>NC_080175.1:7140058-7440058 GCF_950295315.1 Erinaceus europaeus
AAAAACATGGAAGGGGAAGGGGGAAAGAACTCTCCTCCTCCCCTATCCCCTTAACCCTTTATCTATTTTATAACTTTATTTGTTATTAATAGTATGTTACAAGACTGTGAGATTACAGTGTCTGGTTCCACACCATAGCCACCACCAAAGTCCGGTAGCCTAACCCTCCCACCTCCCAAAGATCACCACCAGAGTTCTTAAATGTCTTACAACTGTTTTACTTGCATCTGTTTAGTTTGAGTTTTTTCTGTTTTTGGCAAGTTCGCATAAGTCAGTTCTCTAGAGTCCACAAATGAGTGAAACCATCTGTTTGCTGTCTTTCATCTCTTTACTGATGTCACTAAGTAAGCCTCAACACCTCCAATCTCATCCACTTTATCCCAAAGGACACAATATCACCTTTTTGGATTGGAGAGTAGTGTTCCATGGGGTCTATGCCCCTTCCTTAGCCAGTCATCTGATCTGCCCTCGTACGGAGGCTGTGTGTGATCCTTGGGTTTCAAATCCCATCAGGCTTTCCCAAGTTTAGGACTACAGCTGGTCCCCGCTTCCTCCAACAAGTCCTACTCATCACGGGTGCTATGTTATCCCAAGACCAAGTCCCACCCCGTTGTAGTGAGCAGAGCTGGACCATTCTCATTGTGGCTACCTTGCTCCTCCAAATCTGAGGTCTTCAGGGGAGCGATCAAAGCAGAGGCCACTGAGGAGACACTTCCTAGGAATTGTGAGCCACACATCTTGTCCCTCACTGCACCTGGACAGCAGATGCATCCTCCCATTTTGCTGATGAGAACGAGCGGCCCAGAGAGGTCAAGCCTCTCCCCTGCGGCTGCACAGCTGGCCTCAGACGCAGCCAAAATTTGAGTTGCCTGGCTTGCTCAGAAGTCATTACCAGAAGCACTTTATCTGACTTCCTGAATCTACAGATCTTTCCAGCAGATGCTGGCTCTCAGAGCCGACAGTCTCCTGGAAAGTTCTTATCACTCAGCAAATAAATCGAAATCAAGCTAATAATAGATAGGTATGTGGTATGTCTGAGAGATCTATTAGCTCTCCTCTCTTGCAAGGGTTTTGGAAGCAGTGCTTTGATTTTTTTTCCTTTTTATCAAATGGTGCATGTGTAGAATAAGCTTCAGATACATCGAAATTGATGTGTGCCCACCCCACGAATTCTCTAGGCTTTCTCTGTCTCAGCATCTGAGGAGACTTATGTGTCTAGCAGCATTTTCAGCAAAGAAATATTTTTCTCCTTCTCTTCTCTTCTCTTCTCTTCTCTTCTCTTCTCTTCCTTTCTTTTCCTTTACTTCCCCTTCTCTTCCCTTCTTTTCCTTTCCTTTCCTTTCCCTTCCCTTTTTTCCTTTCCCTTCCTCTTCTCTCTCTTCCCTCCTCCTTCTCCCCTCCTCCTTCTCCCCTCCTCCTTCTCCCCTCCTCCTTCTCCCCTCCTCCTTCTCCCCTCCTCCTTCTCCCCTCCCCTTCTCTCCTCTCCTCCCCTTTCCCCACCCTCTCTTCTCTCCTTTTCTCCTTTTCTCATCTATAGCCACTAGAGCTTCACTGGGATTTCATACATGCAAAATCCCACCATTTCCAGCATTCATTATCTCTCCCTCTCCAGACAGAGAGAAAGAGAGGGGGATAAAGAGAGAGAGAGCTGCAGCACTTGTGAAGCTTCTCCCCTGCAGGTGGGAAGCAGGAGCTTGAACCTGGGTTCTTGTGCATGATAACATGTGCGCTCTACCAGGTGCACCACCACCCAGCCCCAAAGATGCCTTTCTCTCTTTTAGAAGGCTAGACCTTAAATATAGTACTGAAAAAACAGATTCCATGCTAACTCTACCCAATCTGGTCCCCTGCGCCTACACTGAACTTCTCTGCTCCAGACTCTTGGAAACAGAGCTGGCAGTCAGCTGAGGTAAAGAACAAACACCTCATCGCAGACCCCTGCAAGCGTCCACCCAGCTTTGACCTAGCACGTTATGATTGGGCCCTCCTCAATCGTTATCGAACAGGCCATGGCCGGTGCGCCGCTATGTTCCATCGCTGGGGAGCCAGAGACGACCCGAACTGCCCCTGCGGCTCCAGACAGACTATGACCCACATAGTCAACGACTGCCACCTCTCCAGATTCAAAGGAGGTCTCGAAACTTGACATCAGGCTCAACCTGACGCTGTTGACTGGCTACGGAAGAAGGGCAAACGCTAGAAGAAGAAGGGTAGGAAGATCTGTACAGATAACTGGCTTGAAGGGGTCAGGTGGTGATGCACCTGGCTGAGTGTATGTGTTAAAATGCAAAAGGACCTGGGTTCAAGCTCCCCAGTCCCCACCTGCATGGGGGAAGCTGCAAGTGGTGAAGCAGGGCTGCAGGTCTCTCTCTCTCTTTCTCTCTTTCTCTCTCTCTCTTCTCTCTCTCTCTCTCTCTCTCTCTCTCTCTCTCCTCTCCCCATCCCCTCTCAATTTCTGGCTATCTATCCAATAAACAAAGAAAATAAAAATTAAAAAAAGGTTTCTAGATATCCTGCTTCAAGGCATGATACCCTTAATTTTAGTAAAACGCATTTGAAAACATGACTCTATGCATGTTATTTTTACGTGCAAATTTTTCTTCAGTGCCAGAGATGGAACCGAGTGTCTCATGTACATGCTGGGCCACTGGGTCATCCCCCTGGCTCATTTTTTAAACATTTTACTATTTAAGTCATATGAAAGAGTGCAAATCTGATCCCCGCCACACTGGAGGAAGGTCCGTTGCTCTGGTGCCTCTTTCTCTCTCTCTCTCTTTCTCTGTCTCTCTCTCTTCCTCTGTCTCTTTCTCCCTCTGTCTCTCTCCCTCTGTCTCTCTCTTCCTCTGTCTCTCTTGTTCTCTCTGAAACATAACACAACCAGGGGAGCTCCATGGATTGGGGACAGTGCTGTGGTATCTCTACTACTCTTTCCCCTTGCTCTCTTTTCCCCTCTCTTACTAATTAATAAAAAAGAAAAAGGACAGAAAGAAAAAATTGAATCCGTGTTTGCAATTCATCCCTTGGCCCCTGACTCTGTTTGGTTTGTTTTTCCTTTCTTCTTCTCATTTTTTTTTCACCAGAATACTCTTCAGCTCTGGCATATGGTGGTGCCTGGGATTGAACCTGAAGACTTGAAATCTAAGGTATGAAAGCCTTTCACATAATACATGTGCTATTTCCCACCCCCCGGTTCTGCATTTAAAGTGAAAGTTCTAAATGTGGGGAAGAAAGTCCTAAATGTGGGAGTTGGCACATCTGGTTGAGCACACACATTACAGTGTACAAGGACCTGCATTCAAGTGTTGTCTCCACCATCGGGGGCTGGGGGAAGCTTCGCAAACCACTGAGCATCACTGCAAGTGTCTCTCTTTCTCTCTCCACACTCCCTCTCAATTCCTCTTCATCTCTGTCCAATGTAATTTTTTAAATGTTTAATGAGAGGGTCAGAGTTAAAGTCAAGGAGTTTTATTCTTTGGGCGTCTCATTGTCATAGTTTATATCTGTTACTAAATGACCTGCAAATATCTGAAAGACGGTTTCTCTCACATGTACAACATAAATAATTGAACCCGTGAACTTGTTGGGGGTGGGTGAAACAGCCAATGTATCTCAAGAACTTTTTGCAAACAATGATGGTTATCCCGGGGGTAGGGAGAGAAGTGGGGGTGGGGGGATGCAGATTGTGGTAGTGGGTGCAGTATGGAACGATACTCCTGTAAATTTAGGACCTTGTAAACCATTATTAAATCACAACTAAAAAAATTAACTTAGCCTCTAGATTGGCGAAGCCCTGAAGATGACAAATCAGTTACATAAATGACAGAGAGAGGGGAGAGAGGTGGGGGAGGAGAGAGGAGAAAGAGGAGAGAGAGGAGAGAAAAAGAGAGAGAGAGGAGAAGAAAGAGAGAGGAGAGAGATAGGAAAGAGAGAGGAGAGAGGGAGAGGAGAGAGAGAAGAGAGAGAGAGGAGAGACAGGAGAGAGAGAGAGAGGGAGAGGAGAGAGAGAGAAAGAGAGAGGGGAGAGGGAGAGAGAGAGAAAGAGAGAGGAGAGGGAGAGTGTCGGGCTAGCTTTGAGGGTGTTTCTCCCCAGGCACATGTTCTCTGGTTTGGAGAGAACTAACTCAACCAGAGCCAATCTGGGCTGCTGCTTACTCAGCGGTGAGGGAGAGAGACCAGGAACAGGAACACAATGTAATGCCTTTATTGATCAGTGACAACACATATATATCTTTAACCGGAAGTGGCAAGTGGGAAAAGGAAATGGCTAGGAGAGGGGGTGGAGAAAAAGAGAGAAGGTAGCAAGCTTCCATAGCAGCTGTTGCGAAGATTCTAACCAGTGGAATTAACCAATACCCTGCAGGCAGGGCGGGTCTCAGGCAAAACAATGATTATGTAAATAGACCATAGCATCAGAGCAGGGGGCTGCCCAAAAGGAGAGGAGAGAGAGAGAGGAGAGAAAGAGGAGAGAAGAGATAAAGAAAGAGAGAGGAGGGAGAGGATAGAGGGAAGAGAGAGAGGGAGAGGAGAGAGAGAGGAGATAGAGAAGTGAAAGGACAGAGAGGAGTGAGAGGAAGAGAGAGGAGAGAGAGGAGGAGGAGAGAGAGAGGGAGAGGAGAGAGAAAGAGACACACACAGAGAGAAACAGAATTAAACACCACTCCCTTATCCATGGAGTTCTATTTGTTTATTTTTATTGCTCTCATGTGATTCATGACAGACTGTCTACCTAGGAGTCATCTCCCTGACACCATAAACCATGAATTAAGGAGAAAAGGAACTTTAACTCACATCCCTCAAAGAAAACTGTACCTTTTGTTTTCACCTCCACAACCAAGGCAACAAGGAAAGGGCATGTGCTGAGAGTAGGAATGCAATATCTTTCTTTTTAAATTTTGGGTAGAGCTAGAGAGAAATAGAGAGGGAAGGGGGAGCTAGAGAAGGAAAGAAAGATAGATAGACCTGCAGCACTGCTTCACCACTTGTAAAGCTTTCCCCATGCAGGTGGGGACCAGGGGCTTAGACCTGGGTTCTTGTGTGTTGTATGTAACATGTGTGCTCAACCAGGTGCACCGCCATCCAAACCCCAGGGATACAGTTTCCATTTATAAAACAAATCCTCTGCATCTTTAGGTGTTCTTCTTGGTCACTTCATTGTTCCCCCAGCAAACATGAACAGGCCCCAGTATATAGAAGGTGGTCCAGGAGGTGGCATAGTGGATAAAGCATCGAACTCTCAAGTATAAAGTCCTGAGTTCAATCCCCGGCAACACATGTACCAGAGTGATGTCTGGTTCTTTCTCTCTACCCTCCTATCTTTCTCATTAATAAATCAATAAAATATTTAAAAACAAACAAACAAAAAGAAAAGGCCCCTTCCGGGGGTGGGGTGGTGACGCACTAGGTTAAGCACACACAGTGTGAAGCACAGACTAGTGCAATGATCCCAGTTCAAGCCCCTGACTCCCCACCTGTAGGAGGGTTGTTTCCAAAGCGGTGAAGCAGGTCTGCAGGTGTCTTTCTCTCTGTATTTCTCTTCTCTCCATTTCTCTCTGTCTTGTCCAGTAACAACAGCAGCAACAACAATGGGAAAAGATGGCGGCCAAGAGCAGTGGTTTTGTAGTGCCGGCCCCAAGCCGCAGTGGTAATGCCAAAGGCTATTCTCTGGCTCCGGGGGCCCCCTGTGCCTCCCTGAGGATTCTGCCAAACTGCAATCCTGGACTGGCTCTGCTCCATCCCTTGGCCCCACAGGGCAGAGACATGGGGATGGAACTTACATATCTGTGCTTTGCATCAGGACGGGAATCTGGACTGTGCCATCTTCCTACCCGGCTCCTCGTTTCTCTCCTCCATCACAGGGAATCGGAGCCATAGCAATTCTTCTCTAGTTTCCTCTTGTTGAGCTGAGCTCTCTCCCCACCCCCACATCACCCCCGGTAAGCCCAGCTCAGCAATTCGCTGAAAGGTAGCAATATGTTTCGCTGCACAGGAAAACTGATTTGCATCTTAAGGTGGATTTCCTGGATCCTCGTAGATCATGGGAGACACCTAAGGGATGCAGTCCGATGGTGCGAACTGAAGGAGCCGGGGTGTGACATCTGGGCTCATCATTTTAAACATATGGTACATTTCAAACTGTGCTGCCCCGGCCGGCTGCTCAGCTCCTGCCAGTCTCTGCCTCAGTCCCATGCTTGGCACCTTCGCTGCATCATCTTGCTTGCCATGCTTCATGCTGCGAGCCCTCGTGCTCGTCCTCATCCTCGTCCTCATCCTCCACACCCATGCTGTGCAGGAGAGGAGATATGAATGAGCGAGTCAGGCTCAAGGCTGTGATTTTCTGCCCTGTGTGTCCCATCAGATCACTATGTATGACCCTCACAGAGAAACTGGGCCTGGAGGCCGGGATCATTGTTCACACTTTACTGATGGCATCGGAGAAAGAGCTGAGAAAGGCCAGTGACTTGTCTGAGGTCACAGACCCAAGACGAAGACAGGATTTCAAGTCAGGGTCCCAGGGCTTGAATGCATCACACTATTACTCCAAGCCCCAGACAAAGGGATTCATAGCCTCAAATTTAGACCTGGGAGCTAGCAGCCAAAATGACAGTATAACCAACACCACTCGCTTAGCAATTGTAGGGCCTCAAGCCTAAGACCTCAAGCCTAAGAGTCCAACGCTTTATCCACTGGGCCATCTCCCAGGATACTCTTCTTACGATCTATATATTGGGGAGTTGGGTAGTAGCACAATGGGTTAAGCACACATGGCGTAAAGAGCTAGGACCAGCGTAAGGATCCCAGTTCAAGCCCCCGGCTCCCCACCCGCAGGGGAGTCGCTTCACAGGCGGTGAAGCAGGTCTGCAGGTGTCTGTCTTTCTCTCCTCCTCTCTGTCTTCCCCTCCTCTCTCCATTTGTCTCTGTCCTACCCAACAACAATGACATCACTAACAACAATAGAGCAACAAGGGCAACAAAAGGGGAAATAAATACTTTAAAAAACAAAGTCTTTTTTAAAAATCTATATATTAAGGGGAAAGAGAGAACCAGAGAATCATCTCAGCATGGACAGAGGCACCAGGAATCAAACTGGGGACCCTGAGCACACAAGTCCTGTAAGAGTACACCCCCCAGGCCCACAGGGGCCACGCAGAGAGGAAGAACTCTGGCAACCTGCCCAGCCGGGGCCATGAAGACACGTTGTGTCTCCCGCCCCAGCTCTGATTGCTCTGCAGCTGACTTTCTCCCTATGTGGCTTCTTGGCAAGTCCCTGCATCTCTGGAAAGGGAGGCAGGGAGCAGGTATTTGGGGTCTGATGAATAATGAAGTTGCCAGTCTGGAAAATGGCTAAGGTGGCTCCCGGGGCCTCCATGCCAAGCCTCCACCCCCGTCCCCTACACTGTTGTTAATGTTTCAGAGGCTCCAGCAGGCCAGGCTAGCATCGCATCAGTAGAGAGAGACTCGGGGACACACGGCTGGGCTGAGAAGCTGCAGTTTAATCTTTATTCACGAACGGGCAAATCACCACACCATGTGCTTCTCCATCATTTTCCGCTGCCGCTGCTGCTGGGACTCTGGACGTCCTTAGCATAGGGGGCGGGGAGAAAGAGGGGCACGAAACTAGCAAGGGCCAAACCATTTCTCTCAGAGGTAGGGGGATGGGCGCCAAACCAACACAAAGAATGCCAACACTACACACACACACACACACACACACACACACACACACACACACACAGTGAGATCAGGAAGTGGAGCCAGACTGGCCAGCTTCCCATCTGACTCTCAAGGCTTATTGACACGCCGTGTATCTGGCATCAGCCACCAGGCCATATGGGCTGTTCGGCACAGGACTGGGCTGGTGGCAGCCCGGGGAGCTGAGGTTCTGGGGCTCCAGATGGAGGGGATTTGACCATGAGGCTTTCTGACGGGCTGGAGGGTTGCGGTCCCTGGTCCCTTGTGGCACAGGTATGACACCCTTGGGCAGCAGCTCCCAGAAAAGCCATCCAGGGCAGGGGTGTAGGGAGGTGGGCAGTGCCTCACAGGCTGCCTCTGCTGCTTTTCCTGCTTGGTTATATCTCTCCAGCTGGAAGACACCAGGGCTGCCCCTTGGGCTGCAGTCTGTTAGCTCACCAGCTCCCAGGGGCCCGGCCAGACCCAGCAGACACAGGTGTCTCCCAGGTTCCTCACCCTGTCCTAACGCTTTGGGCCCCTTCTCCTATATATATACATGTTGGGAGTTGGGCAGTAGCGCAGCAGGTTAAGTGCATGTGACGCAAAGCACAAGGACCGGCATAAGGATCCTGGTTCAAGCCCCTGGCTCCCCACCTGCAGGGGCATTGCTTCACAGATGGTGAAGCAGATCTGCAGGTATCTGTCTTTCTCTCCCCCTCTCTGTCTTCCCCCCCTCCATTTCTCTCTGTCCTATCCAACGACGACATCAATAATGACAATAATAATTACAACAACAATAAAAAAAGGCAAGGGCAATAAATAGGAAAATAAATAAATATAAAATATATGTTTATTTATTTATTACTGGATAGAGACAGAAAGAAATTGAGAGGGGAGGGTGGCAGGAGTGAGGAAGAGGCAGAGAGACTCCTGCAGTCCTGCTTCACCACTCGTGAAGCTTTCCCCCTGCAGATGGGGACCGGGGGCTTGAATCTGGGTCCTTGCACACTATAATATGTGCACTTAACCAGGTGTGCCACCACCTGGCCTCTCATTTATTATTATGATTATTTATTTATTTATTTTACCAGAGCACTGATTAGCTCTGATTTATGGTGGTATGGAGATTGAACCTAGGACTTTGGAGTCTCAGCCATGACAGTCTATCTAGATAACCATTATGCTATCTACCCTTGGCCAGGGTCCCTTCTCCTTGTTCCACCCACAGGACTCCCCTGTTGGTAGCAAGAAGAATGCAATCAATCCACAGGCATGGTGCTTAAGTACACTGCTTTGTTCTTTCTTTTTTTTTTCATTTAATGTGTATTTCTTTATTTAGAGGCAGAGAGAAATTGAGACATAAGGCAAAGAGAGAGGGTGAGGGGGAGAGAAAGGGCTAGGAGGGAGAGGGGGAGAGAGACTTGTAGCATTATTTCACTGGCTGTGAAGCTTGTACCCTTGAAGGTGGGAATTGGGTGCTTAAACCCAGGTCCTTGCATAGTGTAACATGGGAGTTTTACTAGACATGCCACCTCCTGACCTTTCCCTTTATTGAAGCTGATTTCAGGTCCAGCTCCACCTTGCCAGCCTTCTAGGCTAGTACTGGAGGCTTCTGGGTCATGTGTGTGTGAGCACATGCTGGGCAAAGCAGCCAGAGAGGACCCCTACAGAATTCCTCGGCACCTCACACAGATGGGGCTGGCTCGAGCACACGGTAAGTGCTGGTGCACAATGGGACGCTTCACAGAAGGCTGACTGGCTCCCTGAGAAAGTATAAAGGCTTGTGTCTTCATTTCCAAGTCCTCCAGCAAAACCTCCAAGGTGGGAGCTTGCACTGATGCCTCTTTTCAATAGGCAGCAAACTCGGGGAAGTTGCTTTCTTCTCTCCCCACAGTTTGGGGTTCATGCTGAGGAAGGCGGAGCAGCTGGGCCTGCAGATCTTTCTGGACATTATCAAGTGCAAGAAGCAAAGCATGTCAGCAACAAGTGCAGTTTAACTGCAGCTGAGCTTATTATCCCTGCTGAGTCCTGCCTCCGGGCAACCTGATCCTGGAGCCTCCCTCACACGTTCCAGAGACTCAGCCCCCAGCCCCCACGTCACCTCATTTTGTGGACTGAGATTTGAGGGCAATGATGAGATTAGCGCCTAGTGTTTAGTTTTCAATTTGGATTTGTGCTTGCCTGTATAAGGTCAGTACACTTGATGGCTGCAAGGCCTTTTCTGATGATGGTTCCTATAACAGCCAGCTCTAAGGGTGTAAAGGCCTAAAGGTCTAACCAGATCTAAGGGTATAGGATTGGCCCCGGCAATTCTGCAAAGAAGAAAAGGAGAAAGGAGAGCAGGAGGAGGGGAGACAGAATGTCAGGGAAAGGAAGAGAGGTTGTGGAGTAGGAAGGAAAAGGGGGAGAGAAGGAGGATGAAGGGGCTCTGAATGGGTGGGCCAGCACATCAGGATCCGTGGGGGAGGCTTCCAGATAAGCGGATGAAGCAGGGCCGCCAAAGGAAAGTGTCCAGGCCACTTCTCACACTGGCCATTTCCAGGACTGTGCTAGCAAGGGAATGTGATGGTGCAGCAGACTAAGGATGCAGTGTGGTACATACAGCGGAGTTCTGGGTAGTACTACCGGGCAGTACACTGGGAGGGAGCACAGCACAGCACATCCCAGCCCATAACAGCACAGCACAGCACAGCCCAGCACAGCACAGCACAGCACAGCACAGCACAGCACAGCACAGCACAGCACAGCACAGCACAGCACACAGCACACAGCACACAGCACAGCACAGCACAGCACAGCACAGCACAGCACAGCACAGCACAGCACAGCACAGCACAACACAGTACAGCACAGCACAGCCCAGCACAGCCTGCACAGCACAGCCCAGCACAGCACAGCACAGCCCAGCCCAGCACAGCCCAGCATAGCCCAGCATAGCCCAGCACAGCCCAGCACAGCACAACCCAGCACAGCACAACACAGCCCAGCACAGCACAGTACAGCCCACCACAGCACAGCCCACAGCACAGCACAGCACAGCCCAGCCCACAGCACAGCCCAGCACAGCACAGCACAGCACAGCACAGCACAGCACAGCCCAGCACAGCACAACACAGCACAGCCCAGAACAGCCCAGCATAGCCCAGCACAGCCCAGCACAGCACAACCCAGCACAGCACAACACAGCCCAGCACAGCACAGTACAGCCCAGCACAGCACAGCCCACAGCACAGCACAGCCCAGCCCACAGCACAGCCCAGCACAGCACAACACAGCACAGCACAGCCCACAGCCCACAGCCCACAGCCCACAGCCCACAGCCCAGCACAGCACAGCACAGCCCAGCACAGCTCAGCACAGCCCAGCACAGCCCAGCACAGCCCAGCCCAGCCCAAAGCACAGCACAGCACAGCCCAGCACAGCACAGCCCAGCATAGCCCATCACAGCCCAGCACAGCCCAGCCCAGCCCAGCCCAGCCCAGCACAGCACAGCACAGCACAGCACAGCACAGCACAGCACAGCACAGCACAGCACAGCACAGCACAGCACAGCACAGCACAGCACAGCACAGCCAAGCACAGCCCAGCACAGCCCAGCACAGCCCAGCACAGCACAGCACAGCCTGCACAGCCCAGCACAGCACAGCCCACAGCAGTGCCTATATTACATTATAGTGGTGTGCAGTATGGTAGCCAGAGTGTAGTATAGTGTAGCATAGCCCAGTGTGGTTCAGTGAAGCGCTGATGGCATTAGAATACAGTATATTGCAGCATAGTTCAGTACAGAACAGCAGAGTGTAGAAGCTGGTAACAGAGAGCCTTGCAGTATAGAGAAGTTCACTTTAGAAATGTGCAGCAGGACAGAGTCTGACATATTGCAGTGCTCTCTGCAGCAGGACAGAGTCTGACATATTGCAGTGCTCTCTGCAGCAGACAGAGTCTGACATATTGCAGTGCTCTCTGCAGCAGAGTCTGACATATCGCAGTGCCCTGTGCAGCAGACAGACTCTGACATATCACAGTGCTCTGTGCAGCAGGACAGAGGCTGACATATCACAGTGCTCTGTGCAGCAGACACAGTCTGCCATATTGCAGTGCTCTGTGCAGCAGGACAGAATCTGAAATATCACAGTACTCTGTTCAGTAGGACAGAGTCTGACATATCGCAGTGCTCTGTGCAGCAGAGAGAGTCTGACATTCCGCAGTGCTCTGTGCAGCAGGACAGAATCGGACATATCACAGTACTCTGTGCAGTAGGACAGAGTCTGACACATCACTGTGCTCTGTGCAGCAGACAGAGTCTGACATATCGCAGTGCTCTGTGTAGCAGGACAGAGTCTGACATATCGCAGTGCTCTGTGCAGCAGGACAGAGTCTTACATATCGCAGTGCTCTGTGCAGCAGGACAGAGTCTTACATATCGCAGTGCTCTGTGCAGCAGGACAGAGTCTTACATATCGCAGTGCTCTGTGCAGCAGGACAGAGTCTGACATATCGCAGTGCTTTGTGCAGCAGGACAGAGTCTGAAATATCGCAATGCTCTGTGCAGCAGAACAGAGTCTACTGTGTGCTGTGGTCCAGCATAGGAGTGGAGCAGAGGCTATCATAGTCCGGTGTACAGCAACATGGGACAGCCCAGCAGGATACAGAGAACTGATGTGGAAGACAGTATCGCGTTGGTAAGACCTTGTGGACATGAGTGCGTGGTTAGCTGTCGTCAACACAAGGCAGATGCTTTGCCTAGGATGTACATTTGTGAGGAACTGTGGGTATGGCAGTTTCCTTCAGCAAGCATCTGGCAGAAGTGCAGCCTTTTTGCACCTTCTGAGCTCTGACTCCTGTCCCTACAGTTGACTCCCAGCCAGACACGGAGCTCATGCTGTTGCATCATGTCTGGAGAGCTGTCGGTCTTGCCTATGTTGCAGGGCAGTTTTTATGTGCCTAGTAGTGCCGCCATTTTTATAAACCCCAACACAAGCCCCAGACGTTTTCCTGTTATTCCTACAGTTTAGTGTTGCATAGCGCAGGACAGCGTGGCATAGTAGAGTGGATATAATCTAACCAGATAGTGCAGATGGCTGCCACACAACACAGCTGTTCAGGCTGGTATAGTGCATTTTTCAGTCGCATAGTATAACCAGGTCTGGTGTGGTTTTGCAGAGTGTGACATAATATACCGCAGCAGCATATGCCCTATCACCCTGTGTAATGCAGCCTAGTACGTGGGTCCTTAGCAGAGCCCAGGAGGGTGTGGTGTTAGGAGAAGGCTCTTAATATTGTACGAAGTAGAGGGTCGGGTGGCAGCACAGCGGGTTAAGCGCACATGATGTGAAGCTCAAGGACCAGTATAAGGATCCCGGTTCGAGCCCCCGGCTCCCCACCTGCCATGGAGTCGCTTCACAGACGGTGAAACAGGTCTGCAGGTGTCTGTCTTTCTCTCCCCCTCTCTGTCTTCTCCTCCTCTCTCCATTTCTCTCTGTCCTATCCACCAGTTGTCAATAACAACAACAATAATAACTACAAATATAAAAAACTGTAAGGGCAACAAAAGGGAAAATAAATAAATATAAAAAAAAGTAAAAATATATATCGTGCAAGGTAGTACAGAAGAGCACAGCTCACTGTGGTCCTAGGTAATATGATGCAGTATAGTGCAGAGTACTGGAGCCGAGTAACAGGATGGGGCAGTGTAGCAGAGCGTAATGTCTGCAGCACAATACAGAGCAGTACAGTTCAGTAAGTGCTGGACAGTGTGTACAGCACGGAATGGTGGAGCCCAGTAAGACGGGAGAAAGTATGCTGGTGCCATGTAGTACAAGATAGCAGAGCAGAGGGGAATACATTATACCATGAAGTAAGATCAAGATTGGACGCAGGGCTCACATGACCTCAAAGCCAGCCCCTTGGTCACTGTACTAGAAGCCTCTCCTATGGGTGGCATTAGTCCCCAGGCAGATGACATAAGGTGGCCATCTCCAGTCTTCCCAGAGCCCAAGAACACCATCCAGTGCCTGCAGCCAGCTGTCCTCTGTGCCTGAGGTAAGACAATCAGCAGAAGAACCCAGCCCGCAGGACCAAGCAGAACTTAGGTTCCCAGTGCTCAGAAGTGCCCCCCAGGGGCTTTCTGCTCTGCCCTCCCTCAGCTGCGGGATCAGCACTGCAGAATGCAACCACTGCATCTCTGGGAGAAACTGGCACGACAGGACACATTGTGCCCTGGAGCCCCACCTCCCCAGAGCCCTGCCCCACTAGGGAAAGAGGGAGGCAGGCTGGGAGTATGGATCGACCTGCCAATGCCCATGTTTAGCAGGGAAGCAATTACAGAAGCCTTCCACCTTCTATACCCCATAATGACCCTGGGTCCATACTCTTAGAGGGATAAAAAAATAAGAAAGCTAGCAAGGGAAGGGGATGGGATATGGGTGGCAATTGTGTGGAATTGTACCCCTCTTATCCTATGGTCTTGTTAATATTTCCATTTTATAAATAAAAATTAAAAAAAAAAGAAAAAGAAACAGTCACCTGGCTTTCTCACCCTGAACCAGCAGGCCTGAGTGGTGTCTGTGGAATGGGCAGGGGTGAGGGGGCAGGGTCTGTGACCTGCTCTTGTTTCCTTTCCCTCCAAAGTTAAGACTTGGACATCAGAATAATCTTGCTCCTTGCTCCTCCAGGGATGTAGAAGGTGAAAAATGATGAGTCGCTGCAATTTTCCGCGTGGGCTCTGGCCCCGGGAGGAGACTCTGTCTTTGCTCTGCGTGCGGGTCTGTGTCTGCTCTGCTCTGCATTTATTCGTGCCGAGCTGCCCCAGTACAGTTCATGGGAAGGAGGAGAGCGAGGAGCCGCAGTGCTGAGAAGCTGACTGCTGCAGACAGGGCCAGCCGGGAGTTCTGCTCTACTCATGCTAGCCATGTGACTTGACTTCCCGTCCAGAGTTAGGACTCAGAAAGTACTTCCAGAAGAATTAGGAAGCCAAGAAGGGGAAGAATGAATGGGGTGAGAGAATGGAGAAGGACAGAGGAGAAGTTTAGGTGGGGAAGGAAAGAATTGAAGGAAGAAACAGAGAAAAGAAGAGGCACAGGTCTCTGTCTCCATGCTACTGTCACCTTACTCAAGACAGAGATTACCATCTTTCTCTCTCTCTCTCTTTCTTTCTCTCTTTCTCTCTTTATTTCTTTCTTTCTCTCTTTCTTTCTTTCTCTCTTTTTCTTTCTTTCTTTCTTTCTCTCTTTCTTTCTTTCTCTCTTTCTTTCTTTATTTCTTTCTTTCTCTATTTCTTTCTTTCTCTCTTTCTTTCTTTCTCTCTTTCTTTCTCTCTTTCTTTATTTCTTTCTTTCTCTATTTCTTTCTTTCTCTCTTTTTCTTTCTCTCTTTCTTTCTTTATTTCTTTCTTTCTCTCTTTCTCTCTTTTTCTTTCTCTCTTTCTTTCTTTCTTTCTTTCTCTCTTTCTTTCTTTCTCTCTTTCTCTCTTTTTCTTTCTCTCTTTCTTTATTTCTTTCTTTCTTTCTCTATTTCTTTCTTTCTCTCTTTCTTTCTCTCTTTCTTTCTCCCTTCCTTCCTTCCTTCCTTCCTTCCTTCCTTTCTTTATTTCTTTTTGCCTCCAGGGTTATCACTGCACCTCAGTGCTAGCACCATGAATCCATTGCTCCTATCTGCCATTTTTTTTCCCCATTTGATTGAATAGGACAGAGAGAAACTGAGAGAAGAGAGGGAAACAGAGAAAGGGAGAGAAAGAGAGAGAGAAACCTGCAAACCTGCTTCAGTCCTTGAGAAGCTTCCCTTCCCCCTTCAGGTGGGGAGCGGCACTTTGAATCCAGATCCTTGTTCAGGTCCCTGCATATAGTACTATGTGCACTCATCCAGGTGTACCACTGCCCAGCCCCCTCCACCATTCATTCCTTCATTCCTGTGTTTGCCCACAATGGCAGAACAAACCTGAAATAATGTTACAATGGCAAACAGCATGACAGGACCCAGGAGGCGGCTTTTCAGTGGGTGGCGCATCGGACTTGCACTTGTGATGTCCCAGGGCTCGATCTTGCCCCATACATACTGGAGTGTTCTTCTGGGCTCCCTTAGCCACTCCCTCTCAGGTAGTAACTGATCTCAGGTAGTAACTGTAAGTAAATGCATCTTCAAAAATAAATGAAACGATCAATTGCTCTCAGATAAGCTCACACAGTGACATCTATCCCTCTCTCATAAGGAAAGGACCTCTTATCAAGGATTAAAAACACTACCTGATGCATTTCTGGAACACACCACCCCAGGACCTTTGCACTTGATGTTTCTTTGATTGAAATTTGCTTTCCCAGATTCCTGCCTGTCTCTCTCCCTTCTGAATCTTCACATAGAAGTCACCTCCTTGGGGACCTCCAGGATACCCTATGTAAAAAGTGCCTTCCACACTTCCCCTCCCTATCTGCTACTTTATTCTTCTTCTTAGCCCTACTCTGTCTGGCTCAGTGTTTGTTCCTTTCACTAAGTTCGCTGCTTATGGTTGCTACTGCTTATCACCAGGCAGGGAAGCCTTGCTTTGTTCACAACTGTGTCCTCAGAGTTAGGCGAGGCTCAGGGCTAAGTAGGTGCTCAATTAAAACCTGTCAAGTGAGCAGACGACCCCATCAATGTGTCCCGGAGTCCCACATCCCCAGAGCCCTGCCCCACTAGGGAAAGGGAGAGGAAGGCTGGAAGTATGGATCCACCTGTCAACGCCCATGTTCAGTGGGGAAGCAATTACAGAAGCCAGACCTTCCACCTTCTGCACCCCACAATGATCCTGTGTCCACACTCCCACAGGGTTAAAGAATAGGAAGGCTATCAGGGGAGGGAATGGGATACAGAGTTCTGGTGGTGGAAGTTGTGCGGAGTTGTACCCCTCTTATCCTATGTTTTTTGTCGGTGCTTCCTTTTTATACATAAAAATTATTTTTAAAAAACCTGTTGGGTATAGGGTCCTCATGAAGCCCTGTGTGGAGTCATCACCCTTCAGGGCTCCTGTGAGCATAAAGACTCAATCCTGGGCAACCATGAGGTACAAAGAATAAAGACAGCTCTGCGGTGGGGGGTGGGGGGTGAGTGTGTGTCCAGATTAAGCAGAAGGAGGAAGATGGTTAGGATTCAAAACACACAAGCAAATTCACAGTCCAGACAATAAAGCATGAACCGAGAGTGTCCTAAGCACTGTCATGGGTTGTGTGCTGTGTTGCAGTGTGTGAATATATGTGTGTGTGTGTGCGTGTGTGCGTGTGCGTGTGTGTGTGTGTGTGTATTATTCCAAATGCACACAAGATCCCTGAGAGGATGCTAGTTTCAGAATGGACATCAAAACTGGCAACCCAGAAAGAGCTAATGGTAGCAAAGCCCAGCAATCCCCCAACCTGAGAACCTGGTCCCTGAAGTTCAACAAAAGCACCAGAACCAAGGAGGATTGTTGGGATGATGCCACCCCAGCACCTGGTGACAGGCCACGCGTATCATTTCTTCTAGTTATTGTCTCCCAGTCTTCACTACTATGGGACAACGTTTTTGGCCACAAGAGCTGAGCAGTGGCTCAATGGGTAACCCGCACATATTGTCCTGCATGAGGACCCCTGTTCAAGACCCAGGTCTCCACTTGTAGGAGGGGAGCTTCACAGGCTGTGAAGTAGGGTTGCAGATGTCTCTTTATATTGCCACCAGGATTATTGCTGGGGCATGGTGTCTGTGCAATGAACCCATTGATCCTGGCAGTCATTTTCCCTTTTCTTTCCTCCCTTCCTCCCTTCCTCCCTTCCTCCCTTCCTTCCTTTCTTTCTTTCTCTCATAGGACAAGTAAAAATTGAGATGGGAAGGGGCCAGGTGGTGGCTCCTGGTTGAACTCATAAGTTACAATGCACAAGGACCCAGGTTCAAGATCCAGTCCCCACCTGCAGGGGGAAAGCTGCAGGTGTCTCTCTGTCTCTCTCCTTCTCTATCACCCTCTTCCCTCTCAATTTCTGGCTCTATTCAATAAATAAATAAATATAATAAAAAAGTTGAAAAAGAAATTGAGAAAGGGAGTATAAGCTAGAGAAGGAGAGAGAAAGAGAGATACCTGCTGACCTGCTTCACTACTCATGAAGATTCCTCCTTGCAGATGGGGAACAGGAGCTTGAACCCAGGTCCTCATACATGGCAATGTGTGTGCTTAAGCTGGTGCACCACCGTCTGACCCCTTCTCTTTCTAAATTCCATCCTATCACCCTTCCCTCTCAATTTCTCTCTATCAGAAAAATAAATAAATCAAGGGAAAAAGTAAGAAAAAAAATGACCACTAGAAGCTGAGTGCAGGCACCAAGTTCTGGTAATAACTCGTAGTGGCAATAAAAAAATGAAAGAGAAAAAGGAAGGAAGGGAAAAAAAGAAAGGTAGAAAGAAAGAAAGGAAATACAGACTCAGAGAAGGACAGAAAGAGTCCACAGTTTTAAATCTCCCTCCAGTACAGCACTGGTGAGGCTTGAAACTGAGTTGCTTACATGGGAAAGCAGGTACCCTACCCAGGTGAACCATTTTGTTGTCCTCCACAGGTAGTACTTCTGAATCTAGAAGGTGACTTCTCAGAATGGATGTTAGTCACCACATTTTTCATCAGCAAGAATCCCCTAGCTAGACCTGAATTCCTCAGAAACTAATGTGACGTCTAATACCGGTTTAGGATGGTCAAACAGCTACCTAGCTACCTAGTGATCCTCTGCAGGGGTATGTGTGTGTGGTGGGGATTATTTTATAACATTTCTTTTAAATATATATACATATATATGTGTATATATATATATAGTTTATTTGGGATAGAGACAGAAATTGAGAGGGCAGAGGAGAAAGTGAGGGAGAGACAGAGATACCTGCAGGCCTGCTTCACCACTCAGGAAGCTTCCTCCCTGCAGGTGGGGGCCAGGGGCTTTGACCCAGGTCCTTGCACACTGTAGTTTGTGTGCTCAACCAGATGCAACACCACCCAGTCTTTATTTGACAATATTTCCATGGTCTCACAAATCACGAATCACTTTGGTTCCTTCTATAATGGCATGTTTGTTATTAAGTTAATTTTACAAAGAAAGGAGTCATATTCTCTCCAAGGAAAAATTTGGCTCGAGGTTTTGTAGTCAGTGTGCATATGTCAAGAGCATATTAGGTAATTGCTTAAAGTTTCTAAACCTCTGTTACCTTTCTTTCTCTTGTAAAAAGAATTGTTTTTAGACTGAAATGAATCTTTCAGAAGTTCTCTCCAATCCCACTAGCTGATTAATTGCTTTTTTTCCCCTTTCCTTTCACAGTTGTTTCTTTACACCTCTCTCTTCTATGGCCTTTTTTCTCCTTTTTCTCCAACTCTGCTATGGTAATTATTATTATTATAAAATTTAATTATGGGGCCCAGGCAGTGGTGTGCCCGGAACAGCACATACATTTTCATGCTGTTCAACTCCCTGGTCTCCATCTGCGAGGGTGGAGGTGGGGAAGCTTCACAAGTGGTAAAGCAGAGCTGTAGGTATCTCCCTTTCTCCCTCTCTCCCTCTATTCCCTTTTAATTTCTTTTCTGCCTCTATTAAAAGAGAAAAAAAAGGATAAAATGGTCACAGAGAGTGGGTAGGTTCATCCTATAGCTCCAATGATAACACTGAGAGAAATATATATATGGAGAGAGAGAGAGAGAGGAAATTTAATTATAAGTTGATGGAAGGATGGGACATGGAACTCTGAACTTGTACCCATTATCTGACAATCTTGTTAACCATTTTTAAATCACTAATAAAAAAATAAAAACCACTTATAAAAATTCGAAAAATGACAATCTATTTTTATCTTTAAAATATTTCAATGTATAGGCTTCTCGTTGTACACTTAGTTTTTTTAGAAATGAAATGAGCAATGAGCATTCATTTCCAAATGTTTAAAAATTCAGGATTTTTTTTTTTTTATAAATGAGACCAATTTTATTACTTCTTTGTCTGTTTACTACAAGGTGGACATTTCTCCATAGACCTGATTATTTTTCCACGACCTGTTTGGAGAAGATGCATGGCATTTCCTCATCTGGTAGGGTTGAATTATACTCTATAAACCAGCCCTGTGTCCTTGAGCCTCTAGCTAATCCTCCCCACCCTTTTTATTGCTATAAGTATTGCTACAAGGAACGTTCTCAAACAGGATAAATCTTTGTGCAAAGTTTGGCTTTTTCTTAGACAAAAATTCCTAGAGGTAGGGTCAAAGGTCTTAAAGTCTGATCACTTTTCACACGTCTTCTTCTCATGATGGGTCTCTGAGGTTCACCACCATGTCCACCCCTCATGGCAGGCGGGGTAAGACTGGGTACCCCTGTGGGTTTCCTATGGCCCCTCTCCCTTGCCTTCACACTGACTGCCCCCCACCCCACCCCCCACGCAATCAGTAGGGGAATCCCACAGGGACAAAGCTGATGACGGGTAAGTTTACCCACGGAGCTTTCAAAAAATGTCTCAGCTATACTATCTATTGTACTGTACTGTGTTTTTTTTTTTCTTGTTTCTATCCTGTTTTAAGCATATCCCCAATTATTCTAGATATCTGCTGGGGAATTATGCAGATGCAGTCACATCTGCCAAGCTGTCCCCTCAAGCTTTGCCACTTCCTGCCATATTCTCGCAGTGCCTTTTTTAACCAATCCTGTCCCGACACGTCACTCCTGGTTGTTGCCCTATAAAGCCCTTCTTCTTCTGCCCCTCGTCTCTCTTGCCTGCTTTTCACATTGGTGATTAGATGCAAGGGAGGGTGGTCCAGGAGGCGGCCATTTTTGCTATCTCCTCGTGGCCCGAACCACTGCGTTCTCACCCAACTCTGAGGTGCCCGTGTGAATAAAGATTTGTGTTCCCTCTTCACTCCGGATCTCCTCTCTCTCTTCTCCGTGGCGCAGCCTGACAGATATCTGAGCTTGTGCTTAAGAGTTTTACATGCACACATACACAAAAACACAGCAAATGAAAAAGAGCCTTTGGGGCCAGGAACTAGCTCACTCTGCAGAACACATGCCTTGTTGAGCATGAGGTCCTGGGTTTGAGCCCTGGTGCACTCAGGGAGCACCATGGACAGTGTTGGACATGCTCGGTGGATGCTGATGCAGTGCTACAGTATCTCTGCTTTTTGTCTTTCCCTCCCCCTTCTCCGTCTTCCTGCCTCTCTTCTCTTTCTCCCTTTAGAAAGAAATGGAGGGTGTTGAAGTGGCTTCCACCCCCATGATGTACATGTGTGAAGCCCTGGCCCATTCTCTAAAGATGTATTATGGAATATATACATACATGAGCCAACTAGAGAAGTGTGGTTACAATAACAGTACTGGAGGATACATGATACATACACATGCAGGTTTAATAATGACCTTGTGGTTGTATAAGAATGCGACCTAATTTTTGGAGATGCTGGCTGAAACATGTATTGATGAAATGACGTGCTATTTATTGTTGCCTTGAATGTCTTTCAAAAAGAGAATGCAAGAGGTAGAGCTGGGAGAGAGAGAGAGAGAGAGAAGGGAAGGAAAGGAAAAAGGAGATGTGGGGGAGAGAGGGAGGGAGGGAAGAAGAAGAAGAAGAAGAAGAAGAAGAAGAAGAAGAAGAAGAAGAAGAAGAAGAAGAAGAAGAAGAAGAAGAGAGAAGCCATACATAGCTTCAAAGGTCCCTTATAATTAGAGAAGTTCAGTGTCAGACCAGGATTGTCCATAAGGCAAAACAGTGCATTACCTGAGTGAGCTAATTCGCTGGCCCTTAGATTTTGAATCATCTAGCAGAGAGAGACAGAGACACAGAGAGATAGCTACTAAGGCAAGTTCAAATAGTGTTGAATTTTAAAATTGCAATGTTCTACTTTGAGTCTGTTTAAACATTTTCATATTACAACAACTTAGTGAACTTTTGTCATTATTACCTTTTTATTCTTTTCTCTCCCTTTTTCCTCTTCCTCCTCCTCCTCCTCCTCCTCCTCCTCCTTTTTATCATCAAGGTTATAGCTGCAATTTGATGCCTGCATGATTCCGCTGTTCCTGGAGGCTATTTTCCCCTTTTTTTTCTTTGTAATAAAGGGTGCATAACCCTCTCTCAGAAGGGAGAGAAGGAGAGATACCCACAGCACTGCTCCACTGCTCAAGAGGCTTCCTCCTGCAGGTGGAGACAGGATCCTCGAGCCTGGAGCATCACACACGGTAGTGTGTGCACTCCACCAGGTGAGCCACCACTCACTCCCTTCATTATATCTAACAAGGCACTGGAATGGTCAGGGTAGAAAATCAGTCAGTCTTTCACACTTATTCTGTGGCAATGTCTTCTAAATTAGGCGTCAGAATATTTCATTACTCGGGGTCTGAATTGCCCAATAGGGGTTGTCCAAAATCCTAGCCCCCTCCCCTCCCAATTACAGGAAAGAACACCCCTCCCTGAGGCCAGTCAGTGGGACTGTCAGAGCCCTGACCTCTCCTCCAAGAGAGGATCTAGAACTGCTAGCTCCCTGGTAGCTCTCAGCCATGATTGCCCTGCTCATTCTGTAACCTCCCTTGTTCACAATGAAAAGGGGTTTTCTTTATTTTATTTTATTTTATTTTATTTATAGAAAGGAAACACTGCCAAAACCATAGGATAAAAGGGGTACAACTCCACACAATTCCCAACACCAGAACTCCGTATCCCATCCCCTCCACTGATAGCTTTTCTATTTTTTTATCCCTCTGGAGTATGGACCCAGGGTCATCGTGGGATGCAGAAGGTGGAAGGTCTGGCTTCTGTAATTGCTTCCCCACTAAACATGGGCATTTACAGGTCAATCCATACTCCCAGCCTGCCTTTTTCTTTCCCTAGTGGTGTGGGGCTCTGGGGAATTGGAGCTCCAGGACACATTGATGGGGTTGTCTGTCCAAGGAATTCTGATCAGTATCATGGTAGCATCTGGAACCTGGTGGCTGAAAAGAGAGTTAATATATAAAGCCAAGCAAAATGTTGACTAATCATGAAGCTAAAGGGGAATAGTGCAGTGAAGAGTTGGGGGAGGGTTCTCCATTTTGTAGATGTAGTAGGCCTATTTTAGTTATATTCAAAGGACCTGAGGCTATACTATTTTTTTTCCTTTTTTCCCCTAAGCCTGAAATCTGATATACAGGTGGATCCAAGTTATTGTCTGGGGAGATGATGTCATGGCTGGCAGAAGGACCAGAAAGCTGGATCAGGAAAGAGAGTAGCTCCCAAATATGGGAAAAATGTATAAATATTGTTGACTGTAAACCCCATCAATTTGATGTGACCTGTGGCCCATATTCAGCTTAGGAGCCTATGTGCCCTCTGCATCCCTGTAGATCTGAACTCACATTCTGTGGTCATGAGTAGGAATGTTCCAAGCTGCCCAATATTGACCCATCTTCCTCAGGTGTAGCATAGAATATGTTGTCCATCCTCCCTTCGGAGGATGGAACATTCTCTACTGTTGTTGATCCAAGTTGAGGGCAAGGTCCTATGGGGGGCCTACAAAGGGGTCTATTTTGTTGTTTCTGATAGAGATGACCGGTAACAATGGAGAGAGGGATTAACCTTATCAAAGCAAGGACTGCAAAAGCTAAATAAGGGCAAGAGCCTGGCATACGTTAATGATAACTCTTTAGTCACTATCAGGCCACCCCATCAGCTGGGGCCCTAATCGGGGAGTCATGAGATTCTCAAACAGACTTGATGGGCCTAGACCTCGAATAAATCCCTCTCTCCATTCTTCCCGGTCATCTCTACCAGGAACAACAAAATAGAAAAGGTGTTTTCTACATGTCACACACAAGGGTCTGTGAACAGCAAAGCTCTCCCATCAGTCCTCCTTTGTCCCTGGTTGCTAGGCACACCCTACTTAAACGTACTATATTTACTTTTATCTTATTTGCTCTCGCATCTGAAGAGTCTAGGTGGAGCCCAAGGTGCTGGGCCTGGGGGGTTTCTCGGGGTGGACATACTCCCTAAAGCAAATTGCCCGTGCCTGCACCTGGGTGTCAGACTCTTTCAGTGCAGGTTCATGGCCCTGGATCAGTGTTCATGTCTCTGTTTGAAGCAGCAAGTACACAATTCTTACAGGAGGTATAGGTCCAATGTTATGCATGTGCAAACTATTGTATTTACTGCCGAATGTAAAACATTAATTCCCCAATAAAGAAATTAAAAAGAAAAAAAATAAGGAAGACTTGCCTGATTGAAGGACAAGGAGTATAACAGGTCCTGAGTTTTCTGCAGGCCTATAGGCACATGGTGATAACATCTTATAAGGGCTGTATTGTTATATGGGAAACTGGGGAATGTTATGCATGTACAAACTATTGTACTTACTGTTGAATGTAAAACATTAATTCCCCAATTAAAAAAAAAGAGGAAAAAAAAGAATGTTTTATGCAAATGTTAAAAAAGTCTATTCCAAGTGGTCCAGGTGGTGGCACAGTGGATAAAGCCCAGGATGCTCAACCATGAGGTCTGAAGTTCAATCCTCAGCTGCACATGTACCAGAGTGATGTCTGGTTCTTTCTCTGTCTGCCTATATTTGTCATAAATAAATTAAAAAGAAAAAAGAAAAGTCTATTCCAATGTGACTTAGAACAAAGGACAATATCTTTAGCCATGCCATTAAAAGGGCTGGGGATATTGAACTTTGAGTTAAGTAAGTTGAGTTTAAGTGTGGCTTGACCCTGGGACTCATAAAATGTCAAACAAGATCATTATGCCTCAGCTCTGTTTTCCTTCACATCGGCTTTTCTTTTTGGACTACAGATACCCAATCAAGATGGCCTTCAGCAGCACCAGGATCCAAAGTCTCTCAGGTTAGAGGCTGTGAAAGAAAGAACACAGTTCCTTCTGTGAGCTTCTGAGTAAGAACCAGGATTTACTTTGATAGGATCAGCAGTGGTTGTGAGCCAGTCCATGAAGCAATGGTTGTCACCAGAGACGGAAATCATGCTTATTGACATAGCTGAGCCACATGCTCAGAGAGAAGGGGAGACATTGTAATTCAAAGGAGATTTAGGATACTGTTACAAGCAGGAGGGAGCCTTAGCACCTGGAGGAAATGTGCAGAACATGGCCTCCATGGAAACTAAACATAATGACATCTTTGAGGCTTCTGCTTGCAGGAGCCTGTTCTGGAGCAAAAATCCACAAAGAGGAGATTAAGTTGAATAAAGATGCCTTGCTCAGCCCCAGGAAGACTTTTATGCCCCAAGAGTTCTGGGAGGATGACTTAGGAGGGCCACACCTATATCAGACAGAAGTTTCCAGCCCTCAAGACAGGAAATCAATAGCTCCAGCACAATTTCAAGCCTGGGGGCTGGAGGGGACTGACAATTAGTCATCTAGAAAGAGAAAAGATATATTGAAAGCACAGAGAATTGTTAGTTCAGAGTTTCTGGCCTGGGTTGAGAAGTGGATGGACTTCCTTGCCAACGGACCATGACCAAGGTTGGACATTCTTCACTGTTCATGGAACTTCCTCCTGCAGGTGGGGCACTGGGGCTCAAACCCAGGTCTTCACATATGGCGGTGTGTGTGTGTGTGTGTGTGTGTGTGTGTGTGTGTGTGTGTGTGTGTGTGCCACTGTCCAACCCCTAAGTAATTTTTTTGTTAAACACCCCCCCTTGCCCAAGATCATCTTCTATCCCATGACTGATCTCATTCATAGACAGAACTTAAAAATAAGGACAGAAAGAGAAAATACAAAGTAAAACTTGGACGGGGTTTGATGTATTTAACCAAATACATGGGGAAGCCAGGTAAGGAAGAGAATAGGGTAACTTTGGGTCCTGGTGCTAATTTAGGAAAATGATGATGGAAAAGGACCTAAATTAGAGAGTTTTGCAGACATCTATGACAATGAGATGGGACATTGTACCCATGTGTCAACAACCGGACTGTAAACAGCCCCTTCCCAATAAAATGATAGAAGGAGGAGAAAGAAACTGGATGCATATATCAATAACCGTCCTGTAAACCATTATATTCCCAACAAAATGACCTAGAGAAAATAATAATGATAAAAAATAAACCTTCCAAAAGTTCTTTCAGTCAACCTACCTAACCTATCCAGTATTTTCTTGGCTATATATCATGATGTTGGGGACTTCTGAATTTTCCTTCCACCATCTATCTGGAAGGTGTGTGTTTCCTAAACCTTGAATGTCCATGTTCTGCTCCCATGGTCTGAATAGTTTGATGCCCCTGATGGTTGATGGACAAAGGTGATATTCTTTGCGATGGCCAGATTACCTAGACCTCTACAGAATGCATCCTGAGGAAGGATCTAGTATATAATAAGGCCATGAGTCACCACATGGATATTAACTACTCTGGTTCTTCCATCTGACGAGGTGCAAGAAAGGACATTTTCCCAGCCCATGGTTTCATTCCAGGCCCCCCAAATCTGCTCCAGCTTGGATACTACATGCAGATTCACAACTGCAATATGCAATGGCGCTTGGGTGAATTGGCATGAATCCTCCAAGGTCTGTCTGGTTCTGTAGGAGTCAAACTAGTGAACAGCACCAGTCTGCAGGATGGATGGTTCTCCATTTCCATACTTCCCCTGAGATGAAACACTGGTTTGAGTTCACCGTCTCCGTCAGAGGTGAGAAATGAGATTCCATATACTTCCACACACCTTTCCTCACTGTAAGTATAAGCCCAAAGAATAGGGAATGTGTGTGTGGTGTGTGTGTGTGTGTGTGTGTGTAGTTTCTACTCTGGGGAGTAGCTGACACTTGATTGGAACAAGAGTTCCAATCAATGCATCAGACACCAGGGGAAAGTACTACCATATGAAATGTCGATCCAGGGAACCACAGCTCAGCCCCTGCCAGGGCTTTCTTTATTATCTGGGCCTTCTGGTTTCCCCTCTAATGAAGGGCACAGTAATGTTACAAGCCTTTAGGTATCAATGTCAGCAGTAACCTGAATCCAGCAATCCTCAGAGTTCAGTTAATTAAATAAATGGGTGAGAGTCCCTTTAGGGGAAGTCCTAGGGGACCAACATCTTTTTCATTCAATCTGTCCCAAGTATGAGGAGGTGGGGAAAAGGATGTTAACTTGTTACTGAGATGGCTGTTTGCAGCCTCCTGATTCCCCCACATTCTTAATGGATTCTGGGCTATGCAGATGGAATGGTCCTGTTGGCTGCCTGTGCTCATTCTTTCCCTAGGAAATCTCATTTCTTTTAGCCATTTTTATAGCTCTTTATGGGTCACCTTCCTCTCCTGATACTTCACTTTAAAGTCCATCATGATAATTACACCACCCCCCCTGCCCCCCACAACATGCTTCTCATGGGAAGGGACAACTTCTGATCTTTATCATCCCTATCCTGCTATCATGGGTTTGCATGAGATCTGCAACAACCTTGACCTCCAGGGAAGAGTTGCCACTGGATCTCTTCCTGCCACTCATCTTCCAGCTTTAGCAAATAGTCTGTTCTTCCAGGCCTTCGCATGGAATGCACCACACACTGGGAGGGAGAAGGAAAATTAACCATGGTCCAGTTGCAACAGAGGCAGTAGCCCATCTCCTAGAAGTGCAGGAGCTGGTTTATGCCCAACAGAGGTTGAACTGAACCTCTGGCCACTCAGTCAGTGGGTAATGAGAGACACTCTGTTCTCAAGAAAGAGGGATGGCCTTAGGTGAGGCTGATACCCAAGGCCAAGGGAATTATGCAGAGGGACTCAGTGAAAAGCCATGGTAGGCACCTTTCACAGAGCTGGAGGCTGAGTGCTTGCAACTTGATGGCACATCTAGGGGACTCTTCCCTATATCCATTCACTGGAGAGATGAAGGGAGAGGGGAAAGGAGGGAAGGGGAAAGGAGAAGAGAGGAGAGGAGAGGAGAGGAGAGGAGAGGAGGGGAGGGGAGGGGAGGGGAGGGGAGGGGAGGGATAGAGAGAGATAATGGCATTTGTAGATATGTGACTCAGAGCTTCAAACATGCCTGATAATGCTGAACAACCTTCCAGGCACAGGTTTTTGTTTGTTTGTTTTCATTTATAAAAAAAAGAAAGAAAAGAGGGAGAAAAGATACATACACACATACAGAGAGAGAGAGAGAGAATATGCCACAAGACTGCTCCACCAGGGAGTTGGGCAGTAGCGCAGCGGGTTAAGCTTAAGCATGTGGCACAAAGTGTGAGGACCAGAATAAGGATCCTAGTTCCAGCCCCCATTTCCCCAAGTGCAGGGGAGTCGCTTCACGGGCCGTGAAGCAGGTCTGCATGTGTCTCTCTTTCTCTCCCCCTCTGTCTTTCCCTCTTCTCTCCATTTCTTTCTGTCCTATCTAACAACGATGACAACAATAATAACTACAACAACAATAACGACAAGGGCAACAAAAGGGAAAATAAATAAATAAATAAATATTAAAAAAATTTAAAAGACTGCTCCACCACCCATGCTTCCCTGCTAATGCCATCTTGGAGCACCCAGGTGGTGCTAGGTCTCAAACCTGTAACTTCATATAAATGAGGCATGTACTCTACAAACTGAGCTATATCTTGATTGTCTTGTTACTTTTTAATGTCTGGTGCAGAGACTATACCTTTAATGTAATAGACACTGAATCCATCTGATGCCACTCCCCACATAAGGTTTTCACAGTTTTCTCACACGTGTGCCCTCCCCATCTTCTCAGCAGTGACGTCATTTACCTTAGGTCTACTTAAGTTATCAACCCCATAGCACACTGATGCTGCCTTTGCTTTCAACATTCCACCACCTTTTCAATAGATAGAGTACTATGAATGTCCCCTTTCATATTTAGTCACACATTTAAAAGCTCTGCAGCTCAACCTTGCTAACCTCACCATCATCTGAGCTAAGACAGTAGGCTGTCATCCCAAAGTAGAGGGGCTGGTTTTGGTTTGCATACTATCTGGCTCTCTAGTTCCTATTTTTCTGCCACCTGCTCACCAAACTCTGGATCTAGTGCAGCCCAGGTGGCAGAATTCCTATCTGGGTAATCTGCTGATTTCCATCCATCCCACCAGCCTACAAGGTCTTCTCAGCATCAGCCAGGTTCTCCTTCCCTGCAGAGTCTCTCCCATTCTGGCAGGTGCCTCTCCAGCTTCTGATCTGAATGCACATCCTGTCTCCCAGGTGGGAAACTCATCTGAATTTTGGCTCCTCATATCATTCTTCCTCTCATCTAAGGTCTCTTGTGTAGCCTGACAGAAAGATGCCCCTGAAGCAAAAATGGGTTGAGGCCAGCAGATGGTTCACCCAGTAGAGCACAAGCCTTCCCATGCACAAGGAATCGGGTTCAAATCCTGGGACCACACAGAAGCACCATGAACAGCATCAGAGGGAGCAGTGTTATGGTGTCTCCTCTCTCTGTCTCTTTCACCTTCACTATCTCTTTATCTAGAATTAAAATAATTGGAAGGTTCATCTGGGGACAATGAAAGCACATGTGTGAGGCCCTGCACCACAAAGTAAAAAGACGTGTGTATTTACACATTAACTTTTATAAGATAGATAGGTAGATAGATAGATACCAAATTAACACTCAGCTCTGGTATATGTGAGGCTAGGGATTGAACCTGAGGTCGTAACCTATATTTGACACGCTGAGCCACCTCCCTGGTTGAAAAATAGACACATATACATTGACACACATGCCTGTTTTGCTGTTCAACTTTCTTTTGACCAGGGGGTCTCTTGGTGGTGCACCAGGTTAAGTGCACATAGTACAAAGCACTAGGACAGGTACAAAGGTTCCTGTTCTCATCCCCAGCTCCCCACCTGCAAGGAAGATGCTTCACAGGTGGTGAAATGTATCTGCAGGTGTCTATCTTTCTCTCCCCCTCTCTATCTTCCCCTCCTTTCTCAATTTCTTTCTGTCCTATCCAATAAAATAGGGGGGAAAATGGCCACCGGAAGCGGTGGATTTGTAGTGCCGGCACTGAGTCCCAGTGAATACCCTGGAGGCAAAAAATTTATCTTGCCCATAGCCCTATAACTAAGGCCTTTCCCATTCTACTGCACTCCAACCAGAAGCATAAGTTCTCTGTGTGTTTGGTGTTTGCTGTGCTGTACCTCTCTTCCCTCTACCAGTATGTTGTGATGAAAAATCATTGTTATGAAGCCAGAATGGTCACGAAGCCCTGGGTCAGTGGTGCCCATGCCTGGGTCATGCACCTTGGTGCTCTCACTGCACCTTCCTTTCTCAGAAGGGGAGGCCAAGCTTCCATGCTCATGCAAGCAAAGATGCTGGTTTCACCTGGAAGTGCCCTTGCCAAATCCCCTTGGGGTCTGGGGCTTGGCATCACCACTTCTTGTCACACCTATGTTCTCATTTGCACTGGGAGAGGTCGTGGGGCCCTGCTCTGGAGGAGAATGAAGTTGTAGAACTCTGGAATATTCACTCAACTTCTGTTAGAACAACAACAAAAAAAAATGTAGAGGGTATTCTGGGTGGATGTTTGGGAGGTATCTGAGTTCCGGTAACGTGAGAGGCCCAGTCATGCTCCCTCCCTCATTAACTTGTGATGGTAGTGTACACACAAGGCACTAATTCTTTATTTTTAAAAAATAAGATGGTGCCTAATTTGATTTGAATGCTCCAGTCTGAGAGTACGCTTCATGATTTTTAATCCAATTAGTGCTGGAGAGACTTCTGATTCTGAGGATATCTGGTTTCTGCTTACCATCTAAGTTCTCTGCCCCAATGACTCAGGTTTCAAGAAGGGAGAGTCAGTGAAAAGGGCCTGTTTATACGGTTGCTTCAGTTTTTGTTATTAAAGCCCAAGCCGCGGGTAGCAATGGATTTCGCTTTTAGCTCAGATTTCTGTAAGCAACAGAAAACTCACAGACCGTTTCAGCTTCAAAGTTCTCTCTACCAACAAGCAGTATGTCTTAACATACTTAACCCGAAGGCAGACAGACATTGCCACCAAGGCTGCCACCCCAGGGAACATTCTGGAAGTCTGGGTCCACAAGTCAAGGGTTAATACGTGCAGGGATCAGCTTCTGGTTTGAGCTATGTTACACCGGGTGGATGGCTCTTCATGGTTTTGTTTTATCCTCCTCGTGGCTTTAATTCTCACCTTAGACCTCAAAGGCAGCCTGAACCACTGTATAAGTAGCATTTTAACTGAGAAAATGGTGCCCCTGGTGAATCTATAGATTCATTTTTGTCCACACCATATACCACTTCAAACTCCGAAATGTCTGCTTTTAAAAATATAAATTTATGGGGGCCAGGAGGTAGCGCAGCATGTTAAGTGCATGTGGTGCAAAGCACAAGGACCACCTTAAGGATCCCAGTTCAAGATCCCAGTTTGAGCTCCTGGCTCCCCACCTGCAGGGGGTTCGCTTCACAAGCAGTGAAGCAGGTCTGCGGGTGTCTATCTTTCTCTTTCCCTCTCTATCTTCCCCTTCTCTCTCCATTTCTCTCTGTCCTATCCAACAACAAGACAGTAATCTCAACAACAATAATAACCACAACAACAATAAACAACAAGGGCAACAAAAGGGAAAAAATTACCCTCCAGGAGCAGTGGATTTGTAGTGCAGGACTGAGCCCCAGCGATAACCCTGGAGGCAATATATATATGTAAATTTATTTGTGATAGAAACCGAAGCAGTGCTGAGCTGTGGTTTCTGTGGTGCTGGAGACTGAACCTAAGTCCTCAGGCATTTGCATTTGCTGTCCTTATGTGCTGAGCTCTTTCCCTTGGTACAATGAGTACAACATTTGAAATACCTAAAGAGAATTATGTGTTGGCTGCTGGTGGGAATGCCAACTGGTGCAACCACTATGGAGAATTCTTACACAAACATAAATGGAAATACCTTCTGATTCAGCAATTCCACTCTTAGGTAATTACCCAAAGAGATAATGACACTATTTGGGAGGGTTATATGCATCCCCATGTTCATAACTGCATTATTCACAGAAGCCAAAATATGGAAGCTACCAAAATCCCCTTCAACAGATGAATGGATAAAAAAAAGTTATGAGACATATACTCAACGGAGTACTACTCAGCAATAAAAAAGACAAGAGTGTGTCCTTTGGGATACATTGAATAGAACTGAAGAAGCTTATAGTTAGTGAAGAAAGTAGGGAGGTGAAGGACAACTACAGAATGGTTCCACTCATATGTGGTATAGAGAGAATTAAACACACAAATGTGAAACAAAACAAAACAAAAAGTCAGCCCATATCTAGGGGGTTAGGAGTGGGGACACAGACCCTCTAGTGATAGGAAAGGTGGATACTGTACTGCTAATAATTTATCACTGTACTAATCACCAGGAATTATTTTACAGTTTCGTACATCAACATTAAATCACTAACTTAAAAAAAGAGAATACCGGGACACCTGGCGCACCTGGTTAAGCGCATATGTTAGGAAGCGCAAGGACCTGGGTTCAAGCTCCCAGTTTACACTTGCAGGGGGCAAAGTTTTATGAGTGGTGAAACAGGACTTCAGGTTTCTCTCTGTCTCTCTCCCTTTCTACCACCCTCTTCCTCTCAATTTCTGACTGTCTGTACCCAATAAATAAATATTTTAAAAAGAGATTATGTATTGATAGTAATATCATGGTCATGTTCTCATGCCCCGGACCTCTTCTTCTGTCCTTGACAAAAACCCATGAAAGCATCTCAAAAGTGACTCAAGTTGTGCCCATCACCTCCAGGACAAATGAGCCCTTGATCCCACATATATGTGGAAAGAAATGGAAAAGAAGACACAGGGAGGTGGGGTCTATAGATAGCTCACTGGGGAGGGTGCATGCCTGGGCCACAAAACCATCCTGGATCCCAAACCAGGCACCATGTGGGGGCACCACAGCCCACAGGGGAAGCTCTGGGGCTGTAATTCTCTCTCTCTCTCTCTCTCTCTCTCTCTCTCTCTCTCTCTCTCTCCCTCTCTATTTCTATCTATCTACCTTATCTGTCTATCTATCTATCTGAATGCAAAGCTGATCAGGAGTGGTCAGTTGTGTATACAAGAGGTGCCATTTTCATGAAGAGAAAGGGAGGCAAAAGAAAATGAAGCTGAAAACGTCAGAGAAGAAAGACACTTTGTAGGCTCGGACTGCCTGACAAGGTGTGTTTTTAGAAGCTGGGTGTGAATCACAGGATTGGGAAATCAAGTTTGTAACAAGACTCCGTCTTGTTTAGCATTACTCAGAGGGGAATGCCACTAAACAGTTTCAGTGTTATTTCACAAGAAGAAAATAAATATCTTTGCTGCTGAGGCTTTCAGGTGACCAGAAAAGAACCTGAAAATGAATCTTAACCTATTTTAAGTGGGGAAATAAAAATAAAGAATTCCTGAGACACAGTTACTCACAATGAGCTCTGATGGCTCTATCTGATTGATGAAACCATAGGTGAAACCAGTTATAACACTGCACAGAAAATTTTTTTTAAATGCTGTCCCATCAGTAAAGTGTTGTGGAGAGTCTGAAAAACATACCTCTATCAAGAATGTGGAAACTAGGGAGTGGCCTTGAAATCACATTTCTTTTGACTTGACTTTTTTTTTCCTTTTTTTTTTTTTTTAATTTGATTCACTCAAGGAAAATCAAAAGCACATTGAGCTCTGGAGCAGGGTTCACGGCAAAGGGGGTAGTGACAAGATTATTTCTCCTTGGCACTTCCAGAAGTGGGATTAGCTAATTGAATCTGTGGTTTTTCGATTAAGCTGGTGCTTCTGGCGTGGCTGCAAGATGGACAAGCTTCTTGGGTCCACTTTCCAGCTGGGTCTCATGCCCAGTTCTTGGGGAGGGGAGGAAAAGATTCTGTAGTCTGTCAGCGCCCCGGCCTGTTTTAACAGACTGATACAATGAGACATGGGTTTATTTTAGCAGCTAGGAGAATTTACTTCTTACTTGGTACCAGGAGAAAAGGTTCTATTGTATGTGCAGTCCTGCACTGCTATGTCAAGTTCAAGGGGTTACAGAAGGCAGATGGGGGGGGGATAAAATTCCAGCATCTAAAAGAATCCCTAGACTTTAAATATATATATATATATATTAGATAGATAGATAGATAGATAGATAGATAGATAGATAGATAGATAGATAGATAGATACAAGGTACTTAAATGTGAGGAAAAGAGATGGTAGGGAGCCCACTGACTCTTTCACCTAATTTTGGGGTTGAACAGTATTATAAAACTATTGGAGGGGCCAGGTGGTGGTGCACCTGGTTGAACATGCATGTTACAATGCACAAAGACCCAAGTTCAAGCCCCCGGTCCTTTTTGCAGGGGGAAAGCTTTGCAAGTGGTGAAGCAGGGTTGCAGGTGCTTCTCTGTCTCTCTCCCTCCCTATCTCCCCTTTCCTCTCAATTTCTGGCTATCTCTATCCAACAAATGAATAAAGATAATATAAAATTTTTAAATAGTAAAATATAAAACTATTGGATATTTCCAGTTGCTTCTCACAAGGCCCCCAAGTGGAAGGGGTAACAAGGTCATAGGGATGACATCCTAAAGGGATTCTAATGTACATGTTTTGTTTTCAGTTCCCTCCTTACACTCTGGTGCATTATACTGAGTTTTATAGCAAATGTGGAAAGGCTGGGGGTATTCTTATTCCTAGTTCAGTCAGAGCATTCACGACCTAAATAACTTCTCCCCCTAAGCAAAATCACTGTTCTCAGACTATTAAAGGAAAATGAATCCACTCACAGGTGGGACTTATGAAGCAAGGACAGAAGAGAAAACACAAGGTGGAACTGGAACTTGCTGTGGTGTATTGCACCAAAGCAAAGGACTCTGGGAAAGAAGAAAAAGGGCAAAGGTGGGGGGATGGCTTTAGGGTCTTGCATGACAGTGGGAAAGGATCTAAGTTGGGAGAAGAGTGTGTCCTGCAAGCACCTATCATGAGCAGATGAGAAATTGTACCCATGTGTCAACAACTGTGCTCTATCTATTAATACCTCACAAGAAAGAAAAAATAATGATTTTTTTTTAAATGAATGAAGCAAACAGACCAGTCAGTTCTCTGAGGACATCAAATCTGTATATAAATGTGACCTGTTATTCTACTGCTCCCTTGAATTCTCTCAAATCTGGATTAAAAGTCCAAGGGGCGACCCCATCACCTGGGGCCCAAGTCAGGGAATCCTAGGATTCCCTTGTAGGTGCAATGGGCCTAGACCTCTAACAGGTCCTTCTCTCCACCACCACTGGTCGCTTCCATCAGGAACACTCTTAAGCACTCATAAGCACTCTTGTGGGCCTCTCCAGGACTTTATCCTCACTGTAGAGCGGCAATGGTTGAGACGGCTCCACTCTCTGAAGGAAGGCTGGGTCAGTCTACTCTGTCACTCAAGGAAGACGGGTTCTGAAATGAGTGCAGCCTAGAATGTTCCCAGCTGTGATCATGGGCTGTGAGCTCAGATTGACAGGGACTCTGAGGTTACACAGACTGCTGTGCTAATCTGAATATATATGGACTCTGGGTCAGATTGATGGGATAAGCAGTTGATGTATTTATATATTTGCTTCAAGTTTGGGAGCTACTTTCTGATCCAGTTTCCTATTCTCAACACTGACTACAAAAAATACTATCTGCTCCCCAGATAGTATTTTTAGCCCACTTCCATGTTAACTACCAAGCTTAGACAAAAATCACTAAAATAATGAGACATACCTAAAATAGACTTCCTAGCTTCCTATAGTCCTATTCTCACCTGCTCTATTTCTACTTTCTGTTCCTACTTATTAAACATTTTGTCCTTCCTACTCATAACCTATTGCCTTTCAGCCACCAATTTGCACATGCTACTATGATTCCATTTTGACTTCCCTGGGAAGACAACTTCACCAAATGTGTCCTGGAACCTCACCTCTCCAGAGAACTGCCCCTGCGACTACAGAAAGACTATGACCCACATAGTCAATGACTGCCACCTCTCCAGATTCAAAGGAGGTCTCGAAACTTTACATCAGGCTCAACCTGACGCTGTTGACTGGCTACGGAAGAAGGGCAAATGCTAGAAGAAGAAGAACCTCTCCAGAGCCCTACCTTACTAGGGAAAGATAGAAATAGGTTGGGGGTATGGACTGAAATGCCAATGCCCATATCCAGCAGAGAACAATTACAGGGGGCCAGGCGGTGCTGCATCTGGTTAAGCACACTTATCACCATGTGCAAGAACCCAGGTTTTAGCAACCCTGCTTCCCACCTGCAGGGGGAACGCTTCATGAGTGATGAGGCAGCTTGGCAGATGTCCATCTTTCTTTCCCCCTCTTCATCTCCCCTCCCCTCTCAATTTCTCTCTGTCCTGTCAAATAAAAATAGAAGGAGAAAAAGCAAAAATGGCTGCTGGGAGCAATGGATTTGTAGTACATTCACCAAGCCCCAGTGATAACCCTGGTGGGGGGGGGAAGCAATTACACAAGCCAGATCTAGTACCTTTTGCACCCCATAAAGAATTTTGGTCCATATTCCCAAAGGGGGAGAAGTGTTAGGGAAATATGGCTAGAGGGTTCTAAAACACAATTTCACCAGGACCCAAAGACAGAAGAGGAAAAAGAAGGACATTAGAAGTAGTAATAGGTATAGCTATGATTTAAAATGGAAGAGAAAATAGGACCATTAAAAATGGGGGGAAATATATAGTTGATAGATAGATAGATAGGCAGATAGATAGGCAGATAGTTATAGAAATAATAGTCAGCCCCTATCTGTGACCTTGGTGGAATCACTGCAGTTTCTCATTGAGGGAATGGGGGTACAGAACTCTGGTGGTGGGAACAGCGTGGAATTGTACCCATTATTTTGTAATTTTGTAAATCACTAATAAAAATAAAATAAAAAGTCCAGGGCCTGGGAGATGGCTCATTCAGTAGTGCCTACTTTACTATGCCTTGACGGCTGTCCTTAACAGCATGTGAGAGCACCATGGATGCCATCAAAGGGAACTCCATGGCTGGCAGAATGGGATTCTCTTCATCCCTACCCCCTTAAATTAAAAATTAAAAATAAGTGGTCTGGGAGGTGGTGCAGTGGATAAAACATTGGATTCTGAAGCATGAGGTCCTGAGTTCAATCCCCGGAAGCACATGTACCAAAGTGATGTCTGGTTCTTTCTCTATCCTCCTATCTTTCTCATTAATAAATAAATAAATTCTGCAAAAGTGTTTTTTTAAAAAGGTGTCTGGGGCCAAGTGGTGGAATACCTGCTTGAGTGTACACATCTCTGTGTTTAAGGACCCAGATGCAATCCTCAGGTCCACACATACAAGGAGTAAGCTCATTGAAGCAGTGCTACAAGTATCTCTCTCTCCCTCTCTTCTGTATCCCCTTTCTCTCTTAATTTATCTCTGTCTCTATCAAAATAAGTAAGTAAAAACATTTTTTTAAGAATTGGGGTTTGGGAAGGTCATTCGGTGGCATTTTTCCTGCATGAAACCTTAAGCTCATGAGTCAGTGTAAAGCATGAAATAAAGTTTTGGGTTCATCTTAGAGTTGGGGAAGAGAGTGTCAATCTGAAAGATGGAACACCAAAATGCACATTACATCTGGACAAAGTATCCTACTTCTAAACAAAAGAATGACTTCACAAAGGCAAGTGATCCAGACAAGGTCAAATTTTCTCATTTCTGAAAGGGTTGGAGCAGAAAATTCAAACTCTCCACTGCCACCACTTCTAGTCTGAAAGTTGATGGAAATCCCCCCCACACACACACACTCACACACACACACTAAAGGTTAAGGTTCCTGCTATAAAATCCCCTAGTGTTCTATCTTATCTATATTTATAAATCTCATACTTCAAGTGATTTCTAAAGGGCTAAATCAAAACTTATGATCCCAGAAAAAAATTACTTACAGTGGCTTCAAATGTGAACAGTCAGTAAGCATTTGGGTTGTACACCCGCTCTTGAGAGACAAGGAAATTACATTTCTCTTGTGAATGTATAATTCTTACTACTGGGACACTGTATTTTAAGTGTAAGTCATTCTCATGTCCAAGTAGTCTAATCTCTAAATGTCCAAAATAAACCAAATGTAAAAAAATAAACAACAGCAAAGAAAAACAAGAAAACAAGTAAGATCCACATTCTTGCCTCTAACATCACATGGAGATCATATGTTCAGATGATCCATTTGATTTTCTTTTATAAATTTGATTTATTTATAAACATAGTGAGACAGTCGAGAGAAAAAGGGAGAGGGAGAGAAAGAATGAAAGAGAAAGACTAAAGCATTGTTGAACTCTGGCATATGGTGTTGGCCAGGGATTGAACCTGGGGCCTCTGGGGCCTCTGGGGCCTCAGGCATGAAAGACTGGTGTTATACCTCTATGATAGCTCCTCAGCTCATCTATCCCCTTTGAGAACTCAGACACCTTGACCATTAGCCTGGCACTCCACTGAGGATAAAGGAAAAGGGGGAATTTTTTCCAGCTTGCCTCTTCTAAGAAGATTCCAGCTGGGCATTTGGTAGGTAGACTATCAGAAAAAAGTAGAGTTTACTCAGTTCTTTCCCATTTTTTTTTCCTTCTTCTCTATTTCCTCTGCTTTACTCCAGAAAACGCATAGATGGCATAATTTTTTTTTGAGACAGTGCCTAAAATTTAAAGAAAGTTCAGTAGCCCTATGATGTCATGCTAAGATCCCTAGGACTCAGTTTCCCCATCTCTGAAGCGAGAGGTAGAACCATTTGAATAGTCTCAAAAGTCCCATCCAGTCTCCACTGCCCCTGCCTCTGACTCACTGTATGTAAAAGTCCTTCCATTTCCAGGAGTTTCATCCTACTTCTAAAAGCGTTAAGAAATACATACTAATCATGAACCTAAAGGCTGGAGTAGTGCAGATGAAGAGTTGGGGGGAAGCAGGAAAGCAATTACAGAAGCCAGACCTTCCACCTTCTGCATCCCACAATGACCTTGGGTCCATACTCCCAGAGGGTTAAAGAATAGGAAAGCTATCAAGGGAGGGATGGGATACGGAGCTCTGGTGCTGGGAATTGTGATGAATTTGGCAATGTTTCATTTTTATAAATCAATTAAAATAAAAAAATTAAAATGTCAAGACATATGTGATACTTTGAGTAAAATATTCAAATACAAAAAAAAAAAGAAATATATACTAATTTCTTATTATCAGGGGCCAGGTGGTGGCACACCTGGTTTAGCCCACATGTTACAAAGCACAGGATCCAGGTTTGAGCCCCTGGTCCCCATCTACAGTTAAAAAACTTTGCAAGTGGTGAAACAGGGCTGCAGGTATCTCTCTGTCTCTCTCCCTCTCTATCACCCCTTCCCTCTCAATTTCTGGCTATCTCTATACCACAAACAAATGAAGATTAAATTTTTTTTAAAAATTCATATTATCTAAACCTATAAGTTTGGAATCATTTTAGGGATCTCTCTTCCTCTCAACAATTAAAAATCTTGAGAAGTAATCTTCATTTCAAGTTAATTATTGAACTAGGTCAGAGTTAATTAAGAAAGAAACATATTGGCACTAAGTACTTGCTAATTCCAAGATGACTGAATTTTAAATATTTGACTGGTAAATATTGTGATTCAGACAAACACAACTTTATGAACAAGGAAGTTCAGGAGATTAAAATGCAGGAAAGCCAGTTGCCCTGGGGTCACGTTATAGATTGTGCAATACATGTGTGCAAATTCATTGTTTGGGGCAAGAGATTCCAGTTAAGGATACTCAGCTGTGAGTCTTGGCAGCTTGCTTCCAGAAAAGCTTCCACTACTTTCTAATTTAAAATTCTGGTCTGGATGAAAATACAGCTGTAGTGCACAACATTGTCCATCCCAGAGATCTCCCATTCAATCCCCTGCACAACCAAGAGGCAGAGAACAGCAGTGCTTTGGTCAACAAAAAATACAGAAAATAAAATTCTTTTTTTTTAAATTTCTTTATTGGGGGATTAAGGGTTTGCAGTTGACAGTAAAATACTATAGTTTGTACACTATCATTTCCACATAATAATACAACTCCCATTAGGTCCTCCTCTACCATCATGTTCCCAGGACCTGAACCCTCCCGCCCCCTCAACCTCAGAGTCCTTTACTTTGGTACAATGCACCAACTCCAGTCCAAGCTCTGCTTAGTGTTTTCCCTTCTGATCCTGTTTATCAACTTCTGTGAGTGAGATCATCCCATACTCATCCTTTTGTTTCTAACTTATCTCATCATGATTCCTTCAAGCTCCATCAAAGATGAGGTGAAGAAGATGAATTCTCCATTGTAATAGCTGAGTAGTATTCCACTGTGTATATAGACCACAACTTTCTCAGTCACTCATCTGTTGTTGGACACCTGAGTTGCTTCCAGGTTTTGGCTATCACAAATTGTGCTGCTATAAACATAGGTATGCACAGATCTCGTTGGATGAATATGTTGGGTTCCTTAGGACATATCGCCAGGAGAGAAATTGCGGAGTCATAGCGAAGGTCCACCTCTAGCCTTGTGAAAGTTCTCCTAATTGCCTTCCACAGAGGTTGGACCTATTGACATTCCCACCAGCAGTGCAGGAAGGTTGGCTCCTTTGTCCCCACAACCTCTCCAGCATTTGTTACCGCTACCTTATCTGATGTATGATATTCTTACAGGAGTGAAGTGCTATCTCATTATTGTCTTTATTTGCATTTCTCTGACAATCAATGACTTGGAGCATTTAGAAAATAAAATCCCATGTCTCTCTTTAGAAGCACTCTTTTTTTGACTCTATTAGTTAGGTGTTAGACATTGATAGAAGGGCTTCAATTAGCTGAAGGTGACAATACTGTCAGGTTCAGTGCACCCATGAATCATCCTGTCATAGCCATCGACTCACTACTTCTCAGCTCCACATAAGTCACCCTGAGAAGACACAGACTATCCTTGGGAAATAAAATGTATCCTTGGCCAGCTAGCATAATATCAAGTTTTTTTTCAGGAAAGAGTGCTGTGGAGAGATTGTAGGATAAGAGCAGTTTCCTTTTGAGTGTGAGTAATGCACTTCGCATAGTTTCTCCACTGCCAAGTTTCCATGGTATGAAGCCCCTAGCACCCAGCAGCTCTTACAGCTTTCACAGCAGACCTGACCATCACCAGCCACCAGCCATTAGTTTCTTTTTAAAAATTTTATTAGTGACTTAATATTAATTTAGGAAATTATGAGATAACACCATTCCCACCACCAGAGTTCTGTGTCCCTATTCCCTCCATTGAACACTGCAGTAGTTCTCTTAGTGTCACAGATATGGGTTGACTAGTATTTCTATAACTCTCTATACCTACATATATTTGCCCATTTCTGCTATGCTGTTGCCTACTTTTCCTTTATAAGATACACCTATACCCATTACCACTTCTGAATCTCATTCCTTAATTCCTCTTCTCTTTTTAGGTCCTGATGAAACTGGGGCTCAGTGTCCTCCAGTCATCTTCCCCTAACATTTCTTCCCCCACCCCGGGAATGTGAACCAAATTCTTTATAGGGTACAGAAGGTGGAAGGTATGGCTTCTGGAATTGCTTCTCTGTTGAACTCATGGTGGGTTTATTCACACTCCCAGCCTGTTTCTATCTTTCCCTAGTGGGATAAGGTTCTGGGAGGTGAGGTTCCAGGACACACTGGTGAGGTTGTCTGCCCAGGGAAGTCAGGATGGTATCATAGTATCATCTGCAATTTGGTGGCTGGAAAAGTAGTAAGATATAAAGCAGGACAAAAATGTTTAATAAACAGGAACCAAAAAGTAGGAATAGAGCAGATGAGAATAGGGATCTTAAGGTGGAGGGAGGCTAGGTAGTCTATTTGAGGTATGTTCCTAGAAGCCCATGACTGTGGTAATTTTTACTGGAGCTCGATAGATAACCTGCAGGAGGTGGACTAAAAAATATTGTCTGAGAAGATGTAGTCAGAGTTGAGAATAGGGAAAGAAAGCCCAGCCACTAGCTTCTGATAGTATCCCCTGGGACAATTTTGTTAAAGAGAACATTCCTGTATGAATGTTCCTGGTAGATTTCTATCACAGTCTTCTGGTGTGAACAGCAATCTCTTCCCACTGTCCAGTGAGTCAAGAAAATACCCCCTCTAGCAAGATGGATCGAAGTGAGGTGAGGGCTCTCTACATCATCCCTAATAGCAGAGACTACTTCTCACACCTGCTATTCCTCTGTGCCCTAGACTTCCATTTGCATATTCATAGTCAGACCCCCACAACTCCACTCCTACCTTATAGCAAACATTTCTGAATAATACAAACTTCAGAGTGAAAGTCTCCATATTATATATGGAGAGAAAGGGAGCCAGGTGGTAGGATAGCGGGTTAAGTGTGCATAGAATGAAGCACAAGGACAGACTTAAGGATCCTGGTTTGAGGCCCTGGGCTCCTCACCTACAGAGACACTGTTTCACAAGCAAGTCTGCAGGTATCTATATTTCTCTCCACCTCTGTCTTCCCCTCCTTTCTTGGATTACACTCTGTCCTATCCAACAACAGTAATAACAACAACAAGAGCAAGAACAAGGAGGGCAACAAAATGGAAAAATGGCCTCCAGGAGCAGAGGATTCATGGTGCAGGCACCAAGCCCCAGCAATAACACTGGAGGCAGTGAGAGAGAGAAAGAGACTTCACCCAAAGAAATAAAGTTGACATCATTGTTCATTTAGTTTCGGTGCAATCTTGCTTTCATCTTGTATCACCGTGTTTTAACTTACTGATGCCAACAGAACAGAAAATAGCAGACAAGGGGAACTAAATGACAAGAGGTTTCTTTTCTCATATTTCTGGAAGTGGCAAGTCCAGTTTCAAGATGAAGGTAGATTGACTTCTCCAGAGATTTCTATTCTTGGCTTATAAGTCTGTCTCCTCTGTGTTCTCACACATCTATCCCCACATGAATATAGCCCTGGGTCTCCCTGTGCACCAAATTTTCCATTCTTCTCCTTCTTTTTTCCATTCTTCTCCTTCTTTTTTTCTCTCCTTCTTCTTCTCCTCCTTCTTCTTCTTCTTCTTCTTTTTACTTCTTCTTTTTTCCTCCTCCTCCTTCTTCCTCTTTTTCTCCTTCTTTTTCTCCTCCTTCTTTTTCTCCTTCTTTTCCTCCTTTTCTCCTTCTCCTCCTCCTCCTCCTCCTCCTCCTTCTTCTTCTTCTTATTCTTCTTTAAATAATATGTAGTGATTCATCTTTATCTAAGAGAAACAGCCCAAAACACTACTCATCTATGGCAGATGGTGGTGCTGGGAATCGAACCTGGACCTTAAGCATGCAAATCCTGAATTCCAGTGTCCTGAGATATCTCTCTGACCCACAGCATCTCTTCTTATATGAACTTTAATTGGTTACATCAGAAACTACTCATATAACCTCATTTTACTCTAATCACTTCTTTTCAGGCCCTATCTCCAAAGATAGTCACCACCTGAGCAAGCTGAGATTAAAGTTCAGAGGAAACACAGTCTGTATGACACAACCATTTTTATTTTTCTGTCTTTAGTATTAAATACCATGGGAAATAATTGTGTTTGTAAGAATGTCATCAGATTTAGCTTTCAAAGACCTGACTTAGGACCCAGGTTATTTACCAACTGGGTCTGTTGTATCTAAGTTTTCTCATCAATTAAAAGGAATCCATGTAGATTCAGTGAGTTCAAGCAACTAAAATTTCATGAGAAACATTAAAACTGGCAAAGGTCTTCACAAAAAGTGAGTCATGCCTTGGTAGATAGGAGGAATCACACTGAAAAAAAAAACCCTCCCCCATTACATTTCATACTTTATACTTACAAAGACGTCATTGTCGATCTAGTGAACAAATGTTAAGTGTGAATGCTTAGCATAGCCAAATTTCTCTGACTCCAACACCAGAAGACTATCTTGGACTCAGGAGATGTCTTGGTGGGTAAAGCTTAGATTCTTAACAGGTGCAACACCCTGGGTTCCATCTCCAGCACCATATGAGTGAATCAAAGGATCTGTGGATGGTGGGACAGCATTTTGGTATTTCCCTCTCTCCCCATTTCTCAAAATACAGGTTAGAAACTGAATTCGGGAAGTAGGTCAGTGGTATTATGTATGCGTGTATGAGATCTGGATTTTTTAAATTTTTTATATTAGTTATTTTCCCTTTTGTTGCCCTTGTTGTTTTTTATTGTTGTTTTAGTTATTATTGTTGCTATTGGTATTGTCGTTGTTGGATAGGACAGAGAAAAATGGAGAGAGGAGGGGAAGACAGAGAGGAGGAGAGAAAGAAAGACACCTGCAGACCTGCTTCACCACCTGTGAAGTGACTCCCCTGCAGGTGGGGAGCCGGGGGCTCAAACTGGGATCCTTATGCTGGTCCTTGAGCTTGGCGCCATGTGCGTTTAACCCGCTGTGCTACCACTCGACTCCCATGAGACCTGGATTTTCCCCCCTGCTACCAAATATGAAAAGGAAGAGCTAAGGCAGCCAGCAGTGGCGCACTCAGATAGGTACACATGTCACCATGTGCAAGGATCTGGATTTGAGCCCCTGCTCCCCACCTGCAGGGGAGAAGCTTCATGAGCAGTGAAGCAGGTCTGCAGGTGTCTTTCTTTTTCCCTTCCTGCCTCCCTTTTCTTCTCAATTTTCTCTGTCCTGTCAAATAAAAATAAAGTAGAAAGAAAAAAATTGGCCACCAGGAGCAGAGGCACTGAGCCCCATTGATAACCATGGTGGAAAAAGTAATGATAAATTAAAAGGAGGTGATAAGAGATAGTTCATCTAGTAGAGCTCATATTAAACTTCCCATAGACTAGGACCAGCCACCACCGGGAGCATTATACACAGGTGGTACAGAGGTATGGGGGGGGGGGTGCACCCTGGTTAAGGACATGTATCACCAAACACAAGGACCAGGTTTGAGTCCCCACTCCCTACCTACAGGGAGATGATCCACAAGTGGTGAAGCAGGTCTGCAGTTGTCTCTCTGTCTCCCTTCCTCTTTATCTCCCCCTCTGCTCTAAATTTCTCTGGGTCCTATATAATAAAAATTAGAAAGGAAAAAAAAGATAATAGCTGCTGAGAGCAGTGGATTCATAAAGCCAGCACCAAGCCCCAGCAATAATCCTGGTGGCAGAGAAAAAAAGGGGGGAAGAGGTATTGTGACATCTTATCTATCTATCTATCTATCTATCTATCTATCTATCTATCTATCTATCTATCTCCCCATCACTGTTTCTCACCCACTATCTGAAAAAGAGAAAAAATAAGTGGCTTGAGTGCACGGAGACATGGTTTCTGCTAAGTCCTGGTGGCAATAAAAAGGAAGAATATTGTGAATGCTTCTAGCTCCACAACTGTCTCTATTCATGTCATATTTAATTGAGCACACAACACATTGAATTAATGTTACATCATCCCTTTCTTGTCTCATATTCTGCATAAAGAGTAGATCATATGTTTAAAGTCTCCTGGGTATATCTGACTCATTCCATCTTTGGAAAAAGATGAAAATTACATAGTCTTTAAAATGACAGCCAACAAATTTTTTTGGCAGTTGTAATATTCACAAATAGTTAGGCAAAAAAGAAAAAAAGATTATCATTTTACCCAACATCCCAGCATCTTCCTTCACCACACCACAGTCCAGCAATGCTTGACATCATCTTGTACAGAAGGAAACTAAGGCACCAGGCATCACTGTCACCTCTCATGTCCCAGAGAGAAAGAGAGCTGTCAATTATTGAGGAAAGTTTTCCTTGCAAAACACATTAGACAATTTTCACTGAGTCTTCTCAACATCCCTGGGAGGTAAACATCATTACTGTTGTTAATATGACATTACAGCCAATGAAACTGAAGCTCTCAAATGTAAATAACGTATCCTACATCCTATGGCTAGTAAATGTTAGATCAGAGATCAGAGCTCAGGTTCATCGAACTCTCCCACTCTGTGTATCACCCCCAGCTCTGTTAGTCAACATTTATTTCCAAATATCTCTGTTTACTGGTACTGTTAGCAATATAACTATCATCAAATGGAAAGCAATTAGCAGTTGAATCTAATAGAGCTTCATTTAATAGAATCCTCCCGTGATTAGTTCCTTACTCATTCTCAAGCTACATCATGGATAATAAGAGGTAAGTACCAGATCCAAAAATAAATTCTCCCTGGCAAATATTCAACCATATGTTGTAACAGCCCCAATTGGCCATTTGCCCCTTGTGCATATATAATCACTATCGGCAATATTTGTTCTTTTGCCTTTTCAGCTTTCCCTTTGCCATCTGTGAATGCATTGACTTAATCTGCAGAGCAAGTTGAGTTCATATATTTATCTAGTAAGGGAAAGTGCACTTACAATAACTATTTGTTGTCTTTCTCGATTTTGATATCAGATCCAGCAGCTGAGAAATAGCTTTTCTTCTATAACACAGACTCTCTGGAGTTTGTGTTAGATTTTTAAAAGGTTTGAAGTTCAACATCACAAGTTCCATTCTCTCATCTTATTAAAGCAATCTGGGAAATTAGACTAAGTCAAACCAACTGTTATTAACATTTGGTAAGGCAAGGCAGAAGGATTGAGAATGAGAGGAGATGAGCGCTTTAGTAATGAAGGGCGGAAGCACTGTCCATTCAGCGTGCCATTTGTAGGAAGCTACCCTCCTTGGAGGTGTTCTGGGACTCCTTCCTTACAAGGCCTTGTAATTTCGTTGTTCCTGTACTGAAATCTATTCCTAGCTGTATATGTTCCTGAGAACCAGAACTGTTTCACTTGTCTTTTGTCTTCTGTTATGCTCCATCAACACCATCTCTCACTGGACCATCCGCATTTCATACTGAACCATCTTCATCTCTTGCTGAGATATCTCCATCTCACACTGGACCATCTTCATCTCTCACTAGACTCATACTGAACCAGCAGAGTGGATTCTCAAAGAGTGCCCCCGTCTCCAGGCTTCTCACCACCACCACACCACCTGTGCATGGTGCAGTGTCATCCAATCTTGGAGCTCCATTGTGTGATGCCAGATGGGTGCCCAGATACCATCCTAACTCCAGCTCCATCTCTGCAGACTTTGCAAAACCTGCCCCCCCAGATGCTCTCTCTACTTGCTTCTCCCACTCTCTGTCCTCTTCTGACCTCACCTCCTGCAACACCGTGAAAGAAATAAATGGGGTGATGAGACAGCAAGGAACTTCAGGGTGGCCAGAACTTCTTGGAATGGAAAAGTCAGAGAAGTCTCTTTGAAGAGGTGACATTTACACTGGGACATGCATGAATCTTGGAGCTAAGTACATAGAATAACAGGAAAAGGGCATAAACAGGGCATACAAAAATTCAACTGTGAAGACTGTATGGGGAGACAGAGTTGATTTCTAAAGGGGTATAGAGAGACCAGTATGTCAGGGCCATAGGGAGAGCAGGGGGAGGCTGACATTTGATAGGAGAAAGCTTCCTGGAGAAGTCTTTCTGACTTGATAAAAAGGGAGTTCCCTAAAAAAAAAAAAATTTTTTTTTAAATGGCCAGGGAAGTTTAATGGTATGATCTACATTTTAAAAAGATCACCCTGAATGCTGGGTAGAAAAGATTTCAGTTCCAAATTATTTTCCAAAGTCACATCTCTGAACGCGATCTGTGTCCAACAGAAGAATCAGTCACATCTCCATTACCTCAGTGAAGGGCCACAAAATTTCACTTTGGGTCTGCATCTAGAAATGCCCATGGAGTCGGCATTTCACAATACTTCTCTGGAAATTCTGTGCAGTTCTTCAGTAGTGTCTTGCTCAACCCGGTCATAAACAGATCACTAATAACTTGCATCCCCAAACTGACCATGGATTCATTACCTACTCTGTACCAGACATGGCAGTTGGCATTGAAGATCAAGAGATAAATACAAATGAGACCTGATCTGGGGGTATTCATGGTAGAGCCTGTTAGCATGGCCCCCAGGAGGCCACAGTCAAAGCTCTCTTGGTACAGCAGTTGGAGACTCTGAGCCAAGCACATCTTCTGCTGCAATAATGACTTTTTGGTTTTGCGCCAGCTCATCATGCACCCATGGTGACCATCAGGTGATATGATCACAGTAAAATCACTTCTTTTTCTCTGTTTTCTAGTTTAGCCAGTGGGGTTGGTTTCTCCTCTCTTGTACTTTACTCAAGGCCTGGGCAGCTTTGCTTCTAAAGTCATTCCAAGTGTTCTTTCTAGATTGGCATGTTGGCTGAAAGCATCTCAGGGGTCATTTCAGAGAAGTCTTTCCTTACAAGACAAAAGGTGGGTACCCACTGAGTAGCTCCAAGAGTGGGATTCACTTTGATATTCCCATAGTACTTTGGTAAACTTCTCCTCAGTTTGGGCAGAAACTACAGCCAGGACAAAAAAAAAAAAATCACTCACTCGAGTCTATTTCTGGAAAGGAAGGCTGATTGGTTTGGGGGGCAGCTCTATGATTTGCAAGAACACTGGAAAGGCTGAGGCATGTACCTCAAAGTTATAAAATTATACCTTACACAAGCAGCCCATTTTTTTGAGGCGAACGCTCAGCCCCTTATTCATAACCGCACTTATTGCATTTGGATCAAGCAGGGGAAATGGAAATCTTGTGTTTGTCAGCATTGAGGCCAGAGTGCCCAGACCCCAAGTTTAAACACTCTGGGATTGTCCAGTGGTTTGCTTTCACTGTTCATAAAGTCACAGAAACAAACCACCTGAGTAGTTCCAGATGTTGTATCAACAAGGCTCTACCTCACAGAACTACATGAAAGAAAGAAAGAAAGAAAGAAAGAAAGAAAGAAAGAAAGAAAGAAAGAAAGAAAGAAAGAGGGAAGAAGGAAGGCAGGAAGGAAGGAAGGAAGGAAGGAAGGAAGGAAGGAAGGAAGGAAGGAGAGAAAGTTTATTAGGCCAAGAAAAAGCTGAGCAGACTGTGATGTTCTGGGAAAGAAAGATACTTTTCATTCTTAAAAACAGATTCAACCAGGGATGTCTGGCCCTACCAATGGCAGGTCTAGGTGACGTTCTCTTCTGTGAGGACAATGAAGGTTTCGTGTTCTGATCCACCTTCCCCTTTGCTCTCTTCATAAAGTAAAGATTCCACACCCCCAGCCTATTTCCATACTCTGTGTGCAGAGGAGAGGCAATCACACAAGGCAGAACCCCCACCTTCTGCACCCCAATAAGAATTTTGGTCTGTCCTTCAGTGGGGTAAATGATGGGGGAAGTAAACCAGGGGGCTCTGCAGCCCCTATTCCATCAGGACCCGAAGCATCTGTCACCAGTACTCTTTGTTTTTATACCATCCCTGAAAGGAGGAAACTGGAAAACACCAGAGGAAGCCAGGTGGTTTCTTTCATCTAAGATAGATGAGTTAAAAACTAAGGGAGTCGGCACTAGCGCAGCGGGTTAAGCGCACGTGGCGCAAAGCACAAGGACCAGCGTAAGGATCCCGGTTTGAGCCCCCGGACCCCCACCTGCAGGGGAGTCGCTTCACAGGCGGTGAAGCAGGTCTGCAGGTGTTTATCTTTCTCTCCCCCTCTGTCTTTCCCTCCTCTCTCCACTTCTCTCTGTCCTATCCAACAATGATGACATCAACAACAACAATAATAATAACCATAACAATAAAACAAGGGCAACAAAAGGAAATAAATAAAATAAAAATATCTTTAAAAAAAATGACACTCAGAAGTAGTTACAGATGTAGGTGTGACTTAGAAAGGAAGTAAAGGCAAGGCCATAGGAAAAAATTGGCAAAGAACATACAGATGTAGATAATGATAGATAGAAAGTCCCTATCTGTGACCTTGGGAGAACTACTGAAGTTTCCAGCGGAGGGGATGGAGACAGAACTCTGGTGGTGGGGACCGTATAAACTTATAGCCCCTATTATCTTATAATTTTGGTTTTTTAATCTTTATTTTTTATATATTTTTTATTTGACAGGACAGAGAGAAATTGAGAGGGGAGAGGGAGACAGAGAGGGAAAGAGACAGAAAGAGGCCTGCAGCCCTGCTTCATCACTTGTAGAGCTTTCCCCCTGCAGAGGGCTTTGAACCTGGGTCCTTGAGCACTGTTGACGTGTGCTCCCAACCAGGTGCGCCACCACCCAGCCTGTATTTTATGATTTTGTAAATCAATATAAATCACTAACAAAGAAAGGTAACAAGGAAATGCCACTTTAAAAAATCAAGTAAATAAAGTAGAAATCCCAGCAATTGGCAGGCCACCTTTGGAGACCTGGCCTGTTTTAAGATAACAGAGCTCTCTCAGATGTTAATAGCATCACTTGAGGGTGACATGCAGAGAGGTTTTTATTGGTGTTGACCCAAATGCCAGAGAACATGGAGACATAAATGGGACTTGCAGTTATTCAAGTCCACTCACCCAGATGGTATTTTGGCAGTGAACCCTCTCATCATTCTACACACCTTACTCTGTGAGTAGGCCGTGGTAAGAAATGTGGTAAGAAATAGAGCTCACATGGGCCCAGAGCCTGGAGGTTGGAATGTGTTATCATAAATCTTGAAATTGTCAAAGGTGTCTTCTGCTCAAGTTTATCTGGCACAGCCCAAAAAAAGTGAAAGTTCTGATAGCCAGAATGCCTCTATGGCTAGAATACATCGCCTTACTGAGTGGTAAAGAATTTTTATGTCTGTTGGCAGGAATCCAAAAGGAGATTCACGTCTCTCTCCACCAGAGACTTTAGTGGAGTGGACCAAACTAGCCAAGGCAGAGGCTAGCTCATAAATCTGAGGCTGAGATAACAATGCTATTTTGTGTCCCGAGGGATCAAAAGGTTGAAGCATCTGTGTTATTTATTCTAGATGCTGTATCATTGTCAACAGATGAGTTACCAGGATGCCCAGGCCATCTGGCTTGCTTCATACAGTAGCTAGAATCCAACATCTATTGCAAGGCAGTTATATATCAAGGAGGGTGGTAAGAGGACTCCCAACATGGTCAAGTGCAAGCTTCCCAGGCTTGAAAAGGAGGTGCTCTTGACAGATGAAGTATCAACTGGAAGCCCAGAGAGGGAGGATTTCCCCAAGGTCACAAAGTAATGAAGCCCCCCCAGCAGACCAGCTCTGGCCTCCCCACCTCTGTAGGACTCCTCACCCATGGCCTCTTTTGATCAGGATTCAGAAGTTTCTGAACATCTGCCACATGCGTGAAATATTAAAGACCTGCAAGACAGATCGAGAATGATGGAAGGAAGGACCAGAGAGAGAGTTCAGCAGATAGTGTGCCTGCCTTGCCATGCATGTGGCCCAGGGTGGAACCTGTCATCCCAGAAAACCAAAGGTGACTCCATCCATACTCCCAGAGGATAAAGAATAGAGAACCTTCCAATGGAGGGAAGTGTTGTTTTCGCCTGGCTGGCTTCACGGGCAGGAGACAGAGACGACCAGAGACTCATGGCTGAGCTGTACGCAGTTTAGTCTTTATTCGTGTGGAACGCAGCACAATCTAAGCTATCTCTATCACAATCTTGTCCTTCTCTCTCCTGCATCTCTCTCCCCTGGCGGAAGAGTCAGAAACAAAGGGAGAATACCTACTTAGGGGGCGGCAAGAAGGAACGGGCGCGAACCAGCGAGGACTAAACCAAAATCTACCAGAGGCAGGGGGAGTGAGACCAAACCAATGTAACAGAATGACCATGTAAATAGAACACAGTGTCAAGCACTGTAACAGAAGGGGTCCCAGAAGCAGAACTAGAAGCATCCCAACAGGGAAGGGGGTACACAACTCTGGTGGTGAGAATTGTACCCCTCTCATCCCACAATCCTGTCAACCATTATTAAATCACTACTAAAATAAATGGTCATAACAATACCTTCTCCTCTTCCTTTCGCCCATCCTGAAACACTGACTCTTTGAGTAGAAAAAGATTCGGGATTCTATTTTTATTTATTTATTTATTTATTTATTTATTTTAGAAATGTACAAGTTGGCCCTTTCTTTAATGCCTGGATCATCAGCTCTGGTATTAGAATGGAAATATCTTCTCCTCTTGAAAGACTTTGCAACAGATATTTCAGGTTTTTGTTTGTTTTCCTCTGGGAAACCACTGACCCTTCCTCTGGTTTCTGGAGGGACTGGGATTTGAACCTAGAACTTTTGATGCCTCAGGCATGAGGGTGTTTCTGCAGAGTCACTATATTATATAATTAGTCTTGCAACAGATACTTCAGAAGCAGAAAGGTCCAGGCAGTGACCTGAAGACAGTGCTGGCATGATTAGCATCACACTGAGCCATCGTTTCACACTTGAAGGTAATTTGTTACCTTAAAGCATCTGCAGACTTTCATTTATCTCAGCCTCTGGGCCTAACTTGGCACATTTCTAAATATTAGGGGTTTTGTAAAGGTGCGTGAGGAGAGCATGCAGCCTGCTGGTCTGTTGGCAAGGTGATAAAAATCAGCGCGGAGCTTAATCAGGGCTGTCTTTGGAGTGTGTATTTATATGGTGATGTCAGCACAGTACCTTGCCACCACTGGCTGAAGGTCTTGCTCTCTGTTCCTCTGAACAGGACTGGGAATCTTGCAAATAGACTCCCTGCAGGAAAAAAAGGACCAGCGGAATCAGAGCAAAGCCCGGCTTGATTTCTGCACTCCTGCAGCTAGAGGATCAGAGCAAAGACATCCATCTCTGAGGGAAATAAAGCCACCTACAGGGTTCCACCTCCAGTCACGGCAGCTTCTGAGTGATCGAGGCCTGTGTGACGCCTTAATGTATTTTTTTAACCCAGCTCTGGCACAGAGAAGGCGGATCTACCTCAGCACGCGACACAAAGATGGCATTCAGGCCAGATCCCAGGGAACAAACACCTCAAGGACTCTAGGAAGGGGAAAACATTGAGAGGCCAACACAAGGTTGAGGTTTCTTTCCCCGCCCCTCCCCCCAGGACAGGGCCAGAATGTGAATTGCTGTTCTCAGCTGGTAGAGCTGGAGTGAGAAGGGGCTCTCTCAGTGGGCTGCATGGAGCCGCAGCCTTGTTTTACCCTCTGAGGGTCTAATTGTAGGGCTGCACAGAAGATTCTGGAAGCTAGTTAATGTGGTTTGAGTCTGAGCAGCCATCTCACTCAGCCTGCTGGGTCTGAGGTCCCAGGAACCTCACCCCCACAGACGCCCATTAGCATTGCCTGGTGTCCTCTAATTACGAGGACTCTGAGTGACTCATTCCCGGGCTGGTCACCCAGTAGGCTAACCTCAGCTCAGAGCATTCCATTTGTATTTTTCTTAGTAGCTTGATGGAGCAGCTGGGAGGCAGGCCCAGAGCTCTGGGCAAAATTAGAAGCTATGCTGGGAGTAAGGTGACCCGTGTCCGTTTTCCCCCCCCCATTTTTATTTGTAGTGGTTTAGTAGTGTTTTACAAAATTATAAAATTTCAGGGGTATAATTTTACACCTACACATAGCATGTGTGAATCACTACACCCTCTACACCCAAAGTTCTGAGTGCTTCCTCCCTGCCCCCGATCACCATAGTTCTCACAAAATCCAGCAGTTTGGTTATCCTTGTTTTTTGTGATCTCATTTGCTCTATATTCCACACAAGAGCCCACCCACCCCAATGTTATCCTTCACCTCTTTATTTCACTCAGCATAACCACCTCGAGCGCCATTTATTTTGCTCCATATGATATAATCCCATCTTTTTAATGGCGAAGTAGTATTCCATTGAATATAGATAGCATAGCTCTCTCTCCAGCCATCTGTCCTTAGGCATTTAGGCTGCTTCCATATTTTAGCTATTGCTATAAATAGTGCAGCTATGAATAATGGGGCAAATGCATCCTTTCAATTCATGCTCTTTGGGTATATGCCTAAGAGTGGCATTTCTGGATCATAAATTAAAGAAACTGAGGCACAGAGAAAGGAAAAAAATTCCCCCAGGATCACATAGTTCCCCAGTGATGGAGCAAGGACTTGCCCCAGGCAGCTGACTCCAGGCACTGGCCTGGAGACTGTCCTGACATGTAGAAATAAAGAAAGAACTGTAGAAAGTTCACACCACCATACTTTAACAATGACTCTTTAGTCACTATCAGGCCACTTCACCAGCTGGGGCTGTAATCATGGAATCCTGAGATTCCCAAACAGACTTGATGGGCATAGAACTCGAATAAATCCCTCTCTCCATTGTTACCAGTCATTACTATCAGGAACAACAAAACAGACCCCTTTGTGGGCTCCCATAGGACCTTGCTCTCAACTTGGATCAAAATAGTAGAGAATGTTGCAGCCTCTGAAGGGAGGATGGACAACACACTCTATGCTACACCTGAGGAAGATGGGTCCTGATATTGAGGCAGCATGGTATGTTCCTACTCATGATCACAGAATGTGAGCTCAGATGCAGAGGTCATACAGGCTCCTAAACTAGTTATGGGCCCCAGATCACATCAAATCAATGGGGTTTACAGTCAAGGATACTTATACCCCTTTCCCATATTAGGGAGCTACTCTCTTCCCTGATCCAGCTTTCTGGTCCTTTTCCCAGCCATGACATCATCTCCCCAGACAATAACTTGGATCCACCTGCATATCATATTTCAGGCTCAGGCAAAAGAAAGAAAGAAAGAAAGAAAGAAAGAAAGAAAGAAAGAAAGAAAGAAAGGAAGGAAGGAAGAAAGAGAGAAAGAAAGAGAGAGAGAAAGAAACACTAGTATAGCTTCAGGCCCTTTGGAATATAACTGAAATATGCCTACTAGCTATCGACAAAATGGAGGACCCCCAGCACTTCATCCGCACTATTCCAGCCTTTAGGTCCATGACTGCTCAGCAATTTGTTTGGCTTTGTATTTTAACTCTCTTTTCAGCCATCAGGTTCCAGATGCTAGCAGGATGTGACCAGACTTCCCTGGACAGACAACCCCACCAATGTGCTTTGGAGCTCCGCTTCCCTAGAGCCCTTCCCCACTAGGGAAAGAGAGAGGCAGGCTGGGAGTATGGATCGACTTGTCTGTGCCCATGTTCAGTGGGGAAGCAATTACAGAAGCCAGACCTTCCACCTTCTGCATCCCACAATGACCTTGGGTCCATACTCCCAGAGTGGTAAAGAATAGGAAAGCTATCAGGGGAGAGGATGGGATACAGAGGTCTGGTGGTGGGAATTGTGCGAAGTTGGGCCCCTCTTATCCTACGGTTTTATCAATGTTTCCTTTTTATAAGTAAAAAAACAAATTTTTTTTAAAGGAAAGAAAAAGAAAGTTCATGCCGCCTTGTTTCTCTGTACGTACCTCATCCACTCCCATTCCTGCTTCCCCCTGGGCCTCCGAGGTCCTCCCTTGCTGACAACAGAGACCCTTCATCCTAGATGTAGAGAGCAGACTTGCCTGAAGCCTCACAGAGCAAACCAATGTGAAGTCCAGAAGAATTTCCTCTTCCCAGGACATATGGGACAATGCAGGGATGGAGGGAAGGGAGCTTACTTTTTTTTTAATGCAATTTTGAGATTTTAATTAAGTCATTTGTTAATTAGTCTAATGCAATATAGAGGTCGCCAGCATGGAATATACAACTACTGAGAAACCTTCTCCACACCAATCTTCTCATTCTTTTATATTAGAAAGAAAGAGAGGTGTTAGATAGTATGCCAGCTCACCCCCCCTCCCCGGCTTAAACACCAGTATGTCTGTATGAGATTAGTTTGATCCCACTCAAAGCTGCGGTCTATTTACATAAATCACTTTTACATTTACATAAAGCACCACCTTCCCTCCAGGGCATTGGTGGTTCAGTGGTAAAATTCTCACCTGCTCCGCCCCCTCTCCTTGTCACACCCTGATCTTCCACCAGTCACTTTTCGCTCCACCCTCTCTATGTCACATCCTGTTTCCACCCTACTTGGAGAGTATAAAAACAGCTGCTCTTCTGATTAAAGACACTTGGAAATTGCTTTCTGGCTCCGAGGGTTCCAGAGTGTATCTCCTGCGAAATTAGTGTGGCACGAGTTCCTGATCCCTCTCCCACTCAGCAGCCTAGGTCGGCTCCAGTTGAGTTCTCTCCAACCCAGAGAGCACGTGCTCGGGAAGAAGCACCCTCAGGCTATCCCGGCAGAGAGGAAAGAAGGAGGGACAGAGAGAGGGAAGACAACAGAACACGGCTCTGTCATCTATAGAGCTCCCTGTGTGGCTGTCTTTGGTGCTCTGTACGGTGTTGTGGTTCAAACTCAGAATGAAACTCAAGCATGGTGATGCAAGCACTACACCAGATGGGCTACCTCCCAGCCCTGCTTTGAAAAATTTTATACTTTTCTATAGACCTGCTTTTTAAAGATATTTATTTATTTATTTATTCCCTTCTGTTGCCTTTGTTTTATTGTTGTTGTAGTTATTGATGTTGTCGTTGCTGGATAGGACAGAGAGAATGGAGAGAGGAGGGGAAGACAGAGAGGGGGAGAGAAAGACACCTACAGATTTGCTTTACTGCTTGTAAAGCGACTCCCCTGCAGGTGGGGGGCCAGGGGCTCAAACCGGAATCCTTCCGCCAGTCCTTGCACTTCGCGCCACATGTGCTTAACCGGCTACATACCGCCCAACTCCCTAGACCTGTTTTTTAAATAATGGTGGCAGGGAGATAGCTCACCCAGGTAGAGTGGACATTCTAGCATGTCTGAGTACCAAGGTTTGAGCCCGCAGCACCACATGGGACTGTCTTCTCTGACATCGGGGGTAAATTTCATAAATGGTGGAGCAGTGCTTTGGGGTCACTCTGGCAAAAGGCACATCCACCACAGAACCTCACACTGGCAGGACTTGCCCTCTACCGCCTACAGTTGTGCCACCTCCTGGGCAGAGGAAAGAGGCTGTTTAAGGAAGATGAAGACTGGCAGCAAAATAACTCACTTAGTTAGTGCTGCTTTGCCAGACACACAAGGAAGATTCGAGACCAGCATGTGATTTCTTCCAAACACCTCTGGTCAGTCCTCATTGCATTTGGATGAATTCCTATAGGCACTGATGCTAGATCCTCATAGAACTGCTGGAAACTTCTCTGGGTAATCACGCATGAGTGCACATGCTCTGGGAAGTGTGAAATAGAAATCATGGTTGGGGAGTGCTTTCATGCCCACTGAGACCTCTCCAGACGGCTGACTTGACTGTGGGAAGTCTCCGTGCACAGATGCTTCTCAACCTGTGGACGTGAGATGAGACATTTGCCACAAGGGCTCTGAGGAGAGACCAGCATTGTGCCCTGGTCTCTGCCTTGCTCCCCAGTCTCACCTCTTCCCTTTGCTCTCTTGTAAGCAGCTTTGAAGCTCCCACCCCATGGAGCACCAAGCTTCCTCTTGCATCCTTACACAGACTTCTTTCTGAAACCTTTAGTTGATTTCAGTGTGTTCCTCTTTATTTTATTTATTATGTTTTTATGTCAAGTGGGTTATCGCTGGGGCTTGGTGCTGGCACTATGAACTCACTACTTCTGGCAGCCATTTTTTTTTTAATTTTCTTTTATTAGATAGGACAGAAATAAATTGAGAGAGGATAAGGAGAATGAGAGAGGGAGAGCAAAATAGACACCTGCAGACCTGCTTCATCCCTTGTGAAACACCCCCCCTCAGGTGGGGAGGGGGGCTGGAACCCAGATCCTTGCATGGGTCCTTCATAGTACTATGTGCACTTAACTGGGCACACTACCCCCTCAAAGTTAAGATCAGGTTGACCACCACCAGGAAGCTCTTTGGTCATCATTTCCTTTACCTTCTTCCTCACTCTGGTCCCTGATGCCTAGAGTCTTCCATCAGGTCCTCTAGTTCTTGCATCTTCAAATTCCCAGAAACCACAACCCCATTTGGCACATAGCAGGAAAATTAATGGTTGCATGAATTAGCTAATATTGAGTAGATTTAGGAAACTCAACCACTGCGGGGAGAAACTGTCGTTTTAAAAGTAGGGTCGGGGCCAGGTGGTGATGCTCCTGGCTAAGCGCTCACATTACAGTGTGAAAGGACCCAGGTTTAAGCCCCTGGTCCCCACCTGCAGGGGGAAAGCTTCACCAGTATTGAAGTAGGGCTGCAAGTGTCACTCTGTCTGCTTCCCTCTCTACCTCCCCCTCTAAATTTCTCTCTATCTCTGTCCAATAATAATTAAGTAAGTAAACAAATAAATAAAAATAAACGTAGGGCTCTTTTCAAATTTTTCTCTCTTACAATTTTTTTATGAGATAAAGAGATAGGTTAGAGCACTACTCAACTACCACATATGCTCTAACAGGGGCAGGATCCGGGACCTCATGCCTGCAAGGCCTGTGCTCTACTGCCGAGCCACCTACCCAACCCAAGTTGTCTTTCATCAAGTTCTTTTTTACAAGGAACATCACATCTTCCAGTGAAGTGCAGCCTGCACCTTGACCCTTTGGGGGTGTAAATCAGGGGAGCACGAGGCCTCTGCCAGGCTACTGAGAACACAGTGAGTAAGAATGTACCCAGTGTATAACCAATGCTCTAGGACTCCTTTGCCGGACTAGCTTCGCGGGTGGGAGACATTTGACCAGGGACTCATGGCTGAGTGGTACGCAGATCAGTCTTTATTCATGTGGAATGCAGCACAATCTAAGCCAAGCTATCTAAACTAACTATAATCACAATCCTGTCCTTATATATATATATACTCGCCAAGTAGGGTGGAAACAGGATGTGACGTAGAGAGGGTGGAGCAAAAAGTGACTGGTGCAAATCAGGGTGTACTACGAGAGGGGGCAGAGCAAAAAGACATCATGAACCAGTGGGGATTAAACCAATGCCCTGCAGGCAAGGTGGTGCCTAGTTAACAGTGGTTTATGTAAATAGACTACAGTGTTAAGCAGGGGGGATTAAACCAATGAAACAGAAGGGGTCTTAGAAGCATACCAACACTCCTTAATTCCATTTTGGGTACCACACTTCCTAACAAAGCCCCAACACCTGGATATGAAACCAAGAGACTGAACACACGGATACATGTATCCACCAGTTACGGAAAAATATAAACCTTAAAGCAAAAGTGCACAATAGTTTGCAGTGACCCAATAAGTGTAGAAAAACCTAAAAAAAAAGACAACATAAAGTACTTAATCAAATAGTTTTGACTTAGACCTAGACATCCTCCTCACCTACTTCCTATTTCACTTCCCTCACTCACTCCAAGGCTAACCTTGTCAGACAAAGTAAGAACTGCGAAAGCTGGATAAGGACAAGAGATTGGCATACTTGAATGATGGCTCTTTGGTTTATTACCAGATCACCTCATCTCCTGGGGCCCCTAGTCAGTTTCTGAGGGACAGCTTGTTCAAGAAGGAGCCTACTCCAGCCCCGTCAAAAACACAAACCCCAACCAGTTTCCTACAGAAACTGATCCTTTCACGGTGGGTTTTCTAAACAGCTAGTTCCCATCTTGCTCTTGCCTTAGAACATAAACTGCAAAGCCATCACCAGTGCTTCACATCACGGAAGGGCAAAGAGGTGGGTGGGGTCAGACCACACGCACATCTTGTTCTGGTCCCAGCTGTACTCAGTCCAGAGAAAGGCCACACAGAGATGCTCTGATAGAGAATGAGAGAAACTTTGTACTTGGGTGATTTTGCCAAGACCTCAGAATAAGAGCCACCATGGAAGTTTCTAGAAGGCTGCTGTGGAAAGGTTACATATTGAGAAGACTGGACTCCCTCAGACAACCTGTCACTTTGAGGGCTCAGCTGCTGACAGCACTGAGACTATACAAGTTGGAAAGCAAAGAGGAAACTGGAATCAAGCACAGGCTAGCAAAATATCATCCTACCTCACTTAGATGCTGTGCACTGCTTTGCCTTTGACCCAGGTTCAAGCCTGGCCCCAACAACACTGAAGAAAACATTGGTGATGCAGTCTCTTTAACACACTCTCTCTACATCTGTCTTAAAAAGCCATCCTGGGGGAGCAGGGTGGGCAATGGCACACCTGATTAAGTACTAAGCACAAGGACCTGTGCAAGGATCTGAGTTTGAGCCCCTGCTCCCCTCCTGTAGGGGGGGACCCTTCACAAGAGGCGAAGCAGGTCTGCAGGTGTCTTTCTCTCTCCCTCTCTACCTTTCCCTGTTCTCTCAATTTCTCTCTGACCTATCCAATAAAATGGGAAATACGACCTCCGGGAGTGGTGGAATCATAGTGCAAAAGCTGACCAAGATCAATTTGAAGAAAGATATATTTTGTCAACAATGACAGGGAAAACACAGTACTCCTCACTACCAAGCTGTGTTTCCAAACTCCATTTCATCCACAGAGCTGTCTGACCTTCAGCAATACAGTAGAGCTCATATGCTACCGTGACCTGGGTTAGAACTCCAGACCCCACCTGCAGGGAGGATGCTTCACCAGCAGTCGATCAGTGCTACTGGTGCCTCTCCATTTTCTATTTTTATCTCCCTCCCTCTTTCCTTCTTCCTTCTGGCTGTTACCCTCTATGAAAATAGAAGGAAAAAAATGTCTGCCAAGAAAGGTATACTTGTTCCAGCACTGAATACCAGCAACAACTTGGTGACTAATAATAATAATAAATAATGATTGGTAATGATAATGAACCTATCTCAGCGAGGTATGAGAAATCATCACAACGTACAGAAAGCGTCTGGCAAGTCACCAGCATGGCCAAGAAATTGTAGGAACAATGACAGGAGTAAGAGTAACGTCCTATTTTGCTTAGATATACTGTCTCTTTTCAGACAACTGGCAACCCACAGCAAATAGGAGGGGAAAAGAGAGCAAGCAAAATAACAAATGGTAACAGAGCCAAGGTGATGAAATACCATTTTATTTAAGGACATGACAAGGTACATATGGCCCAGCCTAGTACCTTTTTCTTTATGGGTTTCTGCCAGGATCATATGCTTTTCCATGTGGGGATAAAGGTCTCACCATCCTTTCAGTCCAAGGAAACTGGATCATTTCACTGTCAGGTGGAAAAGAGGTTTATTTGATCCTGCTCCCGGGGGTGCCAAGTTCCCCGGGGTATTATCTTCTGTGACCTGCCTCCCCGTGGAAGCTTCGTCGGTACAATCAGTCCATCTCTTGGCACCTGAGGGATGCCTGAGAAGCAGGTGTATCTGCTTAGTCTCCAGCTCGGTTTTATGGCAATGTCTGTGACATAAGTGGGATCAACTGGCCATGAGTTCAGAGGAGTCAGAGTCTGACACAGTTCCAAGAATAGTTTCACAACAGCCATAAAGTGAGGACTCTGTTTAGCTCAAGGCTGCAGAGCTGTACTGAGGAGCTCCAGCTGTGAAACTAAGAAGGATCAACTTTTCAGTGAATTAGCTGTGTTGTTACACCAGCGTTTTATCTTCCTGGGAAGGTCATAAAAGGCCTCTAAGATGATGTGTTCAACTTTCAAAGAAGGGAAGATGGAACCCCATTCCTTCCTCTCTCTATCTCCTGATGACACTCAGAGTGACAATAGCCTTGAGGAGGGGCTGGGCTGTGACACACCTGAGCAGGGTTTGAGGCCCGCTTCCCTTCTGCAGTGGGGAAGCTTCACAGGTGCTAATGCACTGACTGCAGGTGGTGGTGTCTCTGTCTCTTTCACTCTCTATCTCCACCCTCCCTTTCAACTTCTCCTGATTCAGGAGTGGTCTAGCCTTAAGCCAATTAGTACCACTTCTCTAATTGGTTGAGAGATGAGTATGTGAGTCAAATTGAGCCAATGAGAAGACAGAGACTTTTTCCCTGGGACTTTTTTTTTTTTGGGGGGGGGCAACCTTTTGTCCATAAAAGGATGTGAGAGCCCTGTGAGGCACAGGGCCTCTGCAGGTAGACACCCATGACTCAGGAAAAGCCAAAGAGAGAGGGAAAAATAGGGTTTCGGGGCTCAGTGGTGGTTCACCCAGTAATGCATATGTTACCGCGTACAAGGTCCTTGGTTCAAACCCTCAGTTCCCTACTGTAAGGGGGAAACTTTGCAAGTGCTGGAGGAGTGCTGGGTGTTCTTTTTCTCTCCCTCCTTTAGTTCTCTCCATCTATATTATTAAGACATAAAATAAAACAATTAAAATGTTTTAATAATTGAAAAATGCCTATGGATTCAGTATGAGAAAATATGTCATGTTAAAAAAAAAACAGGGTGGGGTATAGTGTAATGGTTCTGCAAAGAAACTTTCATGCCTGAGGCTCTCAAGTCCCAGGTTCAATCCTCCACACCTCCATAAGCCAGAGCTGAGCAGTGCTCTGGTAAATAAATAAATAAATAAAATCTGAAGAATAATAAATATTTATATTATTTTATTTTATTTTATTTAAGAAAGGATTAATTAACAAACCATAGGGTAGGAGGGGTACAACTCCACACAACTCCCACCACCCAATCTCCATATCCCACCCCCTCCCCTGATAGCCTTCCCACTCTCTATCCCTCTGGGAGCATGGACCCAGGGTCATTGAGGGTTGCAGAAGGTAGAAGGTCTGGATTCTGTAATTGCTTCCCCGCTGAACATGGGCGTTGACTGGTCGGCCCATACTCCCAGTCTGCCTCTCTCTTTCCCTAGTAGGGTGGGTCTCTGGGGAAGCTGAGCTCCAGGACACATTGGTGGGGTCTTCAATCCAGGGAAGCCTAGCCAGTATCCTGATGGCATCTGGAACCTGGTGACTGAAAAGAGAGTTAACATACGAAGCCAAACAAATTGTTGAGCAATAATGGACCCAAAGCTTAGAATAGTGGAGAGGAAGTGTTAGGAGGATACTCACTGCAAACTCTAGTGTACTTCTGCTTTCAGGTATATATTTTGCAGTAGTTTATGCATACGTGTGAACATATGCTCTCTCTCACAGAAACTGGTGTATATCTAGGTTTTGGGACCTTGTTAGAAAGTGAACCACCTGAGATGAAATTAGAGTATACTATGAAAGGAAAGGTCTCACCCGAGTAATGAAGATGAAGGGTTGTCATTCCACACCTGAAGTCTCTGGACACAGTCTGAAGTGAAGCATGTTGAGGTGGCAATCGTTTCGTTGGTTAGGTTGTGATCGGCAGATGCAGTATTATTTGATATGGATTGGGAGAGGCATACTGGAAAGTGGGCCCTATCCAAGGGTTCCAGGACTGGGGGAAGTAGGGGCTCTATAGTGGAGATGTGAGGTTCCTGCTGTCTTAGGGTTCAAAAAGACAATCGATAGTTAATGTTATCATAACATTATTTGGTAATTGGGTTAACTTTGAAAAGTCCTTTTGTTAGGGTTTGCTGTACAGTACCGGTATCTTGTATATAGCTGTGCTATTGGATGCTTCTGATCTACTTGGTCTAGGCTTTTGAGAGAGTCCGCATATCAAATACACAGCTTATATATTAAAAAGATTCAGTTTGTGTTTTGAAAAACTTTGAGACATACAATTGATTTTTCCCCCTCTCATATTAATTAACTAGTGATTTATATGACTACATTTTACTAGGAGTGTACATAAACACCATTCCCACCACCAAAAGACTGTGACCCATCCCTCCCACCCACTCCCACCCCCAACTGGCCCAGGAAGCTGCATGTCTACCCCTCACCACAGGGTTTTTACTTTGGTGCCCTACTTACAATTTGGCCAAGTCCTGCTTTTAGTTTCCCTTTCAGATCTTCTTAGTCAACTTCTGTTGATGAGTGGGATCATCCCATACTCATCTTTATCTTTCTGACTTAGCTCACTTAACATAATTCCTTCTAGCTCTGTCCAAGATGGGTCAGAGAAGGTGGGTTCATTGTTCTTGATAGCTGCATAGTATTCCGTTGTGTATCTATACCACACCTTTCTCAGCCACTCATCTGTTGTTGGGCACCTGGGTTGCTTCCAGGTTTTAGCTATTATGAATTGTGCTGCTAGAACATAGGAGTACACACCTCTTTTTGGTTGGGTGTTATGGAGTCCTTGGGGTATAACCCCAGGAGAGGAAAAAAAAAAAAAAGAAAGAAAGAAAAAAAAGAAAAGGGGAAATAGGAGCTGAGCATCATCTGTTGAGGTCTGCCCAAACCATCATTCCCACAGAAATTTAATTATTGGGAGGTGACAACTTCCCCTTTCTGTTTCAGCTACTTTGGGTGAATGTCTGGTTCATTATTGTTTTGCTAGCTCTCCTCTGGCTTCTCCATTATTTCCTCTTTATTATCATAGACTTCTTCTTTTAAAAGCAACCATGTTTATGTGAGAAATTTTCATAAACACATAAAAAGGGAAACAAAGTAACTTTCCCAAGACCACACAATGTGTAGCTGGCTGAGCTGGGATGCTGACCCAGGCAGGCAAATGCCAAAGATGGTTCCTCATCCTGGAACAACAACAACAAAAAAAAGTTTAACTTCCCACAACACTAAGAGAACTAGGCATTCTGATTGCAAACCTCCGGGCTTTTCCCCTTGTTGAGTAATTTGACATCATGAAATTCTCTAGATACTTTTTTTTTTGCATAATTGGGATGATGTTATAAAACTAAATATATTATGAGCATCTTTCTCAAGCCATGAACTCCTTTACAGGAACATTATTTTTTAATATATTTCATTGGAACAGACTACAACACAATTTGTTTGAGAATGAATATATTGGTAGGTCTATGGATGGCTTATATTCTCTGATATTTAAATCACAAATGGGAGCTGGGGCGATATCTCAAAGTTAGAATGTAGGACTTGTCAGCCAGAGGCTCCAGTTTCAATCCCTGGCACAACCGTACGCCAGAATTGAGCGGTGTCCTTGCCGTTCTTCTTTGTCTAAAAATATTAATTGATTAATTAATTAATTAATTAATCTTGAACAGAATAATAAATCAAATAAGAGGAAATGAAAAATTTTAAGTCAGTGGAACTTTTCTGTAGGACAGGTCTGTATGTCTCATACATTCATCAAAATCTGTAGGAAGCCGCAAGGACTGGCAGAAGGATCCCAGTTCAAGCCCCCAGCTCCCCACCTGCAGGGGAGTCATTTCACAGGCAGTGAAGCAGGTATGCAGCTGTCTATCTTTCTCTCCGCCTCTCTGTCTTCCCCTCCTCTCTCCATTTCTCTCTGTCCTATAACAACGAGGATATCAATAACAACAACAATAATAAAAACAACAACAAAGGCAACAAAAGGGAAAATAAATTTTAAAAAATTTTAAAATAAATAAGCATCACCTAAGTCGACTCTATGATAAACTATATCTCTCACTAATAATGATATCTTGGTGTAAGTTCATCAGTTGTGATAAATGCTCCACAGCAATACAAAATATCAATTACTGGGGAAGCTAATGGGGGGGGGGGGACATGTGGGGACACTACGTTCTGTCCAATTTTCCTGTGAATCCCAAACTTCTGCAGGATAGAATAAGTACAATTGAGTTGAAAATGTTTGCAAATATATGTCTTACCACTATTTCCATTCAAGAAGACGTGTACCACTTTCTGCACTCACCACCAAGGTAGAGTGTTTAGTTTATTAGAGACTTGCCAGTTCTGGATATGATTAAGTTTTTTTTTAATCTTTGTAAATCAAATAGGAAAAGCATAATGCCCGATTCTATGTACCTGTCTGTCTTTATTAACTATAGAAATGAAAATCTGAAATCAATACTGTTGCATAAAGAACTCACTAGAGACAAAATTAAAATATTAAAATAGTGACGTCACAAGCCAGTGGACAAAGGAAATAATTTTCTGGGACAAAGTAAGGTACATGCCTTCTCTCAGTGGTCCTCAGGCATGGGAGTGCACCCAAGTTCCCTGAAGGACTCCATCAACATGAGGTGTTCCTGGCAGCCCCACTTCCTGATTGAGCAGATCAGGGAGAAGGCCTGAGAGCTCTATTCCTCCCCTGGTCTCAGATGACACTAACACAGCTGGTTCAGGGACCACACTTTGAAACCTATCATTACCTCATGTGATAAATGACCGGGGCAAGTGAAAAAAAAAAAATCAAATTCTACATCTCTCTCAGTCCCTGACAAATTAAAAAATATAAAATATACATAGACCATCCTAACAGAATCATTAATAATAAATTAATATATGTATAATACATGTGATATATGCATGACTCCTCTTATCCTTTCAAATATGTATGTCATGAAAGAAGGCTCTGTACTAGGCAGCATGCAGTTATTATATGATCATATGTTTTGCTGTTTTAAAAAGGCAATTTTCATCTGCAATAGTCCAGCCTTGAGGTTCATGATTACTCAACAAGTTGTTTGGCTTTATATGTTAACTCTTTTTTTAGCCATCAGGTTCCAGATGCTACCATGATGCCAACCAGACTTCCCTGGACAGACAACCCCACCAAAGTGTCCTGTAGCTCCGCTTCCCCAGAGCCCCATCCTACTAGGGAAACAGAGAGGCAGGCTGGGAGTATGGATTGACCTGTCAACACCCATGTTCAGCAGGGAAGCAATTACAGAAGCCAGACCTTCCACTTTCTGTACCCCATAATGACCCTGGGTCCATACTCCCATAGGGCTAAAGAATAGGAAAGCTATCAGGGGAGGGGATGGGATATGAAGTGCTGGTGTAGGGAATTATGCGGAGTTGCACCCCTCTTATTCTATGGTTTTTGCCAGGTTTCCTTTTTATAAATAAAAATTTTAAAAAGGCAATTTCAAAACTTTAAAAAGTTGAAAGAAGTCAGATCACATCTTGAGACCAAGAGATATTATTAATAAAGCCAGACATGAATCAATACATAGAAACAAACGGTGAATTCCCAACCACTTGGGAAATATACCACTCTTATCTCAATACCTGTTTCCCAGTGAAAGACTAATGAGGCCACTGCATGTCACCAAATATGTGTTGAAATTAATTTTGTTCTTGGGGAGAATGTTATGGCTGTAAATTTTTTCATTACTTACAAAAAAGAATTAAATCAAACAAATTAGTCACAAAACTTTAGAAAATAATATCAAGCTTAAAGCAGAAGAACCAGCATGAAATTGACTTTAAACTAGAAAACCTAAGTGCAGTAGACCTGATTAAGTGTAAGAGCCATGAACAATTAAGAAAGACAAGTTGCGATCTGTCTTGTCGGGAAGGTGAAGGACAGTGCACATTGCCAAAATTAGACAAAAGAAAAAGGAGTGTCCAGGAGCACAGGGGAAAGTTTGAAATGCTTAAAATATTTTATAAAATTATGGAAATAAATATTAAAGATTGGATGATATGAACCATTGTTTCACAAACAATAACTTTCCTATTATAAGAAACTGTAAGTTCCAGAATTCAGAGCAAGGGGAACTTTCCGATTGTTCTACAGCTTTCAATGCCAGTATGGCATTATAAACGAAAAAAAAAAAAAAAAGGAAACAGAAGCCCTCATAAAGTCCATCCATGAGTCACTATTAACCTCAATTCATAGTATCTTTCTATGTCAGTACAGTGAACCAAAACAAAAGGTTCATAAGTAATTGAACAAAATTGAAGGAATGATGATTATATACTAGAGAAAACTCAAGAGAGTTAGTGAGAACATTATTAGAAAGAATAGCAACAAGATTTGAAGTCTCAAATAAATAGAGGAAATGTAATAGCTTTCATGTAAACAATTGCAAGCCAGAAAACATAAAGAATAAAAATATTATCCATGATAAAAATTTATGTATCAGGACCAATACTGCATATTGTGTATAGAGAAAACACCAGAACTATCTTGACGGACAGTAAAGGACAGCTCTTCTTTAAGACAATACACCTCTGTAGCCTATCTTAACTTTATGAGGGAGGGGAAATATAATAGCTTTTGAGCTGTATGACTTGACCATAAGAATTAAGGAAATGGCTTACGGTGGTAAAGCACAAAATTTACATGTCTGAGGCCCCAGAGGTCCCAGTTCAATCTTAACACTATTGTAAACCAGAGCTGAGCAGAGCTCTGGCCACTGTCTCTATATCTCTCAAGTAAATATATAGATTTTTTTTTTGCCTCCAGATTTATTGCTGGGGCTCTGTGCCTGCACTACAAATCCACTGCTCCTGGCAGCCATCTTTTCCATTGTTGTTCCGTTATTATTGTTATTGTTGTTGGATAGGACAGAGAGAAATGGAGAGAGGAGGTGAAGACAGAGAGGGGGAGAGAAAGACAGACACCTGCAGACCTGCTTCACAGCTTGTGAAGCGACCCCCTACGGGTGGGGAGCTGGGGGCTTGAACCGTGATTTTTTTTTTTAATTTTTATTATATTTATTTATTTTCCCTTCTGTTTCCCTTGTTGTTTTTTATTGTTATTGTAGATATTGTTGCTGTCATTGTTAGACAGGACAGAGAGGAATGGAGAGGAGGGGAAGACAGAGAGGGGGAGAGAAAGACAGACACCTGTAGACCTGCTTCACCACCTGTGAAGCGACTCCCCTTCAGGTGAGGAGCCGGGGGCTCGAACCAGGATCCTTAGGATGGTCCTTGCATTTCATGCCATGTGTGCTTAACCCGCTGTACTACTGCCTGACTCCCATCAAACCAGGATCCTTATGCCGGTCCTTGCGCTTCCCATTATGTGCACTACTGCCCGACCCCCAAAAGTCTGTCTTTAAACAAAGGTTTGATTATAGAATTTCTCTTAGCATATAAAGGTTTCCTTTTTATTTTTGTCACCAGGCCTTCAACATGCCAGGAAGGATTTTTCAGATAGAAATACAGACTGATGGAGAGAGGGAAAAAATTCCACAGCACCATATTTTCCCCCAGTGTGATGAGGACTAGGTTTGTATCTGGGGTTGGGTTCACTGCAAAGCAAGGACCTTCTTCCCAAGTGAACTCTCTTGTCAGGCCAAGTTAAAAAAAATTTTTTTTTGTTTTGTTTTATTTTGTTTAGCCAACCCTCTTGATGAGCTGACAATTTTACAACAAAAGTCCCGTGCCTTTGATAATCAAGTTGAATTAAGAGAGAGCTTGAATTGGAGAAGAACAAGCCAGGGGAGTAAATAGGAAGAGATTGAAATAAGGGATCCAATGGGAGCTTGAAGAAAGATTTTCTTTGGAGGCTAGTGGTGGCACACCCAGATAAGTTCACACATCACCGTTTGCAAGCGGGAAGCTTCATGAGCAGTGAAGTAGACCTTCAGGTGTATCTGTTTCTCTCTCTCTCTCCCCTCCCCTCTCAATTTCTCTCTGTCCTGCAAATAAAAATAGAAAGAAAAGAAAAGAAAATTACCACTGGGAGTGGTGGATTCATAGTGCAGGCACCAAGACCCATCAATAGTCCTTGAGGCAAAACAAAAAGAAAAAAAGGTGGGGGGATTCTTTCTGTAAGAAGCCAAGTGGAGGGAGTTTTCTTTAAAATGTATTGTGTCCACTTCATTGGAGAGGGGTAAGAATAAACATCCAGTGTTCAATTTAAAATATCCTATTCTGCTGCATGATAATTTAGCCCATGTCATTACCTCCAGCATTTCAAGGAGGAGGAGGAGGAAGGCAGCAGTGATGATGAAGATGATGAGGAAGATGATTCACTGAGCACCTACATTCTAGTGAACGCACCAAGCGCTTTGTTGGTGTCATTGTTTTCGCCATTATCCTTATATTCCTGTTACAGAGGAGGAATCCAGGCAAAAGAGAAGTTAGGGAACCCATCCAAGAGCAAAGCTTGCAAATGGATTCAAGTGAATCATCCAGACATTCTGACTCCAGGCCCCAGACTGTAACCCTTCTCTCATGTTACCTATCTCCTATGCTCATGGCCTTGAGTCGGTGCCAAGGAAAAGATAAGATGGCCGCCAGCAAGGTTCTGTGGACTGACAGGAGGGCAGATGTGGGGGAGTCAGAGCCAAAGCTGAGATCAGGACTTCTATGGGAGCAGGAAACTGGTAGTGACTTAGGGAAGTGTCAGCGTCACCCCTCCCCTCTGGCCTGAAACTCTGGAGGGAATGAGAAGTGTGCTAGGTCTTCTACCAGGTGTGACATGGGAGTGTTGAGACAGTTTTATTACATCTTAAAATAAACAATTATTGCAGTGGGTTGAATAACTCAGATGAACCTAAAATGTTGAAATATGGCCTCTAATTATTAAAAGCAAATGATCCCTAACTAAATCCATAAGAACAGTGCAAGCATTCCCAGATCCTAAAGGGATCTTTTTTTTTTAACTTGCCCCAGTTATTCAGAATGTATTAAATAGGATAAATTTATACAGATTGCCAAGAATGAGCTAAAAGGAAGAAGAAAGGGGAGGAGGAGGAGGAAAAAATTAGCAAGGAAAACTTAAACCATCAGATCATAAAAATATATTATGAAATTAATGAAGATAATATATATTTCATATTGAAAAATGAGTCAATAATAAATGTTTGAATAAATGACTATAAACATTTGGAAAAAAAGTCTAAATCCCTCTCTACATCTAACACCAAATACATTTTCAAACAATGCAAAGACTTAAATATGGAAAACAAGAATAATGTTAGTAGAAGAATTATATGGGTGGGTATGGGTAGATAAACTTCATACGGCAAGACCTTTGGTTTAACTCCGACTGTGGCTCACACACGGAATTCTCAAAAATGGGGAAAGAGTGTGTGGATTATTTTTAAAACTCTTGACTGGATTAGATGGCTGGGTGAGCACTTGCAAGTATTCCCACTTCTACCAGGGATGGATTTCATTAAATCAGGAAAAAGTACATACTTGAAAGTAATTTTTAAAGATATGACCGATTTGAGTAATAAAAAAGAGTAATGACATTACGACACAAGAAAAAAAAACTTTTTCAAAAAGCCAAATGAATCAGGAATCAGCTCAGTATGTGGAGAGGGAAGAAGAGAAGAAGGGGAGGGGAAGGGGAAGAATACAGGAGGAGAGGAGAGAGAGAGAGAGAGAGAGAAAGAGAGAGAGAAGGGAAATGAAGATGTGAGAACCACAATCTCAGGCAAAGTTCTCGGGAAGATGGAAGGCTGGGGGCTGGCTGGGAACCCAGGAGGAAAGGGTCTAAACAGGGAAGGGAACCCAAGCACCCCACAGACTTGGTTGTTGAGAACTGAGAGTTTTCAAGACTGACATCCAGACAAAAGTGGGTTGTGAACTCAGGGTCGGAGAGCATGGTGGTCCCCAGGTATCACTTACTCACAGGCAGACAGAGCAACTTCCCCGTAAAGGTGGCAGATGGGACTCCAGCACGCTTTTATTCTCCCTTCCAAAACCCTCCTGATATCACTGTAAAGATTTTGAAACGCACAAGGACAAACAGACTGGATAAAAGAATAATTGTCACCTCATCTTGGATAGAACTTGAAGGAATCATGTTAAGTCAGAGAAGCCAGAAAGAGAAAGACAGATAAATGAGATGATCTCACTCACGGACAGAGGTTGAGAAATAAGAACAGAAGGGGAAATACAAAGCAGAACGTGGACTGGGCTTGGTGAATTGCAGCAAAGGAAAGGCCTCTGAAGAGGAAGAGGGGGTAATGCTGGTGGAGGAGGGTGGCTTTTAGGTCCTGGTCCACAATGGTGGAGGAGGACCTAATATGGGGGGGGGGGGAGGTGAGAATGCTTTGCAGAAATTTCACACATGTATCAACAACTATTTATTATAAACCATTAATCCCCCCCAATACAAAATCACAAAAAAGAAAACTTGTGGGAGTCAGGCGGTAGTGCAGCGGGTTGAGCGCACATGGCGCAAAGCGTCAATCCGGATCCCGGTTCGAGCCCCCCAGCTCCCCACCTGCAGGGGAGTCGCTTCACAGTGGGTGAAGCAGGTCTGCAGGTGTTTCTCTTTCTCTCCCCCTCTCTGTCTTCCCCTCCCTCTCTCCATTTCTCTCTGTCCTATCCAACAACGACGACATCAATAACAACAACAATAATAACTACAAGAATTAAAAAACAAGGGCAACCAAAAGGGAAAATAAATAAATATTTCAAAAAAAGAAAAGAAAGCTTGTGGCAGCATACAGGGTGCTGGTGAGCAGACGGACTTGCTGTGAGTGACTAGCTGCTTGGCAGTGTGGGCTGAGTGAGTGGGGAGAGCCAGGAAGCCACCCACAGTCAGGCCAGCATGGGAGACGACATGGAGTTTCCATACTGCCCGTCTGCACGTCTGCTCCCTAGGAGTTAGGGGGGGACTGGCTCTCCTCCAACTTCCATTTTGCTGAACAGCATCTTCTTCAGACTTGTACAGCTGTGAAGTTCCTTCAGAAGAGGCTGAGCCAGGAGACACGGTGGGGTAATGGTTAGCACACACTCCACCATCATCCTTTCAGGTCATAGGACCTCAGGCAAATCACTCAGCCTATCAGCCTGCGTTACTTGGTAAAACTGTGGACACCATAGAAGATGTGAGAGATTGACTCCCGCTCCCCTCTCAGCCTTATCTCTGTACCCCTGCCCCAGATGGGTGATTCTGAGAATTACATAGTGTTTGTTCTCAGCCCAGTCTCTGCCCCAGGTCCAGACACAATTCATGCTTTCTTAAAATATCAAAATCTGTAGGTAACTCCACTAAGACCACTGTACACATGCCAGGAGAGGGGGCCAGGTGGCAGCACCAGGTTAAGTGCACATAGTACTAAGCACATGGACCCACGCAAGAATCCCGGTTCGAGTCCCCGGCTCCCCCCCCCTTCAGGGGGAGTCGCTTCACAAGAGGTGAAGCAGGTTCACAGGTGTCTATCTATCCTACCCCTCCCCTCTCAATTTCTCTCTGTCCTACAAAAAAAAAATGGCCACAGGAGCTGTGGATTCACAGTGCAGGCACAGAGCCCCAGAAATAAATCTAAAGGGAAAAAAAAAATGCCAGGAGCAAAGGAGACATCAAATTAATCTCTTCCTAGGCCAGGACAACTGTCCCTTCCTAGTCACTCCCCACAATGCCTGTGTTTTTCTTCTCAACTTCATCAAAATGGAAGCAAACAGCGTGTGCTCCTTTGTGGGGGGAAAATTAGCTTGTACTCAGCATGCTGTCTGTGAGATTTACATATGCAACTATGATTAGCGATAGACTGCTCCCTTAGACTGTCCCTGAGTAATTTTCGACTGTATTCTAAGAGCTCAGTTTGTCCTTCAGTGCACCTGCCCATGAACTCCCAGACTATTTTCAGCTTGGAGATATTGTGAGTAGTGCACCGGGTTAAGTGTACATGGTGTGAACCGCAAGGACAGCGCAAGGATCCCAGTTCGAACCCCCAGCTCCCCACCTGCATGGTAGGGGAGGTGGGAAGGGTGGTTGCTTCACAAGCAGTGAAGCAGATCTGCAGGTGTCTATCTCACACTCCCCTCTCTGTTTTCCCTTCCTCTCACAATTTCTATCCTATCCGACAACAACAGCAATAATAATAACAACAAGAACATCATGGAAAAAATGGCTGCCAGGAGCAGTGGATTCATAGTGCAGGCACTGAGCCCCAATGATAAGCCTGGAGGAAGAGAGAGAGAGAGAGGAGATTGTGAGTAAAGCTACTGTGAATATTCCAGCACTGCTCTTTGTGAGCAGATATTCTGATCTCTCTCAAACAGAGATCATGCAAGCACAGTTTGGGTCAACAACACAATGATAATCCCAAGTATGACTTAGATTTGTAGTTCTCTACATGGTCTGAGCTTGTAGAAGTACACTCTATGACATTCATACAATAACATTTCTCTATGCATGGTTGAGTCATGCATGGCTGTCGTAAGGATTAGAAGGGCTTCATCATAGAGTGGGCATGCCTTTAGCTACGGAAGAAGCTCCTAACCTTTTTCCTAACATTGCTACACCACTGGGTTCTTCCATCAACAGCATATGAACATTCCATTCCCAAGGCCATTCAAGAGTATGGATGTTTATGTCTGTCTAGACCCTGTTTAAATGGGTTTGTGGTGGTGATTTTCTTTTTCTTTCTTTCTTTTTTTTTTTTTTTGTTGTGAAAGGGAAGCATTGGCAAAACCATAGGATAAGAGGGGTACAACTCCACACAATTCCAAGGATACCTGGTATGCCACGTGGCTCTCAGAACCAGATGGGGACCAGTTCAGAGTGGAGCAGGTCAGAAGTTTCTGAAGCAGTCACGTCAGGAAGATGAAACTGAAGGTAGTGGTAGACCCAGCTGAGCTACCCCCACTACATTTATCACACTCAGAGACCTGTATTGAAGCCCCTGGTCCCTACCTACAGGAGGGAAGCGCCATGAACAGTGAAACTTGTCTCCAGGTGTCTGCCTTTCTCTCTCTCCCCCGCACCTCCTGTTTTTAAAGATTATGTACTGGAGTCAGGTGATAGCGCACCTGGTTGAGAGCACATGTTACAGTGCTCAAGGAGTCGAGTTTGAGTCCCTGGCCCCCACCTGCAAGAGGAAAGCCTTGCAAGTGTCTCTCTCCCTCTCTATCAAGCCTTCCTTCTTGATTTCTGGCTGTCTCTAGAAACAAATAAAGACAATTTTAAAATGCAAAGAGAAAAAGATGGTTTATTTATTAGAAAGGTAGGAGGAGAGATAAAGAGTCAAACATCACTCTGGTATATGTGCTGCCAGGGATCAAACTCAGGACCTAGGAACTCATGCTTGAGAGTCTAATGCTTTCTCCACTACACCACCTCCCAGACCACTCTGCCTTTCTGCTTTTCTCTCTCCACTTTTATCTCCCCATCCCCTCTTAATTACTCTCTGTCTTATCAAAGCAAAATAAATAAATAAATAAATAAGTGGAAAAAATGGGGACTGGGAGCTGTGGATTTATCTTGCAGGCACAAAGTCCCAGAGATAAACCTAGTGGCAAATAACAAGCAAACAAACATACGAAAGAAGGTGAAACTAAGAAAAGTGCATCTACACTCAAGGATGGAGTATTTAGACCACCACTGAGAAGTGCAGGGTCTATTAGCAACCATTCATTAGAGGATGAAACCAACATCACTGTTGCAGAATTGAAAATACCAAGAAATGACAAATGACCACAGCACACTGTGTGGCTCAGTTGTGAAAGCGCCCGTGTGTACCCACGTGTGTGCCCACGTGAATGGGTAGACAGCATGGGGTGGGTGGGGTGCACATCCACATTGCCAGTTCAAACCATATATGTGTACTTTAAGGCAGGGGTAAAACCACATACCTTGTGGAACAGATTTCTTCTGCAGATTTGAATACAGGTTACAAAAATTGTGTCTTTGGTCAATATGATAATTTATAAAAAAAATTAAAAATCAATTTTAATTGGTTGATGGAATAATTCTGCCCAAGTAACTGCAGGCAGGGCCCAGGGTAGTGGCTCAGTGGTTAAATACAGGACTTGAGTGCATGAGCTCTCAGATTCAACCCTTTACTTTGCATATGCTCTGGTGATGTTCTCTCTCTCTCTCTCTCTCTCTCTCTTTCACACACACACACACACACACACACATTCTCTTTAAATAAATAGATAAATGCATAAATAATTGATAATTCTTAAGTGTCCCAGATAAGGCAATAAAAACATCAAAAGCTTTGCTCAAGGTCACACAGCTGTTGGCAAAGCCAGAACCAAAAACTCAGGACTCTTAACATACTTGAACATTGTTCTGCGTGGCTTGTTTCATCACACTTATCCTAATCTTGTTTTGAAAAAGTGCAGTGGAATAAAAGTAATCTGATATCAAAAAGAACATAATTCAGTTAGTGGAAAGGGTAGGGGGCCGTTTTTCAATAAATAGTACTTTGTATGACCTCAGTTCCTTGTAAACGTCTTGGGGAGATTGCGGTGCAGTCGCCGAAAAAAGAGATTCTATGTACATAGAGACTTGAGTATTTGCTTTTTCAGATCTTAACTTTTTTTCTTAAAAGGATAGGTGAAACTTTACAAACATCAAGGAATTCAATAGCAGGAAGGAATTTGGACTGTTGGTGGCCCTCCTCACCACTTGGAAATGGAATACTCTTTATGGTCTGTGGGTCCCTGGTTCAGAGTTAGTGTTGCATGGGATCCTGGAGAACATTCCTAGTCTCTTCCCCTCCTGTATTTTCAGGTGGGAGGCTGGGGCACAGTTTTGAGAGTGGCCCATAGTCACAGAAGGAAGCCATCTTACAAGTTGGGGATGGAGTCAAGATGACTCCATGAAGACAACACCTACGGTGGCTATCAACAAATCTTTTCAGATCCTGACATATTTGAACGGAAGCAGGATTTCCAGGCCAATAGGAGAGAAACTAGAGAGGAGGGGGACAAAGAGAAACCAAGGTAGAAAATTACAAACCATTTACAAATTGAAAAAAGAGTGCTGGATAGGAAGTCATCTTACTCTGAATTATATCTATTCAGGGCTACCTGGGATGTACCTGGAGAAGTCCTTCACTGGGTGTGCTTCGGCTTTTAGCTCCATGGTAGAAAAGAAGCACAAGAGTAGCTGAGGGGATAGTTCAGACAGTCACTCCTGAGGCTCCCAGTTTGTACTCTGTCCTCACATGAGCTGGAGGAGTGCTCCAGCAGGAACTGAGATACAACAGAGTCCAAGAAATTGCTCACTTGGTAGGTCACGTAAAGACGTAAATCCACATGTGCATCTCCTTTATTCCAATTTACAGACCCACTACCCTCCTCAAAAGAAAGGAAAGTATAAAGGGAAAAGAGGGAGTCGGGCGGTAGCACAGCAGGTTAAGCACACGTGGCATCAAGTGCGAGGACCAGCATAAGGATCCCGATTCAAGCCCCCAGTTCCCCACCTGCAGGGGAGTCGCTTCACAGGCGGTGAAGCAGGTCTGCAGGTGTCTATCTTTCTCTCCTCCTCTCCGTCTTCCCCTCCTCTCTCCATTTCTCTCTGTCCTATCCAACAATGACAACATCAACAACAACAACAATAAAAAAAAAAACAGCAAGAGCAACAAAAGGGAAAATAAATATTTTTAAAAAATTTTAAAAAGGGAAAAGAAAGAAGGAAGGAAAGAAGGGTGGATGAAAGGAAAGAAGAAGGAAGTGAGGGAAAGGAAAGAGGAGAGAAACAAAAGATTCTTGAGTAAGTTTCTAAGCAAGGAGTATATGGTACAAATAGTATGCAGAAGAAGATGAGAAATTGTATCCACATGTCAACAGTAGCACTGTAAACCATTAATGTCTCCAATAAAAATCATTTTTAAAAAATTAATGATTGACTGATGGGTCTATATCCATCTCTGTATCTATCTTGTTTAAAGAGGTGGGCTTCTCTATTCGATCACTTCACCTGCCAACTTACCCCCTTTCTCATTGTTCTGGTTTGAGCTGCACACACCACCACATGCCTCTTCCAAAAAAATCCTATACACTTGTTGTCATTCACACTGTTTTCATTCCAACTTACTGACCTTTGATTAGAAGATATTGGCTTTTGTTGTGGTCCAGGAGGTGGCGCAGTGGCTAAGGCACTAGACTCTCAAGCATGAGGTCCTGAGTTTGGTCCCTGGCAGCACATGTACCAGAGTGAAGTCTGGTTCTTTCTCTCTCTCCCCTACCTTTCTCATAAATAAATAAATAAAATCTTTAAAAAAAAAAAAAAAAAGAAGATATTGGCTTTTGTTTCTGTGGACTCCATGTTTTTGTCTTTCGGTTTTCAGGATTCTCTTTATCTTTAGTTTTATTATAGTTCTCTATGAGCTATTTTTTTCATACAAACTGACTTAAGTTGTTATATTTTTGCAAATGCATTGAACAGTTAGAAAAGTTATGATTTTTTTTTGGTTTTCTATGCAAAAATATGTCATGACTTTTCCAACAAGGCAATATGTCTACAGTGATTTGTAAGGTTATATTCATTTGAAAGCTTGCTTTTTTTTTCTTTAAAATCACATGTTATATTTCTAAAGATGAAGAAGGACTTTTATTTAAATGGGATGCTTTTGTTAGAGATGTTTCTTTTTCTTTTTTTAATTTAAAATAGCAGCCTTTCTTTTTTTGTTTTTATATTTATTCCTTTTTGTTGCCCTTGTTGGTTTATAGTTGTAGTTATTATTGTTGTTGCTGCATACCTTTAGAAATAACAGGTCCTGTAGCACTTGGTCATAGGGAATTTGCTTTAGAGGAGCCATTTCTCTGTTCACCCAGAATAATCCTGTAATCATCAACTGGGCACAAAATTAAGGCAGAGAAAGTTAGAATATTATAAAGGCAGCTACCTCGGGAATCTGGCAGGGTGGACAAAAGTGGAGATGGTAAGGAACATGCTTCTAGAAAGCCCAATGACAGATAACTGGATAAAGTAGTGATGGGACCTCAGTTTAGGCATGAAGCCTCAATGCATTCCTGGCAGCACATGTACCAGAGTGGGGCTCTGGTTCTCTTCTTCCCTTTCCTTCTATCTCTCATAAAAGAAATAGATAAAATCTTTGTTTAAAAGAATAAAGAGATGCTTATTTTTTAAAAGAAGGTGTAGGATATATGTAATAGTTAGCATGGGATGCTATTCCACAATAAAAAAAAATTTTTTTAAAGCTGAAATCAGATTTAGAACAAGATGTATAGAACTGGAGATAATTGTTCTGAATGAAACAAGTAAAGAGGTGAAGGACAACTCCAGATGGCATTGCTTATATGTGGAATGTAAATGACTAAAGCAATTGAAAGTGCAAAGGAGGAAGAGGAGGAGGAGCAAGAGGAGATGAAGAAGGAAGAGCAAAGGAGGAGGAGAAGGAGAAAGAGGAGGAGGAGGAGGAAGAGAAAGAGGAGGAGGAGAAGGAGAAAGAGGAGAAGAAGAAAGGAGTAGGAAAGAAACGGTAACCAAAGTGCTTCTTGTAAACTGAGAAAAATGAAGAGGGCACAGAACTTTAGTGCGAGGTGTGGTGAGTCACCCAGGCCACGTGTGGTGGTGAAATCTTACCTCTGAAATCTTCCAATGTGGTAAAACACCACTAAAGACTGACATACATATTGTTTTTTAAAATAAGAACTTGTTTCTGCAGAGTCTGAATGTGGGTCTCCTTGGTAGTTTTGAGAAACTCTGGGAAGGTGTGGAATTCCTTTTTAATTACTTTTTTGGCTGCAGGACTGAGGTCCTTTGAATGTAACACTGCCCACGTGGGTGCAGGGACTCACAGAAACAGCCTAATTCCAGCCAGCCAGCCACTGTGCTTATCTGCCCAAACATGCAGTGCAGACATTTTCTTCATGAAAGATAATTACTACAAGAATGAAAAGAAATGTAGGAAATGACACGTAATCTATAAAATAGTTTCGGGGAAGAAATATATTCCTGCTTGGCACGAAGAAAGGGTTTTTGTTGTTGTTGTTGTTGTTGTTGCCAGCAGAAAGTTGAAGCTAGTTCTCAAGACTGTGAAAAACTCAAAAAAAGTTTTGCCTGGAGGAATTTCTTCCTCCAAGAGAATTTTGAAAACCTTGACTTTGATCTGCCTCGTTTGATCCACGGAAGGCAATATCGGTAATATCTCAGGGTTCAGCAGAGTATCCCATTAACCTGCCATCGCCATGAAATGATTGCTTCTACTGAAACGGAGGCATCCTTAAAATAAGACAGGAGCCTTCCACCAAAGGCATCTCAGGCTTCCTAAACATCACCATATGGCAGACACAAGACTGTTTATTCTGCAGAAGCCCAGAGCACCCAGCCGGTCTTCAGAAGTCCATGCTAATAATAGCACAGGCCAGGGGGTTTAATACCATCCCTGGCAGAGTAAACTGTGAGCAACCAACCACCTCCACCCCTGCATCTCCTTTGCTCTTGTAGGTTGTAAAATCTGTTTTATATCTTGGGCCACCAGGGAAGGTGCTATTGCAACAAAGTTTTCTATGGCTTACTTTTTGTCTTTTAGATAATAGATGTTGGAAACCTGTAAGTAGCATCCCCAAATTTGTAACAAGCGAGCTCACTTTTCAAACAATATGTGAGCCAGCCATTTGGAACTCAGTACTTAGACACACCCACACGGGAAACTGTGGAAGAGAGGCAGTGGGGGAGGGGGTGGTGGTCAACAAAATAGCTCACCTGTATAGCTGCCTGCTTTGCCTTGGAGGGAGATCCAGCTTCAAGACCCAGCACCATCATATTGGAGGAAGCTTCAGTGTTGAGGTATCTTTCCCTGTGTGCATTCCTCTGTTTCAAGCTGAAAAAAATTGAGTTGGAGTACTGAAGTGACAACAACAACAGCAAAAAAAAAAAATAGCAAACCGGAGATAATAAAACGTCTAGCTCACTAATCAATATGTCCAGGAAAATAGATGCAGTGCCCTGGAAACGGAGTAGAAGAGAAAGCTTGGTAGAGACAATGATAATAGTAGCTATTACTATTTTAAAATTATTTTGGATAGAGACAGAAATTGAGAAGGGAGGGGGAGATAAGGGAGAGAAAGAGAGACAACTGCAGCACTGTTCTACCACTCTAGAAGATTCCCCAATACAGTTGGGGGCCAGAGACTTGAACCCTGATCCTTACACACCATAATGTATGCACTTAACTAGGGGTACCACTACTCAGCCCCAAATATTTTTTTTATTTCCATCAGGGCTTGGGACTGTGAATTTACTGCTCCCAGAAACCACTTTTTTCCTTTTTTTGTTTCTTTCTTTTTTAATTGACAGGACAGAAAGAAATTGAGGAGGGAGGGGATATAGAGAGGGAGAAAGAGAGACACAGACCTGTAGACCTGCTTCATGAAGGTCAAACACAGATCTTTGTGCCTGGTAGTATGTGAGCTTAACTGAGTGGTGCACCACCCAAGGAAAAAAAAATTTTTTATGTGCAGCTGGGGGATGAACAGAGGGCCTTGAGAATGTGTGAAGTCATTGATAGTGTCCCTGACCAATTGTTTTTATTTCCACATTCTTAGAAAGAGAGACAGTGGGAGTTGGGCTGTAGCGCAGCAGGTTAAGCTCACGTGGCGCAAAGCGTAAGGACTGGCATCAGGATCCCAGTTCAAGCCCCCGGCTCCCCACCTGCAGGGGAGTCGCTTCACAGGTGGTGAAGCGGGTCTGCAGGTGTCTATCTTTCTCTACCCCTCTCTGTCTTCCCCTCCTCTCTCCATTTCTCTCTGTCCTATCCAACAACAATGACAACAATAATAACTACAACAATAAAACAAGGGCAACAAAAGGGAATAAATATTTTTTAAAATGTACTTACTAAAAAAAGAGAGAGATAAAGAGAGACAGTAAGAGAGAGAGGAAGAGACACCAAGCTACCACTCCATCACCCATGGGGCCCTGTTAGTATTGTCCATGATGCTGTCACACAGTATCAGGGGCCTCCAACATGATAAGGTTTGCACTCTGCTAGGTAAGCTATCACCCAACCACTGAAACTATTAGTGATGAGAAATTCTATCACTTATGCAACATGAGCTGCTTTCTCAAACATCAACTCACTCATTTTAATGACAGATGTGTCAAGCTCTCTTCTGGGCATTTTCACATACAGCATCTCCTGTGTTCCTAGCGAGGCTTAACCCAATCATAGGGACTTCTTTCTCTTAAAATTTTATTTTACATAAACTTACTTATTAATAAGTACAAAGAGAACTTACAGTGGTAAGGTGAGATGCAGAGGGAGAGAGAAAAATCATCTGTAGTACTGCTTCACTGCTCTTAAAGCTCCCCCCCCCCGCAGGTGGGGACTGGAGCCTTGAACTCAGGTCCTTACACGGTAATGTGTGCGCTCAGTCAGGCAGCCATCATCTGACCTCCCATCATTCCTTTTTCTTAAGAGCTTATTTGACAAGATGAAATCCCAGGAGCAGAGTCGTTAGCTTTCTTGGTGTTCGTGTGCCTGTGGTGTTTTCCGTTGCCTGGCAGAGGGATCCCTGCTCAGCAGTCTGCTCTGCTTGGACCCCACTCCTGCAGACATGTACATGTGACCATGATGGGGGAGCAGGTGAGGTCACGACAGGCAAGGGTTGCAAGGACGCAGGACTGAGAGAGCAAGTGGGTTGGTATTCTGGGGCTCCTGCTCTGAGCTGTCTGGCCAGTTGAATGACTTCTCTGGGTTGCTCTGATCTTGTTCCTCTAGAGGACTGTGATCAGGTCAGCCTCATGACATTTCACTGAGGATCAGTGGGACCTCCTTCCAGGTTGTAGCTCCATGCCAAAGCTTAGGAGTTATCTAACACATATCTGTGCCCTGCTTTCCAAGGTCACTAAACCAAGATTTTAATTAAAGGGACTCACCCTGACCAAGGCACCCAGAAAGACCTGAGACACCTCTAGAAAGGTCCACAAAGACAACTATATCATCCACAAAGGAAAAAAAAAAAAAAAAGACCCAGGTTATCCAAGGGTAAGAAAAATGATGGGTCCATGCAAGCTGCCTTGGTTAAGCTCCAAGATGGAATTATTGAGCCTGGGTGCACTGAATCCTCTTGGACTTTTCTAGATAGCTCTAGAAACTTCCTAAAGAAGTGAGTTGGGTTTTTAAACAAACACCAAAGTCCTGGGGAGATAGCTCACTGTGTTTGAGCACATGACTTGCATGAGTAAGGTCTCAGAGGTCCCAGGCTCAATGCCCAGCACCACCATATGCTAGAGGTGAGCAGTGCTCTGGTATCTGGCTCTGTATTTCCCTCATAAAACTAAATAAGGAGATGACTGGGTGGTGACACACCTGATTGAATGCCCATATTCCAAAGCCTAAGGACTGGGGTTCAAGTCCCCAAGCCCCAACTGCAAGGGAGATGTTTCATTGGCAATGAAGCAGTGCTCCAAGTATCTTTCTTTTTCTCTCTCCCTTCCCCCTCCCAGTTCCCTCAGCCCTATCATACACATATGATTATTCAAAAGACTTTCATGCCTAAGACTCCTTGGTCCTGGGTTCAACCTCTAGCACCACCACAAGCCAGAGCTAAACCCAAGACCTTACTCCAGACATAGCAAATAGCTCTACATGGACATCTAGGTAATCCATAGTGATTTTGTTAATTTGTCTCTGTCATCACTGGGACTCCTCTGCTCTCACAATTGACTTTTTCAGACAGAAAGATGGAGACAGAAACAGACTTCTCAGAGAGAAGGAAAGACACCCCTGCACCTCTCATGCTCTGAGGAATGGGAAAGCTGGGTGCCTCTCATAGCAAAAACAGACATGCCCAGGTGAGCTCTCTTGCTGACTCTGAGTGCTTTCTACACTTAATTTATTTATTAATTATTTACTTATTTATTTTAATGAGAGAGAGGATGATACAGAGACCAGAGCATTGCTGTCTTACTTTGGTGCAGAAAATTGATTCTGGAACCTCAGAGTTTCAGGCATGAAAGTTTTTTTTTTTCCACACAGTTTTTAAAGATGGATTTGTACTTACTAGAGAGAGAGAGAGAGAGAGAACCAGAGCATCCCTTTGGCACACGAGATGCTGGGAATTGAACTGAGGACCTCATGCTCGAGAACACAATGCTTTTATCCACTGCGCCATTTTCACTGCCTGCACTATGAATACACCGCTCCCGGCGGCCATTTTTTTTTCTTTTTTCTACTTCATTTGATAGGGAAATAGAGAAATTGAGAGCAGAGGGGTGATAGAGAGGAAGAGAAACACTTGCAGACCTACTTCATGGTTCATGAAGCATCCCATCTGCAGGTGGAGGGTGAGGACTCTGTCCACATGGTATTGTGTATGCTCAACCAAGTACACCACTGCCCAGTCCCCCACTTAGTTTCTTTTTTTAAGATTTATTCATTTATTTCCTGAGAGACAGAGTGGTCAGATGACCACCCAGACATTGATGCTGTGATTAACCCTGAGATCTCAAGGACACCAAACTCTATACTTTATTCATTGGCCACAGAATCAATTATTACCACAAGTGTCAGTCACTGTTTTCTGGGAAACAAAATACTAGTGATGCTGAGGAGCAGACACAGAATGAAAATGCAGCTCGAGCAATGGGCAGCAAAACCAGGAACAGGAAACCTGAAACCAGACCTTAGCCTCTGCCCTAGGGCATGGAGAGCCAGCTGTCCAGAGAGGTTTGTATGATCACCTGCTCCCTGCTGCCTCTTCTTCCAAACACTACTTCAGAAGGACAATGACTGCCTGGTTTCCTACCTCCTCCTCTCCCATGCCCAGCCCAGAGCTTGGCACTCTGGCTGACCAGCAGATATTGGTGACATTGGGTGAAATGGCTAATTCCTTGCAGTAAAGTCTCCAGGTCCCGCCTCCCTTGGCCTTATCTCAGCTCCGGCTTCCTGTTCGGATTCAGGCTGCAGATAAAAGGTGCAGGTGAGTTGTAAGGCCTTATCACGTAGCTGGGTCACCTTTCAGACTGAGGAAGCTGTGGGAGGGACATTTGGACATGAGGTCATAGAGGGAACCTCTTAGGCTGGTTTCCTAAATCTGAGTCCTTTTGTTCTTCATTCACTCGCTCTTTCATTCATTCTTGGTTGACATGCCAGGTTTGCATGGACCATGGATTCTGTGCTGCATAGAGGTTTAGGAGACTGGTACTTGCTAAGCCATTGACAGGGCAAGGTCACTGTGAAGAAGTCTCTGGTGGCAAATTCTAGGTCTTTACTGAGAACCTGTGAAACTTGAGCTGTGTTTTTCTTTTAATATTTTATTTCAGTGAGAGATACAGAGTGAAAAGACACACAGAGAAAAGACCAAAGCACTGCTCAACTATGGCCTATGCTCGTTCTGGGGATTGAACCTGGAACTTTAGACATGAAAAACATTTTGCATAACCATTATGCTGTCTCCCCAGCCCTTTACTACTACTATCACGTTTACTATTACTTCTACTACTATTACTACTGCTACTATTGCTACCTCTACTACTACTACTATTGCCTCTACTACTACTACCTCTACTACTATACTACCTCTATGACTACTACTATTACTACTACCTCTACTACTATACTACCTCTACTACTACCTCTACTACTACTATTACTACTACTACTGCCTCTACTACTACTACCTCTACTACTATACTACCTCTATGACTACTACTATTACTACTACCTCTACTACTATACTACCTCTATTACTACTACTATTACTACTACCTCTACTACTACTACTATTACTACTACTACTGCCTCTACTACTACTACCTCTACTATTATACTACCTCTATGACTACTACTATTACTACTACCTCTACTACTATACTACCTCTATTACTACTACTATTACTACTATCTCTACTACTACTACTATTACTACTACTACTGCCTCTACTACTACTACCTCTACTACTACTACCTCTACTACTATACTACCTCTATGACTACTACTATTACTACTACCTCTACTACTATACTACCTCTATGACTGCTACTATTACTACTACCTCTACTAATACTACTACAATTACTACTACTACTACCTCTACTAATACTACCTCTACTACTATACTACCTCTATTACTGCTACTATTACTACTACCTCTACTACTATACTACCTCTATTACTACTACTATTACTACTAACTCTACTACTACTACTATTACTATTACGTCTATTACTACTACTTCTACTACTGCTATTACTACTACTGCTATATCTACTACTACTACTACTACTATTACTGCCTCTACTACTACTGCTATTACTACTACTGCCTCTACTACTATTACTACTGCCTCTACTACTATTACTACTACCTCTACTACTACTATATTACCTCTATTACTACAACCTCTAGTACTACTACCATTACTGCTACCTCTACTACTATTACTACTACTACTGTTACTACTACCTCTATGACTACTACCATTACTACTACCTCTACTACTATTACTACTACTACTATTATTACTACCTCTAGTACTACTACCATTACTACTACCTCTACTACTATTACTACTACTATTACTACTATCACTACTACCTCTAGTACTACTACCATTACTACTACTACTACTATTACTACTACTACCTCTACTACTACTACTGTTTTTCCACCACTACTACTACTGTTTTTCCAGAGAACTACTCATTTTGGCTTATGGTGATGTTGGAGATTGAGCCTGGGACCTCAGAGTCTCAGGCATGAAAATCTTTTTGCAGAACCATCATGTTGTCTCCCTATACCAGGGTACGTTTTTTGTAACATCCCTGAGCCTTAGTTTCCCTCCTCTGTGAACAGTGCTAACAAGGTTTAACTGCAGTCTATGCGGGGTCAAACCACTTGTGGGTATGGTCAAATAGCCAGAACAACCCTGCCCACCTCTCAGAACAACCCCCACTGCCTCTCCCAGTCATTCTTTCTGCCTCCACTTGCAAAAGCCTCACTTTCCCCAGTGCCAAAGCATTTGGGAAGCCTGCTCTGGCATCCCTCACAGCCTCTGCAAGTGCAGTGCCCAGCCCACCAGCAGCCCTCACCTGGGGAGTCAAATTCCTGGGCTGTGATGTAGCTTTATAAGTCAGCCCCTTGCGGTTGCTTAGCAGGTGGCATTGCACATGCGCTCACACAGCAGGAACACCTGCAGAGGACTGCCTGCAACCGAGAAGTCCCCTGGCAGCAACAATCGGTGCCAAGGATCAGGATTCAACTTGCGGAGAAGTCCCAGTGGAAAGGCATTTAGCAATGTCTTTGTGCTTGCGGGGGTGTGGGGGGTGGGGGGTGGGAAGGGAGGTTGGATGATATTGGAATTAATGAGTTGACTGAAGGGGAGCCTGGGAGAGGGCCCAGTCATGATGCTAGAAAATGGTGTCCCAGCTGAGCCAGGAGACGGCCATCAGAGGAAGAGGATAGAATCGAGAGAGAGAGAGAGAGAGAGACAGAGACAGAGACAGAGAGAGAACAAACAAAAAAACCTCTCCTCACACAGCCCTGCACTGACATCTGGTGACAACGGACCTGTTCTGAGCTCTCTGTGCCTGGTACTTGGGTGGTAGCTTCAGTCTTTTTCTTCTACATATCAATAGTTTATTTGCTTAGACATATTGGGTGGAGACAGAGAGACTGATAGAGAAGAGGGAGATAGAGAGAGAGAGACACCTGCCTGCAGAACTGCTTCACTGCTCACAAAGCTTCCCCCACCTCCACGGGGGGGTGGGGTGGGGACTGGGGTCTTGAACCCAAGTCCTCATGCCCTGCAATACATATGCCACTGTTTGGCTCCCTACCTGGTCCTTTTAAAGGAAACAGAAGAGTCAAGCAGAGGGGGATAAGTAGTGGCATACTTGGTTGACTGCACACATTACAGTGCCCAGAGACCCAGGTTCAAGCCCTCGGTCCCCACCTGTGGTAGGAGGGTACTGCAGGTGTGTGTCTCTCTTAATTTTTTATTTGACTATATTTATTGTGGATAGAGACAGAGAGAAATTGAGAGGGAAGGGGGGTGATAGGGAGAGAGACAGAGAGACGCCTGCAGCCCACTTCACCATTCATGAAGCTCCTCCCCTGCATCTGGGGACCAGGGGCTTGAACCCAGGTCCTTGTGCACTGTCATGTTTGCGCTTAACCAGGTGAGCCACCACCTGGCCCCCAGGTCTCTCTCTCTTTCTCTCTTGTGTCTATCCAAATAATAATAATAATAATAACAATAAATAAATACTTTTAGGTCAGAGAGATAGCTCAGCACTAGAACATAGGACACATGTGGGTTCAATATCCACACCCCTGCTACATGCCAGAACTAGTGGTGCTCTGGTCTCTTGCTCTCACGTGAAAATAAACACATCTTGACAAAAATAATAAAGAAGGAAGTCGGGCAGTGGCATACCTGGTTGAACACACATGTTGCCATGTGCAAGAACCCAGGTTCAAGCCTCTGCTCCCCACCTGCAGGGGGGGGGGGGCGCTTCACAAGTGGTGAAGCAGGTCTACAGCTGTCTTTCTTTCTCTCTCTTCATCTCTCTCTCCTCCTCTTTTTCCAATGTCTCTCTGTCCTATCTAATAAATTAAAAAGAAAAAATAAGACAATAGATTGTTTCCCCCAATATAGACAAGAAACAGGACTGTGGATAGACATCATGGAATTCTCACAAGCACCCAAAGGATTTGTCACCCAGTTTTATCCATGGGAAGTGCAGACCCAGCAAGGTCTCACAACCAGGAAGGATAATGTGTATGGGGGCGGGCAGGTTTGGTCTAGGGAGGGCAGGGTGGTAGGTGGGTTCTAACCACTACCCCACACTACCTTCCGGGCTCTGTCCTTCCTGAAAGACTCAGCAGCTGTGCACATTTGAGGAAGATGCTCAGCTGCAAAGTGGGAGCTCACAGAGGGTACCCCAAATCCCTGGGGCCCAGAGCTGGGTAGCAGCCAGGCCACATTCACCGCCCCCTCCCCTACCTCCCTTGCTCCCGGAGAGGCAGAGGCACATACAGTGTCTGCGCCACCCCCCACCCCCAGCAGGTGAGTGATAGTGAAGTGGGGCTTCCTAACCAATGAGAAACTGGCTCCTGAATCCTCAGACCAGCTTCACTGGCCCAGCAACCACGACCCCAGACCCCAAAGCTAAGAACGGATGGCGAAGCAGGGGTCTGAGAGCCATGCTGGGCACTGGGAGAGCCGGGTGGGAGGTGGGTTCGAGCAAATACGCCAGTTGCCAGGGTTCTGAGATGAGACGCGTCTCAGGGTCACCGCAGCCAGTGGTAGGCAGTTGATCAGAAGAGGGCAGGTGGGAATGCACACATAGGACACCCTCAGCTGGGACAGTGTCAAGTGTGCGCCCCTCCATCCTAAGCTTCAGGTAGTATTTATTTGTAAAACTTAAACATTTCTGGGGTCAGGAGGTAGCACCGCGGGTTAAGCGCACATGATGCAAAGCGGCAAGGACCCGCATAAAAATTCAGGTTGGAGTCCCCTCCCCACCTGCAGGGGAGTCGCTTCACAGGCGGTGAAGCAGGTCTGCAGGTGTCTTTCTCTCCCCACTCTGTCTTCCCCTCCTCTCTTCATTTCTCTCTGTCTTATCCACCAGCGACGACATCAATAACAATAACAACAACAATAATAACTATAACAATGACAAAACACAAGGGCAACAAAAATGGGAAAAAATGGCCTCCAGGAGCAGTGGATTTATAGCGCAGGCTTGAGAGCCAGCAATAACCCTGGAGGCAAAAAACAAAAACCCATACACATTTCATAACATTGTTCAGGGGGGAAAAAAGATCAAAATACATTTCTAAGAGAGAAAGTATCAAGGTAAGGGTGCTTGAAACTGTCATTATCCAAAGGCCATCATGTCATGGACATTCTTCTGATACCAGAAGATGCAGAGTTTATTCCAATGACCCAGACCCTCAGTCTCCAGACACCTCGGGGCAGCAGCCAGTCTTACAGGTGACAGCTATGACAGCCCAACTCTCTACTACCTGTGGGCAGCAGTCTCTGAAATATCCAAGGCTTCACCTTAGAGCAGGAATTCTGTGATAACAAGACCAAGCCTGAAATACAAGCCTCATGGGAAGTTAGTCAAAGGACTATTACCTTGTAGCCAAACAACAAGCCAAACCTGTATTCTCAAGCATAAGGCAAGGTTACAATTCAGTAAGAAGAGTAACAACAAGGATCAGGATGTCTGAGGTCAGAAAACTTGTTTAACAATAGGCAACTATTCTGAGAAAGCCCCAGAAGCATGACTACCAGCAGCCACTGCACAGAAGCCAGCTTCTCCTGGCACCAGCCTGAGGAGCATGGCTGGGGCTGGTCTCACCCTAGCACCTGGCACCTGATGGGCACTTCACTCTCTGTGTCCCTGGGGATTCCAGAATGCCAGCCAGCACCTGAGCTCAGGGGCTCTGGGGACTCTAGGACCCCACACCAAGGCTGCCTGCTGTCTTATGCTGCCACACCCCTGCCCCATGCCTGACACAGAACACTTTGCAGGTGGCTGTGGTCTTGCAGTCACCCCAAGAACCTTCAAGGCTGTGTGCCTCGATGGTCCTCACTGACAAATGAAGAAATATCTGAGTAGGGGCCAAACCTGAGCTGGAACCCGCTCCAGAGATAGTATGAAACTTTGACAATGAGTCTCAGGGGAGGGGTGTTCTGGGGTTGGCTGGTACAGTGGGAGATCCCTCTCTCTCTCTCTCTCTCTCTCTCACACACACACACACACACACACACACAGACACACACACACACACACACACACACACAGTATATTCTGTTGGGTTTTTTTTATTTGTTTTGCTTTTTGTTTGTTTTTGACACTAGGATTATTATTGCTGGAGCTCAGCCAGCACTACAAATCCACTGCTCCTGGAAGCCATTTTTTTTTCTAACTAATTTTTTATTACATAGGACAGAGAAAAATTGAGAAAGGACAGGAAGATAGAGAAAAGGAGAGAAAGACACCTGCAGACCTGCTTCACTGATCATGAAGCAGGGAGTCTGCCCTGTCAAATAAATTAGAAAATAAATAAATAAATAGAAAAATGGCTGCCAGGAACAGTGGATTTGTAGTTTTGGGACTAAGTCCCAGTGTAACTCTGGTAGCAAGTAAGATAAAATAAAATAAAATAAAATAAAATAAAATAAAATAAAATAAAATAAAATAAGGCGAGAGCAGAGCCTGGAGGGAGAGAGAAGCCAGGCATAGTGAGGGTTGGGAACATTGTTTTTTCTTACACTAAACAAAAGGAATTATGGGAAATGAACATAATGAACATATGGCCAACATCAGCTGGTTGTCAAGAACATATGACAGACTTAGGCAAAGTCACAAGGGATTGTGGGTATGGGAGTTTACTTAAAGGCGTGTCTGGCAGAAGTCACTCTCTTCTGCTCACCCTTGGCCTGATTGTCTGATCTTCTCCCTGGATGGATGATGCTGTTCCCCTGGGACCCACTCATGTTGCGGCTAAACTCTGGTGAACTAAGTTTAAGGACTCGTGGCTCCCATCATATGCCAAGCTGGCCTTTTTCTCTTGACTATTTTCCCATCTTGGCTTTTATGGACCTAATAAACCCCACATTTGATAAATCCCAAGCAAAAGTCTAACAGAAGTTTTTTTTTGTTTTGTTTTGTTTTTCTATAGAGGGTGGTCCCCATGCCTGGTGCATCTGGAGCTAAGGGCCCCCACAGGAACTAGATGACAGGTAAACTTAGAGAGGTGGTCAGTCCTTACCCTGCCCTCACAGCCATAACTGGTGTGGTTGCAGGAACTTTGGAGAGAATGCCTGGCTGGTTGTTCTCACACTTCTCCAAATAAAACCTGAGCCCAGTGCCCCAGGCAGTGTTTTCCTGTCACATTGCTGCTGTCACTGTTTATTTTGCCACCTGGGGCGGAGCTGACTCCAGGGCCAGGAATGCAGGCCTGGCAGCCCTGGTGTGAAGGCCTGGGAGCCTCCTTGCAGGCAGGGACCCAAACAACCCCAGAGAGGGGGCTGGCCTGAGTACTTTGTTTTCATCCTGCAGTTCGGGCCCTGAAGCCTTGGAAACTCAGGTTCTGGGCTGGCTGGTTTGCATGGGGGACAGATGGAAGTTGCAGCTTCCCCTGAGGAAGCACGTTTTCTGGGGTTCCCTGCTGAGTCCAGGAGCTGATGCTGAGATGGGAGGTGACAGCCACAGTGCAAGAATGGAAGGACTGCTCTGTGGGCGCCTGTGGGCTGATGGCTAGGGGAGGAGAGGCTGGTCTGCACATGCCTACAGGGGTGTCCTTGCTTCTCTTCTGAGTGATACAAGCAGGGTGGTTTCCTCCTGGTGGTCCTGAGAAACTACTGCAGAACCAGGTCTAAAGTGGTTCTCCTCTGAGATTACTTGTCCACTGAAGATGGTTTTTTTTCTTTTTTTAGTGTGTGTGTGTTTGAGGAGAGGGTGAGAAGACCTTGTTCTGTCCAGAAACATTGCCCATCTTATTTCCCCTACGATGACATGTGGGGGTCATGGAGGGACCCCAGTCTTCTTGCCTGAATCTATGCATGTTTCTTTGAGGATTCCAGGGGAGAGAGTGGATTTGAATAACCTGTGGAAAGACACCTAAGACCCTCAACTAATAATCTCAGTGGTGACCTTTCTGCAGCACTCAGTAGTTTTCTGGTTATGTAAGTGCTCAGCTGTGCCCCACATGACCAAGAATCTTCAAACCCAATAGCAGAACATACACTAAGCATACAGACCTTCTCACAAAGCCCAGGAGGTAAGGGAAATGTGAAAACTTCAGCCCGAAGTGCGGCTGAAGAGAAGCACAGATGAATTAGAGGTAAAAATTAGGGGTTAGGTTCATATATATATATATGACCTGGTAGAATGGCTACACATGAATTATGCTCTTAGCTCTTGGCCACCAGGCTGGGAGATAGCTGTCATTTCCTTTCTGTCCCAGATGATGACACTGTGGCTTGGACATGAGGCAACCCACTCAAGGTTCTGTGACCAGGAAGCAGCAGAATAGGGCCAACAATAAGTTTCATTCTCCACAGTCTGTGTCTTCTCCATATATTCTGTGGGAGATTGTGGCCTCCAATTTGTCCCAAGTATCTAGGGCTGGACCTTAATCTAATATGGCTGATGTCCTTACAAGAAGAGAAAATTTGGATACACAGAGAGACACCAGGAAGCTGTGTGGCCAGGACACACATGTGAGGACACAGGGAGGTACTCACAAACCAAAGAATGAAATGTCACAGAAAGACAAGACAAATTCTTATGCTCACAGGTCAGTAGAGGAAGGGGCAGGTCACAGGGTCACCAGAAGACAGAGGGGGTGAGAGGAAAAGCTGTGTGGAGTAGTTACTGTGGTTTCCATGAACGAAAGAAAAGAATAGGTGAAGAAGCACTGTAGGTAGCTGGGAACTGGCTAGACTGAATAATTCCTGCAGACTTGGGGTACAGGGGTGTCCTGTGGCACCTGGTTCCAGTGATAAAGAAGGAGGGGCTGCAAGCTCCGACCCAGTCAAGGGAGAAAGGGTTCTAGAGTGTTTTGCATAGAAATCTGTTCTCCTGGGTCTACTGTTCTAAAGCAGACATTATCTAGTCTTGACTAGGAAGACAGCTCAGTCTGTCAGAGCACCAGTTAGCATGCTTGAGTCCCCAGAGGCTTCCGGTTCAATCCCCAGCACCACCTTGTGCCAGAGCTGAGCAGTGCTCTGTTGTCTCTCGCACTTCTTTCACTCTCTCTTTTATAATAGAGATGTATGTTAAAAATAAAAATAAAAAGGAAGGAAGAAAGGAAAGAAAGAAAGAAGGAAGAAGGATGGGAGTAAGGAAGGGAAAAAGAAAGTAAAAGAATTGTGTAATTCTGGAAGGAGTAGTCTGTCCAAGGTCAGTGAGACCCAAAGTTAGCAGTGCAAAATAGAAAGGCCAGGTTAGCAGCACCTGTTGGGTAGTATGCCAGCTCCCCCTGCTTCTGTCTCTAATCCTGTCTGTATGGGATTGGTTTGATCCCACTCAAAGCTGTGGTCTATTTACATAAATCACTTCTACATTTACATAAAGCACCACCCTCCCTCCAGGGCATTGGTGGTTCTGTGGTAGAATTCTCACCTGCTCTGTCATCTCTCCTTGTCACACCCTGATTTTCCACCACTCCCTTTTCGCTCCACCCTCTCTACGTCACATCCTGTTTCCACCCTACTTGGCGAGTATAAATACAGCTGTTCTTCTGATTAAACACACTTGGAAATTGCTTTCCAGCTCCGAGAGTTCAGTTCCAGAGTGTATCTCCCACGCAGCAGCCTAGATCGGCTCCAGCTGAGTTCTCTCCAACCCAGAGAGCACTTGCTCAGGAAGAAGCACCCTCAGGCTCTCCCAGCAAGCACCCAAGCAGCAACTCAGCTGGGTGCTAATGGTCTCCCCACCTCTCTCAGGGAACACCCCACAGACCAGCCTTCCAGTCATACCCTACACACATGGGTCACCACATCAAAATACTCCCTCAAGAGTGCTCCCAGAGGAGGCAGTAATGTGGACAAGATGTAGGGCCCATCAAAAAGTCCATTGAGTTGAGAATTTTTTCTTAGATGTCACCTGGCAAAGTCTCACAATCCAACAGGGAGCTGATATTATCACCCCTGTTTCACAGTTGAATAGACCAGGATTCAGAGATCAAGGGACCAGTCAAGGGTCATCGCTGACCAAACACAGAGCCATGTTTGGGGGGGGGTGGAGGTCCTGGGGGTGGGTGGGCAGGTGAGCAGAGGGATCAGAAATTTTCAGGAAGGAAATTCAGGCTCCAGTTCAGAAGACATAAGGAGGGAAGCTAAATGCAGAGCAAGGAATGGAGAGTTTGGAACCTGGGAGTCTGGGTGGCTGAGGGCTCACGCGGGCTGGGCTTGGATGGTTTAGAGAGGCCATTGCAGACAGGACAGCACTAGGACCTAGGAGGAGGGTTGGGACACCCAGAAACATGGGTAAATGCTGAAAGTGAAGGGGGGAGAGGGAGAGAGAGAGAGAGGCTATTGAAAAGAGGACTGGCTGAGAAGGATGGAAGAAAGGAGGAAGTCCTATTCTGGGGTCTAGTAGGGAGACACAGGGTTTGTTCAAGCAAATTTTCAAAACAATTAGATACAGATCTCTCCCCCCCCCCACACACACACACACCATTATCAGTAGCAAGGAACTCACTGACATTGCATAGTTTCTGTTTTATTTTAGCGCAGACTCCAGAAGGCACTGCCTGGTCTGTAGCTCAGAAATAGTAAGGTGTGTACAGTGATGCCAGCGTCACACAAGTGCTGGGAGATGAAGGCAAGCCAGGCAGCATGTGAACAGTTCTTAATTCAGGTGAAGTGTAGGAAAACCAGGCTGTGAGGGATCAAGTGTAGAGTGGCCACTTTCCTCATTTGCCTGGAATCTAGGGAGTTTCCAGGAGGTAGGACTTCCTGTCTTAAGATGGAAATAGCAACATTTAACATCCTCAGCCTCACCACCACCCTCCCAACCCTTGTCAATCCCCATTCTACTTTGTCTCTAGGAATATGACTCTTCTTGGTAATTCATCCTAGTGAAATAATACAGTGTTACTGTTTCTCTTTCTGATTGTGACTCAGTAAAACCTCCTCCTGTTCTCCTCCCTGGTTTATTTGTAAATGTCAGTGTCTGGTTCCTTTGCTGGGCTGGGGAGTATGCTACCATGTGGACAGACCACTCCATTCCTCTTGATGAGTCCTGGGCTGGCTATGAATAGTGCTGCCTTCCACAAGGGTGGACTTATATTATATTCTTGAAACCTCTAAAGTGCTGATCAGTGTTTGCAAGTGACAGGAAGTACGGCTTCCTGGGTGGAAATGGCACGATTTTTCCATTTTTGCTGTGCATCTTTGTTGAAGATACCGCCACAGCCCAGAGTCTTGGGTGACCAGATAGTGAGCAAGAAAGCAGCCCCCACTGGGGATAGAGCCTAAGGAGCCCAACACACCCATCCAAAAAGACCTGTGTACACCTATCTTCATAGCAACATAATTTGTAACAGTCAAAACCTGGAGGCAACCTAGCTGTCCAACAACAGATGAGTGACTGAGTAAGTTGTGGTCTATATACACTATGGAATACTATTCAGCTATTAAAAATGGTGATTTCACTTTCTTCACCTCATCTTGAATAAAACTTGAAGGGATCATGTTCAATAAGATAAGCCAGAAAGAGAAGGATGAATATGGGATGATCCCACTCATAGAGAACATTTGAAATACAAGAACAGAAGGGAAAACACAAAGCGAAACTTGGACTGGAGCTGGTGTCTTGCACCAAAGTAAAGGGCTCTGGGGTGGTGAAGGGAGGGTTCAGGTCCTGGAACAGGATGGCGGAGGAGGACCTGGGCGGGGGGTGGTGGTAGAGTTTATGTGGAAAACTGAGAAATATGCATGTGCCTACTACTGTATTTTACTGTTGACTGTAAACCATTAATCCCTCCAATAAAGGAAAGGAAGAGAGAAGAAAGAAAGAAAGAGAGACAGAAAGAAAGAAAGATAAAGTAAGAGAGAGAGAGAGAGAGAGGAAGAGGGAAGGAAGGAAGGAAGGAAGGAAGGAAGGAAGGAAGGGAGGGAGGGAGGGAGGAAGGAAGGAAGGAAGGAAGGAAGGAAGGAAGGAAGAAAGGAAGGAAGGAAGGAAGGAAGGAAGGAGTCAGCCCCCAAAGAGGAGCCTCAAATCTAAAGCAAACAGAGGCACCGGATGGGGCAAATGGAGTTCCACCTCTTCCTCTCTTTTATCTTCAAAGAAAATAAGTGGATCCAAATCAAGGATGTCCTGAGTTACAGGTTAAAAACCAAGCTGTGGTGACCAGGATAGAGTGAAAGACTTGTGGGCATACAGTCTCCTGTTGGATCCCTGTTGGGTGCCACACAAATGATCTGGTTCTCTTTCTCATTAAATAAATGAATAAATAAAACTTCTTAAAAAAAAAAAAAAAGAATCCAGGTTCAAATCCCATCCCCACCTGCAGGAGGAAAGCTTCATAAATGGTGAAGCAGGGCTGCAGGTGTGTCTCTGTATCTCTCTCCCTCTGTATCACCCCCTTCCCTCTTGATTTCTGGCTGTCTTGACCCAATAAATAAGATAATAAAAGAATTTTTAAAAAGTTAAGTAAAATGAAGCCACAGCATTTAGAGTTAGGCTTGTGTCCCAGGCAGAGTTCTCTGCACTACAGACTAGGACATTAAAGCAGAGAAGAGTTTAGAGATTTGTCAAAGTTCACACAGCTGGGAAGGGACAGGGGAATTGGGTGTGTGGAGGTGGGGGAGGGGGACCTTTCTTCTCGCTCTCCTAAGTGTGAGCTCTTGACAGTGGCTGGCTGAATGATCAGATCAACAGGATGAATGAGTCAAGAGGACTCTCAAGGCAGGGGTCTGAAGGTAACCAGGTCAGTATCACCTCCAGAGGGTCTGTGAGTGTTTCCTCTGGAAGAGAAAGGTGGAATTCTACACTTCACTGAGCCCGAGCCAAGGGCTCTGGGTTCTGCTAGGCAGTGTTTTCTCCCACCCCTTGGGGATCCAGGCCTTTTGCTATTTCTGGGAGCCCCCACCAGCACCCCTCAGGATACTGGAGCAGGGTCTTCAGAAAAACTCCAGCTTGAGATCTGCCCTGGGGGTGGGGTGGGAGGGATGGAGTGGGGGAGGAAGCATTTGGCTTAAAGCAGATCTCAACTCTTTCTCCTCAGGCCTGCCCCCCCACACAGGATCCTCTCTCTCTCTCCATCGCTCTCTCTCCATTTCTCTCTCCATCTCTCTCTCTCTCCATCTCTCTCTCTCTCCATCTCTCTCTCCACCTCTCTCTCTTTCTCTCTCTCTCTCCTTCCCTCCCTCCCTGATCTTATCTCCTCCTGGAGAATGTTCCCACTGAGAGGAGCAAGAAGAAAGCCCTGTGTGGGGCTGTGGCAAGGATCCTTGTCACTCCCAGCCCCTGGCCTTCAAGGCTGTTTACAAAACAGGTTCATTTGACAGGTTGGTGGTACAGGTAGAGGTTAAAGTCCAATTTGACAAAATTTGAAACTAGTCCAACTTGGGTATGGGTAGAGTTCCAAACACCCGACCCCCTGAAATGAGCAGTACTGAGAGGACACACATACACTGGATCCACACTCCAACGTCACTAAGTTTGATCCATCTGAGTTCTGTTATGTAATTTTAAACCTCTATCACTTGAATGACCCTTGATGTATTAACACAGATGAATGGGAAACCAGTAGCCATGTAATACATACTAATAGTCATCCTAAAAATGACTATGATGTACAGTCAGGAAAGTGTCTGGGGGGGGGTTGATCAAAGGACTCATGTGTATGAGGCTCCAGGTTCCATACCCAGTGCTGCATATATGCCAACCAAGTGTTCTCTCTTTCTTTCTCTCTCTCTCTCTCTCTCTCTCTCTCTCTCTCACACACACACACACACACACACACACACACACACTAATTCTCTAGAGACGTGCTTCATGTTTCCTAAACCTCTCCTCTTCAAGAATTTTTAAATTCACAGAGTGTGCAGGATTTTGTCTTTTAGTGTTGAAATTCTCTCCTCTGCCTGATATTAAGTCTGCTTCCACAGCTAATTACCTCAGTGTGAACCTCATTCACAATGTCTTTTAGGCCCTGCAGTTCTGCTTGAATTTTTTTTTCTTCTTTCTTTCTGGACTTTGTAATTCTTTGGTAAAATGATCACTGAGTTCTTGACTCTTTAGTTTCTTGAATCGATTTCATAATGACTTTTTTGAACTCTATCTCTGTTATTTTTAAAAAATATTTGTTATTATTTTAAAATACTTATTATAGTTATTATTGTTGTTGTTGTTGTCGTCATTGTTGGATAGGACAGAGAGAAATGGAGAGAGGAGGGTAAGACAGAGAGGGGGAGAGAAAGATAAGACACCTGCAGACCTGCTTCACTGCCTGTGAAGCGACTCCCCTGCAGGTGGGGAGCCGGGGGCTCGAACCGGGATCCTTACACCCGTCCTTGAGCTTTGTGCCACGTGCACTTAACCTGCTGCGTTACTGCCTGACTCCTTCATCTTTTTTTTCCCCCCTAGATCTGCTGCCTGTCTGGCCATTTGGGGTTTCTGTCACTTTTGTCTGTATTTCTCAGTTTCCCCATTTAGTGTGGCTTTTTGTCGGAGTGCCAGCAGGAGGCACTGTAGCTATGATGTTTGATTTCACTGTTTATATATCTTGGTGGGGAGGGGAGATTTTATTCTGAGTCACCAGGCCTGTTCAGGGCACTTGATGTCAATACAGGGTCTCTCTGCTGCTGTCCTAGCCTCTTTTGTAAAGAAGTCACAGTTGTAAATTGGTGAGTTTTTACGTGATTTTTTTTTTCTTTTTAACAGTTGTGTTGTTGTTTTGTTGTTGTTGTTGTTGCTTAAATTCAAACCCAGTTTGGTGCCAACTGTCCCCGAACCCCAGTTTTTAGTCCAGGGAATCTCTGTCTCTTCTCCTTTCCCTCCACAAGCCACATGTGTCTGTACTCACCTATGGCTTTAGGTGACTTTCTTTTATTTTCCTTTTCTTCTCTTTTCTTTTCTTTTGTTTTCTTTTTTTTTAACAGTTGTTTCTTTAACTCGGACCCTGAAGTGGTGAGTCTCAGGTGCCAAACTTCCAGTCTGACTCCAGCTGTCCCTGAGTATTATGGCCTTTTAGTCCCAGGAGTCTCTCCCCCAACCCTTAACTCTTTTCTGTCCTGGAGCCACACGTGGTGTCTGTACTCACCTGTGGCTTAGTGAGTCTCTGAAGGAATCCTGTTTGTATTTTGTTGAATTTCCAGGTGATTATCATTGCTTTTTCCTAGTTGACTGGGGAAAGCAAAAAAAAAAAAAAAAAAAAAAACAACTCTGCTGTTAGTCCATAGCCATGCCTCAGAAATCTCTTTGAAAAATGATCCAGTGAATAATACTCTTTAGCAGTAAGAAAGAATGATCTACAAACAGTAATTGAGAAGGAACTCATGGGGGCTGGTGGTGATGTTCCCAGTTGAGTGCATATGTTGCAATGTGCAAAGACCCAGGTTCAAGCCCCCAGTCCCCACCTGCAGGGGAAGTCTCCACAAGTGGTGAAGCAGTGCTGCAGGTGTCTTTTTTTTTTTGTTTGCTTGTTTTATTTTTTGTTTCTCCCTATCTCTCACTTCCCTCTTAATTTCTCTCTGTCTATCCAATAAATAAATAAATAGGAAACTCACAGGCGGAAAATTGAACAATATTTACACATTGTAGTATGTAAGGACCCAGGTTCAAGCCCCCAGGCCCTACCTATAAAGGAGAAGCTTCATGAGTGGTGAAGCAGTGCTACAGGTCTCCTCTCTCTCTCTCTCTCTCTCTGTCTCTCTCTCTCTTCTTTTTATTTTTATTTATTTATTGGATAGAAACAGAGAGACATTGAGAGGGGAGACTCAGTAGTCCAGAGGGAAAAATATAGAGACACACCTGCAGTCTTGCTTTGTCATTCGTGAAGCATCCCCCCGCAGGTGGAGGCCGGGGGCTCAAACTTGGGTCCTTGTGCATTATAACGTGTGTTCAACCAGGTGTGCCACCATCTGGCCCCCTCTTTTTTACTCACTCTCTCTTCCCTCTGAATTTTGTCTGTCTCTATCCAAAATAAATAGTTTTTTAAAAAAGAAAGAGCTGAAGTAAAGAAGATGGGGTATAGGTGATTCCATGACTACAAAATGCTAATGAAGATAGGTAAGTCTGGCACAGGCTGTGTGAGGTCACGGCATGGCCACCCAGCATGCCGGTCCTGGGGAGGAGAGTCACTGAAGAGAAACAGGAAGAAGGCACTTCTGGAAGTCCCAGAAATTCAGTTAGCTGAACTCAGAATGATTCTGTTTCACTGATTTCATTCTTCCTCTTTGTGACCGATTTAGCCCTGATTTACAGCACTAGCAGATTTTAGGAATGCAGTAACACACACACAAGTCCCATATGTGTGTGTGACATGTGCGTGTCTGATGTGTCACCACCACAGTCCCCATGTCATACCTTCACATGGATCCCCCCAACACACACACACACACACACACACACACACACACACACACACACACCTTTCCTTCTGATAAGCACTGTAGTTTATCCAGAGTTAAGTCAATTTGGTTATTATCTTCTCTCTTTTTTTTTCACAAGTTCAATTGCTTCAGTCATCTCCCTTCCACATATGAGTGAGGCCATCTGGCTGTGGCTGTCTTTTGCTCACTCCGCTTAGCAGAATTTCATCTCTTCATCTGCACACCAGTTGCACAACTGTTTCATTTGTAGGAATCTGCCCACGTTGCCATCCAGCCAAAGACCACATCAAGTGCACAAAAAAAAAAAAAAAAGAAAAGAAAAAAGAAAAAAAAAAAACCTCCATTTAAAAGATTTTTAAAATAGTGTGCACACAGAGAAAGCTTGACATTCCAGGGGGAGATGGGGATGGAGGGTGGGGGGGACAGTGAGGGGGGTGGAGGCTGAGGGGAGTGGTTTTTTCTTTGTGATTCCAAGGCTTTGTCCAAGCACTTGGGAAAACACTGGAGGCGGTGACTTATTCCCAGCCTCAGGTAAATGATTAAAAAGAGATAAGGATGGAGAGCTGGGGGCACTAGGAGGAGGGACAAGGGGAGGCAGGTGGACAGGTGGGTTCAGGGGGGCATGAGGAGAGGGGCGGGGAGACCAGTATCCAATCAGTTGCCTCTGTGCTGGTGCCCAGCAGATCAGGGCTTGAGGAGGGCCTGGCAGTGCCATTTCTGTTGAGGCCATTTGGGTGGGGGGGCTTGCACTCACACTGGATTTTCAGGGCACTTCCAGCTGCTGTGTGTTGCTTTGCACTGTGGAACCCTGCTGCGGCTTACTATGAGTTCCTGCCAGTATTTGGTGGCGTGGGGGAGGGCTAGGTGGGTATGATTCTGTACCCTGGATCTGCTTCACCGAGATGCCCCCACTTCCCTAGATTCCTGAGTGTGGACAGAGCAAAGGCACTGCTGCCTGCAACCATTGCACGGTGGGTCCCAGAGTCATGAGACTCCAAAACACCTTCAACCCACTCTCTCCCGAAGAGCCCCCCACAACCCCCCCCCATGATGAGCCTGCTCCCAGGCCGCTTTAGTATTAAGCGTTAATGATTAAACCCAGGGTTCTCCATTAACCCTGCCTCCTGCCTTTGTCTTGGGGCCGCTTAGAAGCCTCGTCCTTTGAATTGTCACATAAAAATGATAGATGCCCCTTTCCCTCCTCTCTCCCGGGATCAGCAGGTCCTATTTCCCTTTAAAGTCTTGAGTCCTGCGCTCAGGGCGAGCCCTGCTTCAGTCCAGAAATGTGAGGCCCAGGGGCTGCCAGGCCTGGCCTGCTGCACCGAGGGCTGGGGTGGGGGCCAGGGTGGAGGGTGGAGGATGGGGGTGAGCTGGCTTTGGGGCTGAGTGCTGGGGGCAGGGACAGGAGGATGCTGGAGTGGTGGGGGGGGGTGGGAATGGGAGTAGAGGGACATAGGTGGGAGGCGGAAGGGCTGAGGTGGACGGTGGGCTGAGAGCAGCTATGGGGGCACAGGGTAGTTCCTGGCTCTGGAGGGAGGTGTGAACAGGAAGGCTGGACCATGGATGGTGGGTGGGCAAGAATCAGGGTGGGTGATTGAGGCAAGACACTGGGATACTCTTAGTTGTCCTGGAGATGACCACCAGGGACTGCCCTGCAGGTGGGGAAGGGCAGACACAGGCACCCTCACTGTAGGACCAGGCCACTCTCAATTTAGCAAGGGAGAGGATTCAGACACCCATGGTACCAAGACTTGTCAGTTAGCACACTGAGGGTAGTAAAATGGAGAAGGGAGAGGTTGATAGGGAGAGAAAAGAGAAACAGCTGGAGACCTCCTTCCCTGCCTGTGAACCCCTCCCCTACCCCACTTGTGGGGAGCAAAGGCTAGAACCCAGGTCTTTGTGCACGGGAATGTGTGCTTTCCACCAGGTACACCACTTCCTGGCCTCCCAAGATAATCTTCTTGTTTGGAAATACTGGGAAATGTGGGTAGAGTTTTCTAGAAGGGGCTAGAAGTGGTGGTGCACTTGGTTGAAGTGGTGCTGCAGATCTCTCTCTCTCTCTCCCCCTCTTCTCTCTGAATTTCTCTCTTGTTCTATAAAAAAGATGTATTTTAAAAATCTTGAGACTCTGCCTGTAAATTTTCTGCAAGTTTAAAATTATTTCATAATAAAAATGTATTAAAGGGGCCTGGCAGTAGTGCACTCAGTTAAGCACACATATCACCTTGTGCAAGGACCTGGGTTTGAACCCCAGCCCCCCACTTGCAGGGGGGTGCTTCACAAGCAGCTCTGCTCTCTCTCTCTATCTCTCTCTCACTTTCTACCTACCCCTCCCCTCTCAATTTCTCTCTGTCCTATCAAATGAAAAATAGAGAAAAAAAAAAAAGGGGGGGAAAATAATGATGGCCACTGGGAGTGATGGATTCATGGTACTGGTATCGAGCCCCAGCAACAAACCTGGTGGCAAAAAAATTAATTAATTAAAAATAAGGATGCAAACATTAAAAAGCAACATAGACCGCCAGCAGAATGCTTTGTCTGTCCACATGGAAACTGAAGAAAGGGTCCAAAGGTCTGGGAGGTGGCGCAGTGGAGAAAACATTGACGTGGCAAGCATGAGTTCTTGAGTTCAACCCCCGGAGTGACCTGTGCCAGAGTGATGCTCTCCTCCTTTGTAAGCAAATAAATAGATAAATAGTTTTTCCTCCAGGGTTATCCCTGTGGTTCTGTGTCTGCATGCTGTATCCATCACTCCCAGAGGCTTTTTCCCTTCAGTGAAAAAGAGAGAGAGAGAGAGAGAACACAGACATCCACAGCACTGTTCCACCACTTGTGAAACTTATCCCCTGCAGCTTGGGGCCAGGGGCTTGAACCCAGGTCCTCACATGCGTAGTAATGTGTGTGTGTTCTCTCCTGGGTGTGCTACTGCCCAGCCCCAATCTTAAACAAACAACAACAAAATATTATATATGTCATGGAGCAATCTGGTAGATTCCCTGTTCTGCACGATGGCCACTTAGGGCACTGCCCAGCGGCCGGCCACCAGAGCGCGCCTGGGAGCTCATTAAAGATACGGCGCCTCAGGTGTGCAGGTCAGACTACACCTTGATTACATTCCAGGTGCCCTGTGCACATGAGCTTTGGGGGGGCCTTTGGTCTCTACAACCTGGGGCTCTGCAAGACCCAGTACCTCACTGCACATGTACTGAGTACTTATCCCCAGCTGGCACTGCTAAGCGACTCTCCTGCTTGATCCTTGCACCTTGCAGGCTGCTCAGTGTTGCAGAGGAGAAAGGATGGGAGCAGGTGCAGCCCCTTTGGAACCAAGACTACATGGAGAGTCCTTAAACAAGTGAAAATGGAATGACCTTACGACTCTACAATACCACTCTTGGACATTTACCCAGAAGACACACACTTATCCAAAGGGACACATGCACCCTACACTCATAGCTGCATTATTACAGGAGCCAAAGAGTGGAGGCGACCTAAGTGCCCCATCAACGGATGACTGAGTAAAGATACTCCATGGAATACTACTCTGCCATAAAAAGGGTGTTATTGTGTCCTCTGGGACCAAAAAAAAAAAAAAGGATGAAACTGGAGGTTATGATGCTTAGCAAAGTAAGTAAGGAGATGAGAGACAACTACCAGATGGTTTCCCTCATAGTGGAATCTAGAGAACTAATTTACTTGCAAAAGGCAAAACAAACAAACAAACAGAAGCAAGCAAAGAGTTTCTAAGACTTGTGAACACTATGGTGGATGTCTTTGCAAGGTGGGAGGGTGGAGACACAGAAGCTTGGTGGTGGGTGTGGTGTGAAACTCTACCCAGTCACCCTACAATCTGATAACCCACTATAATCACACACACACACACACACACTGAAAATAGGAAGCAAAGTGAGAAGCCAGAGGGACAGGCTGGCAGTAGAGCTGAGAAGCCCAGGTCAGAGTAGACTCACTGCAGTGTGCATCCCACAGGTTAGGGGCTGTCCTTTGGAGCAGACCCCAGAGAGATGGACTAGCAGCAAGCTGGGTCACAGGAAGACCCAGTGACACACTTCTGTGTCCCCCACCTCTATCCCCTGGAGAAAGACAGATGACAGGGTATGTCTCCACACCCCAGCTTCCGGGGAGAAAGTCCCACTACACAGGCACCCAGGGACCCTCTAGAGCACCAGCAAAGGGTTAAGTGAGGGCCCAGCCACTGTTTATCTGCTGCAAAGTAAGCTATTTAGGTTTCTGATTTACAATCCTGGGTTTTCATAAAAGTCAGTCATTCCCAGTAGAGGAATGTGGGGGGGGGGGAAGATTTACAAGATCTGTGTTCCTCTTTAACACCCCCCCCCCCAGCTGGCCTGTGACTCATCCTCCACCATGCTTTTGCTCTGGTCTGGAGATATTTCTGTGCAGAGAGAAAGATTCAGATCTACACGCCTTGAAGAATAAGGCTTCAAGGTGTGCAGGAGGGAGGGGGCACTAATGAGAGAGGTGTCAATTGTACTAAGCTTGTAAATTTGCCCTCAGCAGCGAGTCCCAGTACCACTACTCCCCAAAACTGTTTTCCAGGGGGTTTATTCCACAATAAAATGTGGTCTGTTTTGCAGCTTGGCATCTAAAACCTCCACTGGTATGAGCAAATGTTTTTTTTTTCTTCCTACCAAATTATTAGAAATAAACAGTCCACCAATGGAAAGGCCAAATATATATATGAGCAAAGAAAATAAATCTTGGAATGTTCTCCATTTGGTGACTTCAATAAAAACCAGTCACTTAGTCCAGCAGCCCCACTGCTTAAATAAAACCATGCTGATATTTTTTATTTTAACTTGACTTTGAGTTTGTGTTTTGCCAGTGTGAGATGGGGTCAAGGCAAGACACCATGGGGAAAGAAAGAAAAAAAAAAGACTTTGATGTCTCCTTGAAAAATACTTTGCACTGTGACTTTCTGGTATTTCACAACCTTCTCCTTCACCCCCTCCACAGCCCCCAGTTTGACACAGAGCACACCTAGCCCATGACCATCACATAACAAAATCGAACCATCACCACCCCCTGCCTTTTTTCCAGCCCACCCCCCAACCCTGGCGAAGTCGGATGTCTTCACCTTGTAAGATGAAAGAAGATAATGAAAAAGAGAATGAAAGCAAGATGATTAAAAAGGGTAGAGAATGCAGCCCCTTCGACATCCAAGCCTCTGTAGCAAGGTCAAGGTGAGGGACCCAGGGCCGGAAGGCAAGAGACCTGGAGAGAAGAGAGGTCTTAGGGCTGGGCTGGCAGCCAGTTCAGAGTTGGCTTAGGAAGGCAGAGTTAGCCAGACTGAAGAGCATGGCAGAGAGAGAGAGCACGGACAAAGCCCTCTCCAAGTGTGAGAAGGAAATGTGATTGGGTGCGGGGAGGCGATTTGGCTCAACCGGCAGAGAGCACATGCTGCCTTGCCTGAAGACTCGGGCCCAAGCCCCTGGTCCCTGTGTGTGAGAGCAGGGCTGCAGATGCCTCTCATTCTCTCTGGGTCTTCCTCCTCTCTCTTCCCCGCTCTATAAAAAAATGATAAATGACCACCGGGAATGGTGAACTAGTAAAGGTTCTAAACGCCTGTGATAACTAGTAGAAAATAAAAGGAAGGGGCTGGGTGGTGGCACACCTGGTTGAGCACACGTGTTATAACGCGCAAGGACCCAGGTTCGAGCCCCCAGTCCCCACCTGCAGGGGGAAGGCTTCACAAGTGGTGAAGCAGTGCTGCCAGTGTTTCTCTGTCTCTCATCCTCTCTATCCCTCCCTTCCCTCTCAATTTCTGTCTCTATCCTATAAAGAAATGAAGATAATTTAAAAATAAAGAAAACATTTTTAGTGGTCCAGGAGGTGGCACAGTGGATAAAGTACTGTGTTCTCAAGCGTGAGGTCCAGAGTTTGATCCCCGGCTGCACATGTACTAGAGTGATGCCTGGTTCTTTCTCTCTCTCCTCCTACCTTTCTCATTAATCAATAAAGATAAAATCTTTTTAAAGAAAAGGAAAGGGACCTGGTAGTGGCCCACATGGTTAAGCATGTATGTTACCATGTTCAAGGACCCAGGTTGAAATCTGACAGAGAGAAGTTGAGAATCAAGATCAGAAGAGCAAACACAAGTGGAGCCTGAACTGGAGTTGGCGTATTGCACCAAAGGAAAAGACTCTGGGGGGGGGGGGAGAATACAGGTCCAAAAAGGATGACAGAGGACCTAGTGGGGGTTGTACTGTTATATGGAAAACTGGGAAATGTTATGCATGTACAAACTATTGTATTTACTGGCAATTGTAAAACATTAATTCCCCAAGAAAAATTTTAAAAAAAAGAAAGAAATCTTACAGAGAGAGGCAAGAATCAGGATAATGCATGGAGGAGAAAAGAATAAAAACAGGGACTTTCAGAGGTGGGCTACGGAGCAGCGGCAGCTGTGTTTCTCTCCTCTCCTCAACCGGGCCAACTAGGAATACCAAAGGAGACCACCTGGGACCACAACAAGGCAGGACTAGAACGACTTCAGGAACCCACCAAATCACTGATTCCAGATGCTACCATGATGCCAACCAGACTTCCCTGGACAGACAACCCCAATGTGTCCTGGAGTTCCAATTCCCCAGAACCCTGCCCCACTAGGGAAAGAGAGAGACAGGCTGGGAGTATGGATCGACCTGTCAACGCCCATGTTCATCAGGGAAACAATTACAGAAACCAGACCTTCCACCTTCTGCATCCCATAATGACCTGGGTCCATACTCCTAGAGGGTTAAAGAACAGGAAAGCTATCAAGGGAGGGGATGGGATACAGAGTTCTGGTGGTGGGAATTGTGTGGAGTTGTACCCCTCTTATCCTATGGTTTTTGTCATTGTTTCCTTTTTATAAATAATTTTAAAAAGCCAAAAAAAAAAAAAGAATAAAAACGGTTCAGAATTAGGAGAACATTGTCTGGGAAGAGGCGGGAGCTTTGTGTGGGTGTCCCATGGAGAACTGAGGTACCACAGGCTGGAAAGGGAATCTGAGGGGGCCAGACAGTAGTGCACCCAGTTGAGTGGACATATTACCAAGCCTGAGGACCCAAGGAGTTTGAGCCCCCATTCCTCACTTGCAGGATGGAAGCTTCATGAGCATTAAGCATCTATGTAGGTATCAGTCTTTCTCTTCCTCTATCTCCCCTCTCCTCTCAATTTGTCTTAGTCCTATCAAATAAAATAGAGAAAAAATGACCGCCAGGAGCAGTGAATCTGTAGTATAGGCACTAGAGATAACCTTGATGGCCATTTAAAAAAGGAAGGAAGGTGGCCAGATGGTAGTGCATCAGTTTAAGCACACATAGTACAAAGCACAAGGACCGGCATAAGGATCCCAGTTTGAGCCCCATGGCTCCCCACCTGCAGGGGAGTCACTTCACAAGCAGTGATGCAGGTCTGCAGGTGTCTGTCTTTCTCTCCCCCTCTCTGTCTTCTCCTCTCAATTTCTCTCTGTCCTATTCAATTTAAAAAAAAAGAAAAAGGGAAAAATGGCCACCAGGAGCCATGGAATCGTAGTCCTAGCACCAAGCAATAAGCCTGGAGGCAAAAAGGGGGGGTGAAAGGAAGGGAAGGGACCTAGGTACAGTCATCCATGTACCATTGCAGAGGACTTGGTCTCCTGCTCCAACTGCATGGTCCCTCTCTAACCCAGGGACCTTTCTCCTTAAGCTCAAAACCCTTTCTGCCTCCCCTGTTGGGGCATGAGTTTCACTCACTGCCCAGCACAGACTAGACACTCAGGGAACCTCCAATGCAGAATGAAGAAGTGAGAAGAGGTCTCATGGTGATGTCTGGGAGGCTTCCAGCAGATAAAAAAGCAGCCTGAAGAGGGTCGGAGGGTAGCACAGCCAGTTAAGCACATGTGGTACAAAGCACAAGGACCAGCATAAGGATCCCACTTGGAGCCCTGGGCTCCCCACCTGCAGGGGAGTCGCTTCACAGGCAGTGAAGCAGGTCTGCAGGTGTTTATCTTTCTCTCCTCTCTCTGTCTTCCTGTCCTCTCTTGACTATTCTCTGTCCTATCCAACAATGACGACCGACATCAATAACAACAACAATAATAACTACAACAATAAAATAATAAGGGCAACAAAAGGGAAAATAAATAAATATTTAGAATAAATAAATAAATAAATAAATAAAGCACCCTGGAGTCAGGTTTCAGAGAACTTGGACTTTAGGTCTGAGGGGGGACAAAGAATCTGGAAGCTGAGAGAGGCCATGGAATTGGCAGACAGAACAGGGCTGGGAGAGAAGAGAATGTAAAAGACTGGGGGAGGGCCTAGGGATGGGTATTGGGGGCACATGCAGGGCAGGACAGGGTCAGAGCTGCAGAGATGTCTGGGGTGATGGGAAGAGCGTGGTGAAGGAATGAGGAAGTTGGGTTTCCACGTGTGCTCTGACTCCAAACAGAAGATCTGTAACAGTCTGGGAGAAGCTGACACCGAAACATCTGCCTGCTGAGTTCCAGCAGAGAAAATGCAGTGGGGAGGGGGAGAGACACCAAGACCAGGCCTGGGAGGCTGCCTATTTTTAGAAGCCAGAGCATCAGGCATTACGCCTCTGAAATTCTTTTCTGTGATCTCCTATTTTAGCTGCTCCTACTTTGCAACCCTCGTGAGTCAGTTTTCCCTCTGACCTTGTTTTGGTCTACGAGCCCCATAAATCAGACGCCACTCCGGGCATGTGGAGTGTGCCCCCTCTCCAACACATTGGGAAAGAGCCTAGCTGGCAGAGACCCTGAACTTTGTGTCACATGTGATAAATAGTTCTGGATAATGAACACTCCCACTCCCAGCCTCCACGCCCTCGGCTCTTACAGTAGACACGAATTCTCGGCCATGAGTGGCTAAAAGCACTTTAAGGTCTTTTTTTTATTATTGATTTAATAATGATCAACAAGATCGTAGGATAAAAGGGGTACGATTCCACACAATTACCAGAGTTCTGTATTCAGTCCCCTCCACCGGAAACTTTCCTATTCTTTATCCTTCTGGAAGTATGGATCCAGGATCATTATGGGGTGCAGAAGGTGGAAGGTCTAGCTTCTGTAATGGCTTCTCCACTGGACATGGGTGTTGACAGGTGGATCCATAATCCCAGCCTGTCTCTGTCTTTCCCTAGTGGGACGGAACTCTGGAGAGGTGGGGTTCTAGGATACATTGGTGAGATCATCTGCCCAGTGAATTCAGATTTATAGCATGACAGCATCTGTGACTTAATGGCTGAAAAAGCATTAAGATATAAAGCAGAACAAATTGTTTAATAATCAGGAACCTAAAGGTAAGACTATAGCAGATGAGATTTGGGGTCTCTATTTTGGAAAAGTGAGGATGTCTATTTTAGGTGTTTTCCAAGGGGCCCATGATTTTACTAATTTTTGCCTGAGCTCCACAGCTAATATGCAGGTGGGCTAAAGGTATTGTTGGGGGAGGTGGTGTCAGTGTTGGACATAGGACTAAAAATCTGGATCAGGAAAGAGAGTAGTTCCCAAGTATGGGAAAAGTATATAAATACCATTAACTGTAAATCCCATCGATTTGATCTGGGGCCCATATTCCGTACAGGAGCCTGAGTAACCTCTGTATCCCTGTAGGTCTGACCTCACATTATCATGGTTACAGCTTGGAACATTCTAGGCTGCACTCATTGTAGGACCTGTCTTTCTTGAGTGGTAGAATATGTTGACCCAGTCTCCCTTCAGAGAGTGGGGCAGGCCTTACCATTGTTGTTCTACATTGAGGGCAAGGTCTTGTAGCGGCCCACAAGATGTTGTTCCTGATGGAGATGACAAATGATAGTGGACAGAGGAATCTGTTAGAAGTCTAGGCCCATCATATCTATAAGGGAATCCCAGAATTTCTTGACTAGGGTCCTGAATGATGGGGTGGCCTGGTAGTGACCAAAAGAGTCATCATTAGAGTGTGCCAATCTCTTAGCCAGCTTGTATAGTCCTTACTTTGACAAGGTTCAATATTTTTCCAGCAAGGTATCTCTTAAATTTATGACCCCTGGCATAACAGATGGGCCACTGGAGTCACTGGGAAACTATTATAGTGCTACTTCTAATTCTCCTACTGCTGATATTTTCATCTCTTGACAGTTAGTCTCTGCCTCTAGAGAAGTTCAAACTCAAAATATGATAACCAAACATGAGCAAGCTCTTCCTCAAGCCCTTGCCTCCCGTTCCTCCAACCTTGACCTCACGTCATGACCTTATTATCTTCAATATGCTGTCTCTCTTATTGACCGATCCCTGCTCTCCCACATGCTTCAAACTGCTTGCTGTGTGCTTCTCTTGACAGGCCCCTTCTTGCAGCCACACCAGTAAACAATACCCCAGCCAGCCTCATTAGCCTACCTAACTCCTCCCTCACTGCTGACTTACCACCTCTTCAGTTCCTCTGTATACAGAAGCTATTGGTTCTGACTTCATCCTTACATGTCTGTTAACTTCTTCCTTCTCTCCTAGTGGTCCCCAATGTTCAAAAAAACCTCACTTTGTCTTCTAATATGTATGCTCCTCCTCTGTTTTTGTTCTGGTGCAATTCCACCCTATATTTTCGTGTCAACTCTTCTCTACCCGGTCCTTGCCTCCTAGTCTCTCTTGTTCCACAGATAACCCACTATGGAGGAGAAGAATTCCATTGGCTGACTTCCCACCCAAGGACCAGACGTGCAGTGTTTCTTCCCCTGGTCATTGGCATTGGACTGACTGCTTCCATTGGACTTGCTGGCAGCTTTGGGACATTCTCTCTATACTGCCGGACTCATCGAGGACCAACTTCAACAGTCCATCGACTTCACCTATGACAGCTTGGAGTTTCTCCAGAGACAGATAAACTCTCTCGCCAAGGTGGCACTCCAGAACCACATAGCTCTTGACTTGATTCTGGCGGGACATGGGCGGACATGTGTGGCACTACAAGCAGAATGCCGCTTTCTCATAAATGAATCTGGACTGGTAGAACAAAATGTGGATACTTTGCATAAACTCAGTTGTGACCTTAAGAATTCCTATTCCTCTTTCAATACTAACTCTTGGCTTTCTTCCCCTCTAACTTCTTGGCTTTTACCTTTTCTAGGCCCCTTGATGGCTATTGCAGTTCTATTACTGAATGTTCCTTGTCTTATTCAATACCTCAAAAAGGCACATACATGACATTATAAACGTTACAGTTCAGAAAGTTTCTGTTCATCCCTACACTGCTGTCTCTATGACAGACATGACATCCTTCGCTGATAGAGACCCATAAACACTGCTCATTAATGAAAAAGAAAAGGAGGAGCTGTGGGATGATGTGAGAGCGTGGTAGAGCATAGGGGAACTCCCCCATCCATGAGATGGAGGTCTGAAAAGACACCCCAGTCTCTCCCTTTCGAGGATAGAGCTTGAAGGGGAACGCTTTCCTGACTCAGTTCCCTCTTGTCAGTCTCCCAGGTTTCACAAAGGCCTACAACCTCTAACACTTAACTCATTCCCCTGCTGCAAACCAAACAGTTGCCTGCTTGAAAGTTCACTTAAAGTTCACTATAAGTTCACCATCTTTTGATCACATACAAAGTATCCGCCATCACACTGCCTTGCCAGTAACTTAACAATGAGACCCCCACATACCCTATTCCTCTGTTCTTTGATCATCATGTTTTACATCAATACTCTGCCCTTCTCTGCTTTATCTCACTCTGCTGGTTTAACCACCATGTTTTTCTTAATACCTTTAGGTAATTAACATCTCTTGCTTCATGGAAACTAACTGCTTTGACCTTTTGGTATCTCACCAATTCCCATCATTCCTTAGCCCTCCCCACCGTAGGGGTACTGACCTTTTGGAAACCTATGATTACTGACATATGTGAAAAGTGTTCTTTGTTCCACTTGCTATATAAGCCTTGTCTTTTTCTGAATAAAATTGGAAGTTCATACCAAATTGGAATTTCTCCTGGCTGTCCCTTCTGTATCACACACATCTCTTGAATCGGTGACAGGGAGGCCAGTGGCTACCTCGGTTGCGAGGCCACCCACATGAGCATCAGCAGCCTAGGAGTAATTGAGGGGAGTGAAATAGAAAGTAGGTGAGGAAGGTATCTATGTCTAAGTAGAAACTATTTGATTAAGTATTTAACTTAATTTTTTTTTAAAAAAGAAAAAGTGTTTCTTATAGGTCTTTCTACTTGCTTGCTGCACTTATTGAGTCACTGTAAACTATTACTTACTTTTACTTGAAGGTGTATATTTCCCCTGACTTATAGATACACGTGCACATGTGTTCTGTCTTATGAGCCCTGGTCTATATCTAGGTTCTGTGGCTTTTTTAGGAAGTGCACCACCTGAAATGGAATTAAGGAGTCCTAGGAGCTAGGAAAGGTCTCACCAGAGTAATGGAGCTGAAGGGTTGGCATCCCATGAAACATGTCGAGTTTGCATTTATTTGGTTGAGCTCAGCAGATGCAGCGTCAGATAGTATGGCTAGAGAGAAGCATGACAGAAAATGAGCACAGCTCCAGAGGTTCCAGGACTGGGAGAAACGTGGGTTTTAAAGAGAATGGGGAAGTTTCCTGCTGTCGTAGAGTTTAAGAAGGCAATAGATAATTGTTGTTATAACCAAGTAACCAAGTGGTTTAGGAATTTGGTTTACTTTGAGAATCCAATGGTTAGGATTTACTGTACCATACAGAACCCTACCATGGTTTATGTCATTTAATACTATTTACAAATAGTTATATCTTATATACTGACAAAACCACTTGCTTCTGGTATCTGAGGTGTTTTTTGCTCAGAGAAGGAAATTGAGTGGGAGGGAACATGGAGAGTGAGACAGAGAGGTTGACCTTATGCCCAGAGGACATGAAACAGGAATGCAGGTGACAATGGTCAGGAATGACAGCAAGGAAAAGAGATGGGAGGTGGTGTGGAGTGAGAGGCATGAGGTGAAAGGTGCCAACTGAGGGAGACTGGTCTCAGGTGAGCTCAGGAGGACAGTCTTCCTGGAGATTGTGGGTGTGAAGCAGGAAGAGGGGGTGGCTGCAGCCAGACTTCTATCCAAATAATCAGTCAGTCAGTACCTGGGGTCTCACAGGGTTGCAGACAGAGTGGGGGATAAGGGCTTAGCTAAGAAGGCCCACTCACTTAGAAGACAAACCAAAGGTTCCTCTTAAGCAGGACCCTGGGCCAGTGCTGCTTTCTAACTTCCTTCCAGACCACATGTCTTAAAATGTTCTTTGCAGGTTCTGAATATGGCCCAGGGAGTAAAGAGCCTACTTTATACAGTGATTGAGGCCCTGGGTTCTGTTCCTGGGGCCCACCACTTGGGAGCACATGGACAGTACCAAAAAACTAAAGCAAAAACAAAACAAAAAAACCCTCCATGGAGCCTCTCTCTCTCTCTCTCTCTCTCTCTCTCTCTCTCTCTCTCTCTCCCCTTCTCCCTCCTCTCCTTTCTCTTATCTCTCCCCAATTTTCCTCTAAATATATACAATAAAAAAAGTTACATGAACCAGAGAGGAAATGGGCAGTAGTTCACTTAGTAGGCAGTACAAATTATTATTCTCAGAGATCCAGTTCAAAACCCAGGTCCTGCCTCTGTGTGTGTGTGTGTGTGTGTGTGTGTGTGTGTGTGTTTGGGGGGGTGTTTCATGAGTGGAAGAGCAATGCAGGTATCGCTCCTTCTCTTTCTCCCTGCTTCTCTATCTTTTACTCTATATTCAAAAAGAAGGAAGAAAAATGGCTGCTAAGAATGTTGAAGTTGTACAGGCACCCAGCCCCAGTGATAACTCTGGTGACAAAAAAAGGGGGGGTGGGTATGGGAGGCTGGAAGGCAGCTTGGCCTCAACATGTGTGAAGTTCTCCGTTCATACCCCAGAGGCACACACAGTGCCATTCCCTGTGGGCAGATCGTATCACTCCCAAAGAAGAATGCAGATGGACCTCAAGCATGTTCCCAGCGCTGCTAGGAGGCTTCTGAAATCTATCTCACACCACCAGCCCTGGTTCCCACCCTGTGCTCTGATCAGATACTGTTCACCCTCCTTTGCCAAGGACTCCTGTCCAAGACAATGTGCTGAGTCCAGGAAGAACTTTCCAAGAGGAACCACCAGCTGCCCCCATAACGTGAAGGATCAGCTGAGTTAGGGTCCAGCTACGGGGCGGGGGATGGCTCCTGGGAGGGGAACCAGCCAGGCTCTGGATGCTTGGTCCTCTCCGACTCACACGCAAGTGCTTGCACAGTCCATAAAACTTAACATGTACACCATTCTGAAGTGTTCATTCTATCGGCTAATATTTAGCCCCCCCAGCATGAGGGAACCATCACCACTATCAATTCCAGAACATTTTCCTCACCCCCACAAAGGAGCCCTGTGCCCCTTAAGCAACCAGCCCCCATTTCCACCTCTCCTCCCTGTCTCCCACATCTCCTTTCTGGATTTTCCTATTCTGGCTGTTTTATACAGGTGTGATCAGACAATATATGAGTCCTTCTGTCTGGTGTTTTTTCCATTGATACAGCACACATTAGGATGTCTTCATTCCTTTCTATTGCCATATTTTATATGTTTATTTATCCTTTGATCTACAACGGCGCTGTTTTTATTTTCTGGCTCTTGTCTATCACGAAATCATGTGAATTTTAAACATGCATGTACACGCTTTTACAGAGCACCTGTTTCCAATTATTTTGGGTATATATCTAACAGTAGAAAAACCATATCTGATGACAAGTCTATGTTTAACCAACTGCTGGACCGGTCTACAAACTGACTGCACCATTTCACATTCCCACCCACCGTGCGTGAGTCTTCGAAGTCAGCGACACCCCACCAAGTCTTGCTCTTTTCTTCTGTGTCTCATAGAGTCACCCTAGTGTTCAGAGTTCCTGCTTCCTCTGAGCATATGCCGTGTGATGCAATCGCCACAGAACAGAATGGTGCTCTCAGCCCTGGTGAAACCTGCGCCTGGGACTCAGGCAGCAGGGTCTCCTCAGACAAAGCAAGTGCGGTTTCCTGGAGTTTCTTCCAGCCCAGTAACCTCGGGTCTTCTTCCCAGGCAGAAGGCGGTAGGTAGCAAGAGACTTCAACCTGCCCCTCTCCCTCCATATGGGTTTCCAGTTACCATGACCACCAATGACAAACTTAAATCAGCAGAAACTATCATCTTACAGGGGGTGGGGGTTCTTACATTCAAAATGGGTCTCACTGGGTGACAGTACTGGGATCTCCAGACCCACTCTCTTCTGCCTTTTCATGGTGCAAGACAGAAAGAGAGGAAAAACCTTGGAGATGGCCTAGGAATCAGGTCTTGCCACCAAATCCTGGAAGCTGTTGGAAAACTCTCTTCAAGGCTGTTCAACTCTGGTGTGGAATCTGAAATGGGTCTGGGTAACCGAGCAGCTTATGAGTGAGGAAAGATACCTGCAGAACAACATAGCATGCTCAAGGACCCAGGTTCCAGCCTTTAATCATTACTTAATCACCTCCCATCCCTTCCACCTTCCAGAGGAGGACGGTGAAAGCTGGGCAGGAAGTGTCTTCTCAGATCACGCAGCTACTCCAAACAGAAGATGCAGGTGGTCAGCACTGTTGTCGGTGACGGAGATGCAGGTCATAGCAGCTGTGGCGTCATACACCGACAGTGGTCGGGATGAAAAACGATGGGCAAAGCAAGTGCGGCCAGGAGGTGGGGAAGCGGCGACCTGCACAGGCCGCTAGTGCAAGGTTTACATGCTTCAGCCATGTGGGGAAATACACAGGCAATTCCTCAGATTGTTATGCTGACAGTAGCTCCATCACCCAGCATTCCCAGTACTGTCCCTATCCCCAGCAACGCAAACACTCATTCCTACAGAAGCTTGTGCAGTAATGTTCACTGAGCCTTATTCGTGAAAGCCAAAAAAACACGAAAGCAACCCAAATTCCCACCCCCAGATGTTGGACAGATATAACACCATGTACTGCGTGCAATGGGATATTGGCCTTAAGAAAGAACAAAATACTGATACGTATGACCACATGAACTCGGTGAACCTGGAGCACTATGCCAAGTGGATAGAGCCAGACACAGGCTGGCAAAATTCTCACTTGGTTAGTACACTGCTTTGCCCTGTGCATGACCCAGGTTTGAGCTTCACCTCTACTACACTGAAGGAAGCTTTGGTGCTGTGGTCTCTCTTCTCTCTCTCTCTGTCTCTCTCTCTCTCTGTCTCTCTCTCTCTTTCTCTCTTTCTGCCTCTCCTGTGTCTTTTTAGGACCCAGACAAGGATGGCCTCCTGCAATGAGTTTATTGATACGAAATATCCAGAACAGGCAAATCCATAAATTCATAGAGATAGAATACTGGTTGATTAGAGTTTAAATATTCTTTGGAGGTTAATAAAACATTTTTTAATTGATGGTACTGAAAACTGCCCAGCTCTGAACATATCATTACACAGTGTGTATATCACACTTCAATAAAGCTATCTAAACAGTGCACATAAAACACGAGCAGCAGAAGACAAGCAGCGCAGCGGGTATTTTTAGTGTGCAAAGCCAAGTTCCACCCTCAAAAGTGGCTCCCAGTTTCACTGGGTGGAAGAATCTCTAAGGGAGTCTGTTTGATGGGCACATCCCACTTTCCAGAGTGCAATTCAGCAGAGGCAGGTGAGGCTTGGAAAACCTCGGTGCTTTCCAAGATGCAGGTGAGTCAAAGGCAGGGGCCCCTGGACAAGGTCAGAGCCCTGCTCCACACAGCAGGGCCCACGCGTGTCAGAACCACACAGATGGCACCTGCGGAGTCAGCGTGAGGAGGGACAGTGGACACTTCAGGGGCTGACTTTCCCTCATAGCTGTGATTCCTGACTCTCCAATCTTTGATGGAGGAAAAAGAAGGAAAGGAAAAGACAGAGACACAGAAGCCCATGAACTGGGAGATGACTTGGCAGGAGATTCTACTGAGACTTGAGTCAGAGCTACCTCACCACAGCAGGCAGCATCAGGAGACCAGGTAGGCACTGCCAGAGAGAGGGGGTGGGGGGAGAGAAAGGGAGAGGGAGAAGGAGAGGGAGAGAGATGGGGAATGCAAACACTCAGCACACTAGTCAAGTGTACCTGCTGCTTGGGACTTCCGATATCGTTTGAGAGAAAGAACTTCACTGAACTGGAGGGAACACCGGTTCTCTTGGGCTTCTCTTTGAAGAACTAATCTGAACAAGCTTGGAAAGCACCCAGTGGTGGAGGTTAAATTTCAATCTCTCTTTTGCTGACTGTTACATCTCTGTTCCCTTTCCCTTCTCCTTGAAGTGGGGATGACTGATGCTCAATTCACGTGGGCTCTTGAGCACTGTTTATTCAGACTGCAGGGGAACGAGATAGGCTTCGGAAAGAGGTGAGCAGCTTTTCCTTGGAAAGGCAGGAGCTGAGGTTTTCAAAGTCGAGTGCTCCCCAGCTGTAGCCTGATACGGAGAGAGAGGTGGGCAGAGGGCAGGAGGTCTCAGCGGGTAAGCAGTGTGTGGCCCTGAAGTGGTGCTTCTGAGTCCACGTGACCCGAAGCCCCAGGTGACAAGTATTGACTGACTGAGAGACCTGGATCCTTTTGAGACGGTCTTTGGCATTTCAGGGACTCTCTCAACTCAGGAAGTGGGAGGGCTAAGTACATAGACTCTTTTTTCTTTCTTTCCTTTTTTAAATAGAAACAGAAAAATGATAGAAGAGGAAAGGGGACATTGGGAAAGTGAGAGAAAGAGAGGCACCTGCAGTACTGCTTTGCTGTCTGTGAAGATTTCTCCCCTGCAGGTGGGAATGGGGATTTGAACCCTGGTCCTTGAGTATGGTAATGTGTGCATTCAACCCAGTGAGCCACTGGCTGTTCCCACAAGACAGATTCTTTTTAAATGCATTTATTGCATAGAAACAGAGAAATTCAGAGGGGAGAGGGAGAAAGACAGAGACACCTGCAGCAGTATTTCAACGCTCAGGAAGCTTCCCTCATGTAGGTGAGGACTGGGGGCTTGAACTCAGGTCCTTGCACATGGTAACATGTGTGCTCAACCAAATGTGGCTACCACCCAGCCCTCATTAAATAGACTCGTAAAGTTCTAAAGAAACCAGACATGTGCTTGATTCCCAATTTCTGGGGCAAGACCAACCCTCCCAGACTGACCCCCAAAGCGAGTGGAAACTGGCAAAGAAAAGACTCACTTTGTTGTGCTTTGGGGTGACTACCCATGGAGAAGTCACTTTCTTTTCTGCATAGACTTTCATCCTGCCCACGGACTCAAGCTGACCGGCAGTGGTAGCCACTGGGACTCAGATTATCGCAGGAGCACCAGAACAGTGCCATTCTGAGGAGTGTGACAGGAGAGAGGTCTGGGGTATAAGCTGCGTAGTGACCTGGGCAAGAGGAAGCCTGAAGACAGAAAGCTAGCTGGAGGGGGGAGCTGGGGCAGTGGGTGGTCTTCCTCGGACACATTTTAGCCTTGCAAAGCCTGCATGCTACCTGCGGAGCCGTCTCCCCGCTGCAGCCAGCTGGGATGTTAGTGGAAACCACCCTGGTTAGTAGAGACACCACAATGGGTGTCCTGGGCCCAGCACAAGGACCACACCGCTCCAGCTGACAGGACGCATCTCAGCAAGTGACACAGTGGAAAGATGAGCTCCTGAATCTGGAGCCCAGCACTTCATGTGTCCGAGTGACACTCCCGTGCACAAGAGCCACCCCTCTCACCTCTCTTATTAATAAATCACCTTTTAAAATAATAAAACGAGATACCACTTCACTCCTGTGAGAATGTCATACATCAGAAAAGGTAACAGCAGCAAATGCTGGAGAGGCTGTGGGGTCAAAGGAACCTTCCTGTACTGCTGGTGGGAATGTCGATTGGTCCAACTTCTGTGGAGAACAGTCTGGAGAACTCTCAGAAGGCTAGAAATGGACTTACCTTATGACCCTGCAATTCCTCTCCTGGTGATATATCCTAAGGAACTCAACACACCCATCCAAAAAGATCTGTGTACACGTATGTTCTTGGCAGCACATTTGTAATAGCCAAAACCTGGAAGCAACCCAGATGTCCAACAATAGATGAGTGGGTGAGCAAGTTGTGGTATATATATAATGTATATACTATATATATATATATATACTATATACTATATATATATATATATATACACCACATTGTGTGTATATATATATATAATGGAATATTACTCAGCTATAAAAAATGGTTTTCAGCTGATCTTGCATGGACCTTGAAAAATTCATGTTAAGTGAAATAAGTCAGAAACAGAAAGATGAGTATGGGATGATCTTACTCTCAGGCAGAAGTTGAAAAACAAGATCAGAAGAGAAAACACAAGTAGAACCTGAAATGGAATTGGCGTATTGCACCAAAGTAAAAGATTCTGGGGTAGGTGGGGGGGAGAGTATAGATCCAAGAAGGATGACAGAGGACCAAGTGGGGGTTGTATTGTTATATGGAAAACTGGGAAGTGTTATGCATGTACAAACTATTGTATTTACTGTTGAATGTAAAACATTAATTCCCCAATAAAGAAATTTAAAAATAATAATAATAGTAATAAATGGAAGACCATCCACCACCCCCAGCTTCTAGTCTCTGCAGCTGGAAACAGGCACAGACCCCTTTGTGGACTAGGAGATGCCCCCCCCACACACACACACACCTGCTCAGGGAAATTGGTGGGGGTCCCTCCCTCAGCTCAACACCCGCTCACAGCCTGAGCCTGGGCCTTGGCCTGTCATTAATAGAGACCCTGTCTGCAGCCACCTCCTCTGTGTGTGGTCCTCCCAGCTTCAGTGAGGATGACTCTCACATGCTGCACCATCCACCCTCCCACTCCACTGCTCTGCCGGTCATTCCCTAGTCGTCCCCCCTGACTGCTCCATACCTCAGAAACAGCACCTGCCAGGCTCAGGGTTAAGTGCTGTCTGTGATACTTCTGGGAGAAGCCCGCTGCTACCCAGCTTCACCCGGAACAGAAGCAAAGACAGGAGAAACGTGGTAGGATGCAACCCTGCACTGGGTCTCCCCAGAACCGGGGAGCTGGGAGGCGTCACTTTCTCTTTCTGTCTCACACTCTCCCTCCATCTCCTCTCTGGTGTCTGCACTGTGGGATCCTGTGACCAGCCTGTGCTCAAGGGGTCCGGTAAGCGGCAGCCCTCCATGAAGGGAGACCCTTGTGCGTGCTTACAGTGAGGAGACAGCTGTTCCTTCCGTCTCTGAGTGTCCTTTGGGGTCTGGGGAGGTCTATGCTATAGATTCTGTAGGGCCCAGAATTCACTTTGGTGGGGGGAGGGGCATTCCCTGGTCTGTGAGATCATCTGAAGTCTTTCACCTTCACATCCAACGGGCTGAAATGCCTCCTCGGCAAGCATTCGACTACCACCCCCAAAGTATTGGAATAGAGTGCTGACCCCAGATGTGGCGGCTGGTAGACATTGACTTGTACAGCTTTCAGTTTGGCTTGTTTTCATTCAGCTTAAGGGAGGGGTGTGACCCCACCCCATCCCCTCAGGGTCTGGGTGGCATTAGGCTGGAGAGCAGGGTGTGAGGGGAATCGAGAGCGAGAAGATGCCATTGTTCTTCCTTTATCTTCCTTTATTTTCTTAATATTTATTTATTTATTCCCTTTTGTTGTCCTTTTTATTGTTGTAGTTATTGTTGTTATTGATGTTGTCGTTGTTGGATAAGACAGAGAGAAATGGAGAGAGCAGGGGAAGACAGAGAGAGGGAGAGAAAGACAGACATCTGCAGACCTGTTTCACCACTTGTGAAATGACCCTCCTTCAGGTGGGGGATCCGGGGCTCAAACCAGGATCCTTATGCCTGTCCTTGCACTTTGCACCAGGTACGCTTAAGCTTAACTCACCGTGCTACCGCCCCACTCCCTCTTCCTTTATTTAAAGGTGAAAGAAAGTGAAGGTATTGGAAATGGGACCCAGGGCTTCATCCATGTGGGGTGTCTGCTGTCCCACTGACCTGCACCCCCAGCCCCCATTGCTCTTGGGTGAATGTAAGAATCTGGCTAGCAGCTTCTCTCTTCTGCCTTGAATTCCTCCTCTAACCACCGCCCCCCTTCTTCTCTCAGAGCTCCCTTTAAGGTTAGTGGGAAGCCAAGGCTTGGAGGGTTGAGGACGGTTGAGGTCCTTAGGATGTAAAACCATTAAGTAGAGGCAGAGTGAGGGAGAAAGAGAGAGAGAGAGAGAGATTGTAAGGCTGCTCGCTAGCTCTCGACTACACGATCCCTTTGCTGTTTTCCCAAACCACCTTTATATCCTCGGCAGACAGCAGCTGCATCACACCAGCTACAGCAGATGTGAAAGGTGCCGTGTGCAAAGCATGGGCTTTGAGCCAAAGCTAAACACGGGCTTCGAGTCAGGGTGCAGTCCTGTCCCAGCAGGTAGAGTGATTTTTAAAGATGTATATATGTATATGAGAGACAGACAGAGAGAGAGAGAGAGAGAGAGACAGAGAGAGACAGAGAACACCAAGCATCGCTCTGCTACACAGAGTGTCAGGGACTGAGCTCAGGTCCTCTTGCCTGCAAGTCCTATGCTCTTCCACTGCTGTCACCTCCTGGGCAATTAGGGTAATTTACCATCTGCCCAGGGCTCAATGACAACCTAGCCCTGAAGCCACCAGGAAGCCAGGAAGCCCAAAAGAAAAATCAACTCACAGCTTCACTTATTGTCCTTTCTTTCTTCCGCTCTTTCTCCTCGTCTTCCCTTCTTTTTCTTTATTTTTCATTTGTTTTCTCTCTCTCTCTCTCTCTCTCTCTCTCTCTCTATTCCTGTTTTCTTTCTTTTTGTATAGAGGCAGAGAGAGAGAAAACAAGAGAGAGAGACCACAGTACCAACACTTCTTTCAATGTGGTGGGGGCCAGGCTTGAACCTAGGTCACAGGCTTGGCAAAGCAACACATTATCTGAACGAGCTGTTCTGCTGGTACTGCCCCTCTGAGGCAGTTGCACAGTGGCTTGTTTTTGACGCTGCCTGAGTCCTTTCTGAAGGCTGCAGGCAGGGTTGGGGGCTGCAGCCTGGGGGCCATCCCCTTACCTTTCTCTCTCAGCCTGGTTGGGGAGCCCCTGTGTCTGAGGACTTTAGTCTCAGGTGTCTCCCCTGCCCCACGCCCAGCCGGACACTCCTGGAAACATACCTGTGACCAGCAGCCTCCCGACCTGGGTTGGGTCAGGCAGGTGCAGCCCCCCCCCCCCCCACATTCTAGCATGTGCCTCTCCTCACCTCCAGGGGCCCAAACAAGTAGCTCCCCCTACCCTGCCCTGCCCCAGGCCTCCCCCTAGCTCTTTTCCCAAACAAGGGAAAGAAGGGGTTCAGGGAGAGCAGACCGCTCCTGGCAGGACCTGATTTGGAAGTGTTAAGAGTTGCTCACAGGCAGGAGGTCTGCTCTGCTCTCCCTGCAGCCAGGACTGTGAGGCCGAGAGAGGACAGGACTAAGGGAGCTACAAGGCAGCCTCCCCAGAGCCTGATCCATTCTGAGAAAGCTCTCTAGCCTCAGAAGCAATCCCTGACTCACCCCTGAACTCTGGGTGAGCTTTGAAGAAAAGGGGAAGCAAAGGACGGTATGGATAATGGAGGTCTTAGAAAGGATTTTTATAAAACTAGCATGTTTTCATTCGTGGGGAGTCCAGCTCTCTGAAAAGAACCATGGAGCTTGCCTAACTAACTCTGCTCTGAGCAGCTCCTCTGGGGGTATGCACCCAAGGAGAGCCGACTTGTAGGTCAGGGAACCTTTCTGTGCTACGAACCAGGAAGCCCCCATCCCTTGCTCCTGACCACAGGGTTAGCAAGTCCCATCAATGCTGAGGAAGAGTAGGAATTAGCTCTTACACTCAAATACTGAAGAAAAAAATTCTAAGCACAGGGGGAAGGAATATCAAACTATTTCTACAGTGGGACCTAACTTCTCTACCCTGCCAATCACAATCTCAGACAGATAGATAGATAGGTGGATAGACAGACAGACAGACAGACAGATAGATATTTAGATAGACAGACAGACAGACAGATAGGAACAAGCCAGGAGATGGCTCTTCTCATCAGAGCACACACAGCACATGCAGAAAAACCCAGTTGTGAACTCTAGGTCATCACATTAGAATACCATCACAGGGGAAGCTTCGTGAGTAGTAGAGCAGTCCTTCTATCTCCTTCTATCTCCTTCTCTCTCTCTTTCTCTCTTTCTCTGCCACTCTCTCACTTTTCTAATAGAGAAAGGAAAAAAGCCCACTAGGAGTGGTAGAATCACACAGGTGTAAAACTCTAGCAAAACAAACAAAGACACCCCAGCAGAATAAACAATCAAAGAAAAAAAAAACATTTTTTTCCTTCTGGACTTTGCAAATGGGTAAACTGAGGATGCAATTTGTAAGGGAGAACAATGACCAGATTCAAGTTCACGCAGACAGAATGTGATAGAGCAGACAAGCTCCAAAGCCCCTGGCCCAGAGTCTAGCTGATGGTGCAGTTTGTAAAGAAGCAACTGGGATCTGAGGATTCATTCGCCTGGGGACCCTGGGGGAGGTGGCTGTGGAAAGAAGGGCTATGGATTCACCTTGGCTGAGATTCTGATTTGCTATTGTGAGAAGAATGGAGGCTGAGAACAGAGCAGAGCTCCCAAAACAGAAATGCTTACACTGCCTTGCCCTTGCATCTGTTAAGCTCATCCTCACATAGGGACGGGCCGCTGGACTCACGGGATGGGCTCACACTTTTCTCCCAGAACCCGGTCCCCAGACAGCCCTGCATAACTGCCTAGATGAATTCAGCTTTGAAGCAAACCAGAGAATCCTGGGCTCAGCCCAGTGGCTATTTCTTTTAAAAACAAGGCAGGAGACAGACAGAATTCCTGCCTCCATCTGTTCGCCCAGTCCCCATGGCCAAGCCCCAGGAATTCTGTTCTGGCCCAGAAGGCTCAGGCCTCAGCACTTTCTGAGTGGTGGGGGCCAAGGCCAGCATCTCCACCCACCCTGCTGATTCCCAGAGTGGCAGCAAGGCTTGTCTGTGGAGGCAGCCAGTCCTTGAGAACCTTCCAGATCTGTGGATCTAAGCTGGTGAGTCTGAAGCTCTCTTCTATTTTCATCATAAATCATAAAATACAAACAATTATTGCTTCAAAGAATTGCAGTAAGCACTCAAGAATTGAGGATTTGAGCCCAGGGCCTGGCATAGAGTAAGCACCTCAAAAATGTCATAAAAAGCAGTATGTCTCTACAGGCCCAAGGAGTGGCTCAGCAGGGAGAGTGCGTACTTTATTGTGCTTGAGGCCCGGAGTTTGTGATCAGTTAAGTCTAACACCACTGCACTTGGACCAGCTGAGGCCCTGGGTTTGATCACTGAGGCCATGTGAGAACACCAAGGAAGGCCCACTGGCCAAGGAGCGGAGTCTTAATGTTTTTCCTTCTCTCTTTCTCTCCCTCTGCTTTTCCCTTCTCTCTCTCTCTCTCTCTCTCTCTCTCTCTCTCTCTGTGTCATAATCTTTTTTAAATATTTTTTTAAAATAAAAGACTGATTATACTGAACTTTAATATGGAACCTCACCTCTCCAGAACCCCATATGCCACCAGGGAAAGACAGAAACAGGCTGGGGGTGTGGATCCACCTGCCAATACCCACTGGCAGAAGCAATGACAGAAGCCTGACCTCTACCTTCTGCACCCCATAAAGAGTTTTGGTTCATACTCCCAGATGGGAAAAATGTTACGGGAAGATGACCAGAGGGCTCTAAACCCCCCAATTCCATCCATCAAGGACCCTGAGAGAGAAAGAGAAAAAAAGAAAAGACATTCAGAAATTGTAATAGGGGTAGGTATGACTTTAAACAGAAAGAGAAGGGGAGTCTGGCGGCAGCACAGGTGGTGCAAAGTGCAAGGACCAGCTTAAGGATCCTCCCCCACCCCTGGGCTCTGAGCCCACTGCTGGGGAGTCGATTCACAAGCAGTGAAGCAGGTCTGCAGGTGTCTGTCTTTCTCTCCCCCTCTCTTTCTTCCCCTCCTCTCTCCATTTCTCTCTGTCCTATCCAACAATGACGACATCAATAACTAGAACAATAAAACAACAAGGAAAATAAAAGGGAATAAATAAATAAATAAATATTAAAAAGAAAGAGAAGACAGGACCATAGGAAAAATGGGAGGGAAAAAAGACATATAGGTAGATAGACAGTTATAGAAATAATGGTCCATACATATGCGTGACCTTGGGAGAACCACTGCAGTTTCCAGTGGAGAGAATGGGGACACAGAACTCTGGTGGTGGGAACGGTGTGGAATTAGAACCGTGTTATAATTGTAAATCACTAATAAAATAAAGATAAAGTGTAGCTGTGTGTGTAACGGAGAGGGGTACATGCAAAAATGCTTTGCTTTAGACTAGTAATTCCCATACGACTTGACGTTTTAATCTTGAAAATCACCAAAGACCCAAAAGAGCATTTGTTCTTCGTGAGTTGTTACCTCCTGATATGTGTCATATTTGAAATTAAAACTATGAAATGTTTAAAAATCTTTCTTTGCGCAGTCATGGAGCTGGTGTATGGTAGCTCAGGGGTCCTGAATCTGATCCCCAGAAACACATATGCCAACGAACATGCCTCTCTCACTAATAATTAAACCTTGAGTAATAAAACATTGGCTCATTTAATTTAAAAAACATAATAAATCCATTACATACTGAATATATAGTTCCATTTTCCTATGGGAAAAAGAGTTATCTTTTCTCCAGCCAAAATTTTGTTGACGATCGATGTGTAATTTTGCAAATCATTTCAAGATATGAGTTCAAGATGAGACAGGTAGGTTCTTGTAGATGCTTCTGTATTCTCTCCATTGCAACATTACACTCAACATAACTTCTGGCACATTCTGTCATGCACTGATGAGAAAATAATGGAGGGAAAATACATATAGCTTCTTATTTTAGATTTTTATATTTATTTATTTTCCCTTTTGTTGCCTTTGTTGTTTTTTATTGTTGTTGTAGTTATTATTGTTGTTATTGATGTCATTGTTGGATAGGACAGAGAGAAATGGAGAGAGGAGGGGAAGACAGAGAGGGGGAGAGAAAGACAGACACACCTGCAGACCTGCTTCACCACCTGTGAAGCGACTCCCCTGCAGGTGGGGAGCTGGGGGATCAAACCGGGATCCTTACGCCAGTCCTTGTGCTTTGTGCCACCTGCGCTACCACCCAACTCCCTCTCCTCAGTCTTTGATGAGAAAATCTTGAAACCAACTGATGAAAATGCACAGGTGCATAAGAACCTCTACAGGCTCTTCTGTCCCAGTGACAGACCAATAAGGTCAAGATAAATAGTTGTTGGTTGAGGAGCAATGAGTCAGGTGGGGTCCCAGAATTCAGAGGAAACTTAACCTGTGGAGAAATGAGCCAATAGGTCTCACTGGTCTACCTCACAGGCCATGAAGAGGCCTGGAGCTGAGCTGGGAGTCCCACCTCCTCCTCCACCCCCCTACCCCGGTCCACACCAAAATGGAGGAGAGGAAACGGAAACACAGATCAATGGACTTTGGAAATAGATGGACTCAAGATAAATGTACTTGATTTATATACCTTGATTCCATCCATGTAAAACATTAGAATTTATGTAAGAAATTTTAGAAAAGGTCAGCCTTCTTTTGGGTTATCGATCAGTTCCCACTAGTATTTACAAGCCTACTTGAACCAGTGGCTGACTTGAACTGCCATGTTAGCCCTCTGACCTCTCTGAAGGTGCCATGCTGTGTGAGGAAGTCCAGGTCACAGGATTCCGAGGAACCAGAGCTTCCATCCCTCTCTCCTTCCTGACTCCAGCCCCCACAGCTACATGAGAGATTCAGAAACATTTAGCTAAGTTTCTTCTCACCTCTTGTCCCCAGAAAACTGCAAGGGATAAGAAAGTGATTGTGAAAATAAAATAAAATAAAATAAAATAAAATAAAATAAAATGATTGTGGGTTAAGGCATATGCTATAGTGTGCAAGGGAAATTATCCAGGGTTATTCAGGAAATTAAAAAATAAAGTCCTGATTTGCAGTGTCTGCTAATCTCCATGCTATAAATATTCCTGTGACGACCTGCCTTAGCTTCCAGCTTGATGCACAGGACGGGGATCTGTCCACAATTGAGCTGATTCCTGAATATCCCTGGATCAGTTCTGGAGCACAATTTGAGAGACAACAGATCCACAGAGGTATCTGAAGCTCCTGAGTATGTTTTAATAGGCCTGCTGGACACATTGGTCCTGGAACCCCGTCTCCCCAGAGCCCCACCCCACTAGGGAAAGAGAGAGGCAGGCTGGGAGTATGGATCGACCTGCCAACACCCAGGTTCACGGGGAAGCAATTACAGAAGCCAGACCTTCCACCTTCTGCACCCCATAATGACCCTGGGTCCATACTCTGAGAGGCATAAAGAATAGGAAAACTATCACGGGAGCGGGTGGGATATGGAGGTCTGGTGGTGAGAATTGTGTGGAATTATACCTCTCTTATCCTATGGTATTGTCAATATTTCCATTTTATAAATAAAAAGAAAAAAGGGGGAAAAATGCCTTCTGGAGCCCCAGTCCAGAAAGCACTGAGTTTTATGGAAACTATCTGTGGTTGCCTTTGGCCCAGACAGAGAGAATGGAAACCTCTAGCCAACTGTAGGCATTCCTAGCCTGGCAGTATCTTGCCATGACACAGTACCATGCAGTGGGAAGACAGGTAAATGCATGTGGGTGTGGGTAAGGTAGGCCCATTGGGGTTTGATTTTTTTTTATCATGACTGTATAATATCCCATCATTTGATTCATGGCAACTTTGATTACTAGACACCAAGGCAACCTTGCAAAGCTTTTAGGAAGTACCCCAACTGGAAAGCTTTGTCAACAAGTCTTCAAGACGCAGATTGGAGAGTCTTGTAGACACAGGGAATTGAGGAATGATCCCACTTTGAGATCCCAGGTTCATATTCTTGTTTTACAGAAAGTCTCTGTTGCTGTAAACTGTTCCTAGCAATGTTCAAAGCATTCGAGAAGGTGTGCTGCACAGCAACTTTGGGGGCAAAAGGAGGTTTCGTAATTGGTTTGATATACATTTGAATAAATTTACATATCATTGGAGTTTTTTTTTTTTACCATGTATTTGTGTCACTTACCTGTTTTGGCTGCCTGAGCACTTTTTTTTCTTATTGTTTTGAACTAGCCAAACATAAAAGCAAAAGTGATTCGTGTCTGTAAGCCATTCATCTCCCAATAAAGAAATTTTTTTAAAAAAAGGTAATTCTTGTGCTATTTATCACAAACGTCTTTCCAGTGTTACTTGTGTTTATGAATTTCAGTATTTCTGTGGTCAGACATCTTACTTTTTAACCTACTTCTGAGCCTTACAAAGTCTGAAAATTTTATGTGATGTAAAATTTACTTGCCCTCCATTTTTATGTTATTTTTGTGTACAGGACTCAATCCAAGTGGAGTTTGTCTTTGCTGGGTGGGGAAAAAGTCAGGGATTAGTCTTAATGTTTTCCACATGACAGGTCCAAACAACACCCACTGCTTAATCTCCTTTTCCTCACACATCTTCCGCACGTACTAATTTTTTATTGTACTGGGGAGGTTTGATTCGGTTATTAAAGTTTTTTGAAATTAAACCTTTATTGTTAACTTCTCATAGTAGTCAATATTTTATTTTATTTATTCCCTTTTGTTGCCCTTGTTTTATTGTTGTAGTTATTGATGTTGTTGTTGGATGGGACAGAGAGAAATGGAGAGAGGAGGGGAAGACAGAGAGGGGGAGAGAAAGACAGACACCTGCAGACCTGCTTCACCACCTATGAAGCGACTCCCCTGCAGGTGGGGAGCGGGAGACTTGAACCGGGATCCTTATGCCGGTCCTGCGCTTTGTGCCACATGCGCTTAACCCACTGCGCTACCGCCCGACTCCCAATAATTTATATTTTTTTCACTGCTCCCGCCACCAAAGGTCTGTATCCCCATCCCCACTCCCACAGATAGCCACTAGAGTTCCCCCACAATCTTGAAAATAAGTTGATATTTTGTTGTTTTTACATTTTTTTATTCAATTTCTATACTCTGCCTGTGAGTGAAGCATCCTGTAGCTGTCCTTCCCCTCCTGACTGGCTTCACTGAGAGCAGCCTCTTCTCCAGTTCCATCCACTTTATCCCAAAGGACACAGTCTCAGCTCTTCTTATTGCTGCAAAGTACTCTGTTGAGTACACATCCCATAACTTTTAACCTAGTCATGAGTTGAAGGGCATTTTGGTCTTTTTCCAGTCTTTGATGTTTTTACAGTATCTTCTTTTTTCTTTTCTCCCATCTTCCCCAAGTGAAATGATACTTTGCATTTCCTTCTCAAAATATCCTGGCCTGATTCAACCTACCACAACTGCACTAGGAGGAGAGTCCAGGGTGCTTCTGACTTTCTGGCTTAAAAACTCTTAAGAGCTGAACGGTCCTTGTGGTCATCTTGTGATAAAGTCAAGTTCACAACTTTCCACTTGAACCTGTTTTTTTATTTGCTCAGCTGGTCTTCTGTTTCACCATGGAGAAGCAGACAAGGGCAGAGGGAAGGCAAAGCTTGGAACTTGCTGGGCCACTACAAGAGGGAAGTCATTCATATGGTCACCCTCTTCTTAAGGGCGTCTTTTGTAATGTAAAAAAACAAAAGAGAAAAAGTTGTGAGAAGTTACCAGTCCTCAGGAAGATTCAAAACAAAGAGAGAAATTATTTTTGATCTGTGAAAAATCTTCCTGCTCATAACCAGGATTATTTAATAATCATACACTAGAATTTGGGTACATGTGCACTGTAGTCACAGACTTTTAAATACAAAAATTCACTTATGACTAAAAAACCCTCAAGAACAGTAACTTTATTTTTAACTTTTTATTGGGAGGTTAATGGTGTACAGTACAGTTGTTGGCATGTGGGTACAGCTTCTCATCTAACGTTTTAACATTTTGTGCATGTTTTGGCTCACACATGACTGTATAATCTATTTGATATATAGTCAAATTTAACATTTTCTCAATGACTTACCAAAGCACAATGTGATATATATATATATATATATATATACATATATACATATATACATATATATATATATATACAATTTAGATATAAAGGGAAAATGATATTAAGTTTCACCCTCTTAGGGCAATAGTATTCAAATAATTTTTTTTAAAAAAATGTGTTTGATATACAGAGCCAGAAAGGTGGGGGAGATGGGGAGAGAGAGAGACAGAGGTACCTGCAGCCCTGCTTCACTACTTGCAAAGTGTTTCTCCTGCGGGGGGAACTGGGGGCTTGAACTGGGGTCCTTGTGCACTGTAACAAGTGTGTTCAACCAAGTGTGCCACGACCTGACCCCTAATTTCTCTATCAAGTAAATTCAGGTATTTGGCATTTTATGACAAAGTTAAAGAAAAGCTAACAAAAAGAACCCATTTTTTAAATTTCTTTATTGGGGGATTAATGGTTTGCATTCGACAGTAAATACAATAGTTTGTACATAACATTTCTCAGTTCTCCACATAACAACACAACCCCCCACTAGGTCCTCTGTCATCTTTTTTATCCCCCACCCACCCCAGAGTCTTTTACTTTGGTGCAATACGCCAATTCCAGTTCAGGTTCTACTTGTGTTTTCTCTTCTGATCTTGTTTTTCAACTTCTGCCTGAGAGTGAGATCATCCCATATTCATCCTTCTGTTTCTGACTTATTTCACTTAATATGATTTCTTCAAGCTCCATCTAAGATAGGCTGAAAACGGTGAAGTTGCCATTTTTAAAGACTTTATTGTGTGTGTGTATATATATATTTTATATATATATAAATTTATATTTTTTTTTCCTTTTTGTTGCCCTTGTTGTTTAACATTTTGTGGTTACTGACGTCATTGTTGTTAGATAGGACAGAGAGAAATGGAGAGAGGAGGGGAAAACAGAGAGGGGGAGAGAAAGACAGACACCTGCAGACCTGCTTCACCACCTATAAAGTGACTACCCCGCAGGTGGGTTGCCAGGGCTCGAACCAGGATCCTTCCGCAGGTCCCTGTGCTTTGCTCCACATGCGCTTAACCTGCTGTGCCACCACCCGACTCCTGAAGTCACTGTTTTTAATAGCTGAGTAGTATTCCATTGTGTATATAGACCACAACTTGCTCAGCCACTCATCTAAAACCAACTTTTTTTTTAAAGCATCACTTGCCTTGGAATAGTTAGTGTCAGTTTGCTTTTAAATGTCTGCATTGCTCCTTGGCAAGTGACTAGTAGCTGTCCACTAAGAAGCATCAGCGAAGGATAAGACTTTGTCACTGCATTCTCTGGTCCAAGCCGCCCTCGTTTTCTGAAATCCAGTCACAACTTCAGTCAGATGAGACCTGCTCTGTGAGAGAGATCTGAGATAGGCCGTCTAGGGAAGCCAGCCGCATTGTCATTATGATGTCACAATGAGTTCGCCACTCCCTGTTTGTCCCTGACACCGGTGCTTGTCAGAACTATTTAAAGGCTCAAAACTCAAACTTCTTCATGTTTTCCGGAATCATCTTGCTTTGTGAGCAGTCCTTTCAGGATCTTGGGAATAAAAAAATCTTCATGGTGTAAAGCAGTTGAAAAACACTAGCTGTTCAAGAGAAGGAGAGAGAGAGAGAGAGAGAGAGAGAGAGGATGGGTTTTTTCCTCTCACTAGTCTAATTTCTGTCTGACTTGAACATTGGTTCTGCTCTTCCTGGAAATTTAAAAAGTTTAATTTGGAATACAGTCATGGAGCAAAAACTCTGAGTGTATAACACAAAATACAGTCATTTATGAGTGGCACTGACTGAACAGGAAATGAGGAAGAAAAATACAAATTTTGGAAGAAAACAATTTCACAATGTTTCCATTTGCTCCAAATTCAGCTTCACTGCATTTGCTTCAAGGGGGAGCTTGGAAATGTTTCTCATGAAAAGACAATAAATATTTCTGAAGACTGTCTCTAATTCTTGGCCATGTAGACATGAGTAGAAATGACAAATTTCCTAGAACAACTTCTTGGAAATTTGTGTTGATGGTAATTCTGATTTTAAATTCATTCCTTCCACAGGAGAGAGGGGAAGAAAGTGCGATGATGAAGAAGTAGCCAGCTCCTGTCTCTCTAATTAAACCAACAAACACTCTTTTTAAAGGTTTGTGATTATGTTTGTGTATGAACATGCATGTTAGATGTATTTTGAGATAAAGAGGTCACCTCCCTCTCTCTCTCTCTTTCCTTCCTTCTCATTAGAATTTGAATTTTACACCACTAATTTGCTGTTTCAAAACACTAATCACCAAGTTTGAAGTCTACAAATAAAACAGCAGCCCAGATGCATTTAACACTTTATGAGCAGTTCATTCAACCGACAAGGTTTTGAACACGTCACTGGTTCTTTCAAACCCCCCCCACACACACACACCACCACCACCACCACCACCACCACCACCACCACCACCACCACCACCATCACCATCACCACCACCGGTGGTGTAATTGTCTCCAAGGCATCAAATGAACCCTTCCCAGCTGGGAACCACAGGAATATACATTCGTTATTTAATTTATTTAACTTTTTATTTATAAAAAGGAAACATTGACAAACCATAGGATAAGAAGGGTACAACTCTACACAATTCCCACCACCAGAATTCTGTGTCCCATCCCCTCCCCTGATAGCTTTCCTATTCTTTATTCCTCTGGGAGTATGGACCCAAGGTCGTTGTGGGATGCAGAAGGTGGGAGGTCTGGCTTCTGTAATTGCTTCGCCACTGAACACGGGTGAATAGGTCGATCCATACTCCCAGCCTGCCTCTCTCTTTCCCTAGTGGGGTGGGGCTCTGGGGAAGTGGAGCTCCAGGACACATTGGTGGGGTTGTCAGTCCAGGGAAGTCTGGTAGGCATCATGCTGGCATCTGGAACCTGGTAACTGAAAAGAGAGTTAACATACGAGGGAATGTACATTCTTGACAAGTGTCTCTTAATTAGAGACGGCCAGCGAGAGCCTGAACGCCTGAGTGACCTCACACACAGGGATGGGCCAGGAGGAACCACAGCATAGGGAGACCAGGAACTAAGCGGCCAGCCCAAGCCAGGCTGAGCCTCTTATTCTGCTAAGCAACTTCCTCAGAGCAGAACCTGTTTCCCAAGAGCGAAGTGCCTGCTTGTTTGTTTACTGTTTTATTTATTTATTTTGGGTAGAGACAGAAATTGAGAGGGGGAAGGGCAACAGAGAGGGACAGAGAAAGAAACACGCCTGCCACGCTGTTTCATTGCTTATGAAGCTTCCTCCCCTGGAAGTGGTGGGGGGGGGGGTCAGGGGCTTGAACCCGGATTCTTGTGCACTGTAATGTGTGCGCCCTACCAGGTGCGCCACCACTCAGCCCAAAATTGCCTGCTGGGAAAGAACCTGAGATGAGAGAGACCGGGCGTGTCCAGGGTGGTAGGGCGGTAGACTAAAGCACTTGAGATGAATGCCCCCACGCACTCCCATTTTCTTTTAAAAGTAACCATCTCCACTGCCCCTGTTCTCTCTAGAAAAAGGGGGCCCTACCCCCAGACGAGAGCATCCGGCGGGAGGTCTTGTTAGAGGGAACAGCAAAGCAACTGGGCTGTCTGCCTACCCACCCCTGCCAGGCAAGCTCAAGAGCAGATCTTTATTTGTGGTCTTCAGATAAAACATTTGATGGTGGAATTACCTGCAGAGTGACAGAAAAGTTGCAAAGGTAACACAGAGTAGTTGGCCATGGGAACTGGTTACTTAGCTATAGGGTAGCTGTTAAAAATAAGAAATTCTCGGGCTAGGCGGTGGCACAGCAAGTTGAACGCACATGGTGCAAAGAGCAGGGACCGGTGTTGGGGCTCCTGCAAGCCCCCAGCTTCCTTAACTGTGGGGGGAGGGGGTCGCTTCACGAGTGGTGGAGTGTGTCGACAAGTGTCTGTCTTTCTCTCCCCCTCTCTGTCGTCCCTCCCTCTCTCTATTTCTCTCTGTCCTGTCCAGCAACAACAACAGTGATAATGACAACAGCGGCAGCAATAACAAGGGCAATAAAATGGAAGGGGTGGCCTCCAGGAGCAGTGGATTCATGGTGCTGGTACTGAGCCCCAGCGATAACCCTGGAGGCCAAAAAAAAGTTATCAATGAGAAGCTTGATTTGGATGTTACCGGTTTCTTTACTCATGTCCCTTTCCTGTTCTTGGATCCTACAAGGCACTGATCTGTCATGCCACCTGAGTCTCAAGAGAAATTTTAGGGTGCATGGCCACTGGCTTTTTCTGGGGTGTCTGTGCGCACTTCATTCTACTGTGACCCCACCCCGTGTTAAGACCAGGCACAGGGCAGACACTTTCTGTCTCTCAGCCGGTGTTTTACCATTGGTCCTGCAGGGTTCCCTGCGGACCCCCCCCCCCCAGCCCCTTCTACCCCACAGTAGCAGCCTCAGCTCTGCACAGAGGAAATGGAGGCGGAGTCCAGGCAGGAATTAGAACTCCAGTCTGTCTGGCTTTTTTTTTTTTTTTTTGGTATCTTTATTTATTTATTGGATACAGACAGCCAGAAATCAAGAGGGAAGGGGGAGGGAGAGGGAGAGGGAGAAAGACACCCACAACAGTGCTTCACTAGTCACAAAGCTTTCTCTCTGCAGGTGGACACTGGGGGCTTGAACCTGGGTCCTCGAATTGTGTGCCATCTCCCATCGCCTGGCCCCCCACTCACCCCGTCTGGCTTTATGGCCTCAGAGTGACCTCTGTGGGCAGCTTGCACCCAGTCACCCTCTCACCCCTTCTGAAGGTGGCCCACCCACCTACCCTGCTACCCACACTCCCAGGGCTTCTGTGCTGGGGGTGGTAATTCCAGCTCCAGGGAACCTGGTTATTAACTGATAAGTAATTGACGGAGAATTGATGGGATAACCGCTCAGCTTCTCATTAACTCAGCCCGGCTGTGGCTAAGACCTTAGCTTCCTTCTCAGGCTCAGAGTTTCTCTCCCATCCAGAACCAGCTCCTGAACCCCGAATTCCAAGCCTGGACTCGAGAGGGAGCAGACTGCGCGGGAGGAAGACTCCAGGCGTGAGTGCACAGCGCCATCGCGTGGCCAATGCCGGTAGTGCTGCCCGTGTGGTCCGGGTCTTGTCTGAACCTCTTGCTTGAGTGGGTCAGTTTCCGCCCCACGTGGAGAACCTCTGTGTCCTTTTGGGAACATAGCCTGTGGGTCTCCAGCTCTGCCTGCACACAGATCACGTGGCTGCGATGGCAGCCAGAATGTTCCGGTGAGATCCTGCTTAGCAGGGACTAAGGCATTGCTCAGCACTGGACTGAATGAGGGGTGGGTGGGGCTGAATTGAGGCCCCCATCCTCTCGTGGTGGGACAGTGGGTTTGTCCAAGAAAGGAACACAGGAGGTGACCTTCCAGAAGCTTTCGCTTGGTCTGGGATCCATGGACCCCTGGAACTGGGAAAGGTCCCATTCACGCTGATCCCACTATCCACCCATTCGATTCATGCTTCATTCACTCCTTAAGCCAGTTAGTAGAACAGTGTCATCGGCGTCCACTATGTGAGGGCCTCGGGCTGCAGTGACGGAGAACAGGAGGATGGTGGACATGTGTGCTGGCACTGAGCCCCAGTGAGAACCCTGGTGGTAAAGAAATAAAGAAAACAAACAAACTTGGAAAAAAAATAATAACAAGACTAAGCCTTAGTCTCTGAAAACCATGCGATTTACTGGAGAAAATGGGAAAGGTGGTGTGTGTGAGGGGGCATGTGAAGGGCTTTGTCAGAGAGAGCGAGGGAGAGAGAAACTAGAAATGAGGGCCTGTGTTGGACAGAACTTTCCAGAAAGCCTGAATGATTACACATCTGACGTTAAGGAAAGACATGACGTCCAGGTGGTCCAGTTTGAGCTCTTAAATCTGAGCTAGTCAGAAAGTTTCCATCTCCAGGAACTCTCACACTGTGGTCATTGTCTCTTTTCTCTTTCTCTCTCTCTCTCTCTCTCTCTCACACACACACACACACACACACACACACACACACACACACACACACACCCCAGCCCCTGCCTGGCTCCTCTCTTGAAACAGCTCAGCCAAACCACAGCCACCCAGAAGGGCAGGCTCGGTATCTCTGAGTCCTAGTGGCAAACCAGTCTCCTGATGGCTCCAGGATCTCCCTGGCCCAACCTGGCTGAACCTTCCAGATCTCTGACCACCTTCCATTTGGACGCTGGTTCCGAGGATCCTGCAGACTCAGCAAGCCAGCCTGGGGCATCTCGGTTACGGTCCCCTTTGTGGCTGGGTCTGCAGCAGCAGGGCAAGCTTGTGGGGTGATGTCAGGCTTGGCACCCACAAAGAACAACTTTGTTGACAAGAAGATTAATTGGAGAAATGTCCTGCCTCCTCCTCCTCCTCAGGGTCAGTGTGCTCAATATTTCTTTTTTTTTTTTTTTCTTTCCCCATCTTCAAAAAAGAAAGCTTAATCTCCCAACAAGGCAGCCAAGAAACAACTCACGGCATGCCACGGGAGCAAGTACACACAGGCAGCTTCTGAATTCAGGGATCTCGAGAGGCTGAGGCCCAGGGCGGCCCAGCCCAGGAATCAACATCCTCTCTCCTACCTGAGCAGGCCCGGCCCAGGAAGCGTGTTGAGCCCTGAGGAAGACAGCCCTCTTGCAGAACTGCCTCCCTCACTGGGTCTTCCTCTCAGCCTTTGGGAGGAGCAGGCTGGCAGCCCGCCACGCTGGGTCGTGAGGGCTCCGAGCTCCTGCCCCCCTCCACCTCCCCTTTTTCCCAGTGCCCCTGCCCCCCCTCCCCAACAGGCCATACTGTCCCATCCTGGGAAGAGACAGTGAATCCCACAGTCCTGGGTCACTCATGGCCCAGTCAACAATCCTGGAGCCAGGAACCAGCAGGTCACACTAAGGAGATAGGGACCTTCTGCAGCCATGGCTGTATCCTAGGCAACCCTGGGTCTCTTTTCTCTTCTTTCATTTCTTTATTTTTTAATCAATGATTTAAATTGATTTATAAGATTAAGATAATAGGGGCGTAATTCCACAGTTTCCACCACCAGAGTTCTGTGTCCTATTCCCTCCACTGGAAACTGTGGTAGTTTTCCCAAGATCATCAGTACAGGCTGATTCATTTATATGTAAGGTTTTTTTTTAATTCATATTTATTCACTTCTGTTGCCCTTGTTGTTTTATTGTTGTAGTTATTGTTGTTATTGATGTCATTGTTGGGGGATAGGACAGAGAGAAATGGAGGGAGGAGGAGAAGACAGAGAGGAGGAGAGAAAGACAGACACCTGCAGACCTGCTTCACCGCCTGTGAAGCGACTCCCTTGCAGATGGAAGCCAGGGGCTCAAACCCTGATCCTTTCGTCGGTCCTTGTGCTTTGCACCATGTACGCTTAACCCACTGTGGTACCGTCTGACTGCCAATACAGGCTGATCCTATAACCATCTATCTCTCTCTATATATATATATACACACACATATATATATATGTATGTATACGTATATGTATAATATATATATAGTATAATATACATATTATGGTCTTGTCTTCCTTTCTTTTTGTAATGTTTTTATCTTTATTGGCTAGAAACAACCAGAAATCAAATGGGAAGGAGGAGATAAAGAGGGAGAGAGAGAGATCCCTGTAGTCCTGCTTCCCCACCTGCAATGCTTTCCCCCAAAGGTAGGGACTGGGGCTTGAACCGGCATCCCTGTACATTGTGACATGTGCACTCAGCCAGGTATGCCACCACCCAGCCCCCTTCACTTCCTTTCTAAGTCACACCTACACCTATTACTGCTTCAAGGAGACAATAAGAAGGATAACAATTACTTGTTATGAAATTCCACATAAAAAGTCCTAACATGTATGGGAGTCGGGCATGTATGGTAACGCAGCGGGTTAAGCACACGTGGCGCAAAGTGCAAGGACTGGAAGGATCCGGGTTCGATCCCCCGGATCCCCACCTGCAGGGGAGTCACTTCACAGGTGGTGAAGCAGGTCTGCAGGTGTCTGTCTTTCTCTCCTCCTCTCTGTCTTCCCCTCCTCTCTCCATTTCTCTCTGTCCTATCCAACAACAACAACATCAATAATAACAATAATAACTACGACAATAAAAAGCAAGGGCAACAAAAAGGGAATAAATAAATATAAAAAAAGAAGAAAAAAGTCCTAATATGTAATTTCAAGAAAACTCAAATTTTCACAAGAATCTATATTAATATGTTTTATAGCTTTCTTGGTAACAGAAGGATCAAAGCCTTTTTTATTAAAAAAATTACTATTACATGATTTTATATATGATTGGATTATATGAAGCATATATATTTATGAATACATATAATTATACATGCAATTATACTTTGCATATAATTCTGACTTGATTAGTCAAGTCTAATCATTTTAGCATTGCCATATATGACTCTCAAGCTTTTTTCTGAGTAATTTTTTATCTAGTTGAGATTATACTACACATGCATTTCTATGAGCTGCCCTTTCAACATAACATAACTCTGATTCAGGGCCTCCACAGTGGCAGGAGGAAGTTTCCAGAAGGAATGCTCTCTGAGGCGGGCTGATTCCCAGCACGGAGACGGGGGTTTCCAGTGGGGCCACACCCCAATCTCTCCTCTCCACCCACCCTGTGACTTTCACGGAGATGCTCCAGGCCTGCTGAGGAAAAGTCTGAGCTCCCAGGTGGCCTGTTCGCCATGTAGGTTCCAAGGCTCCACCCCCACCCCCAGACCCAGAGAGAGAGACGCAGGGAAGGACCCTGGGAAGCTGCGTCTCCCTCACCTCCATCTCCCCTTCTTCTGATTCTCAGATTGCCCCGCGTGGCAATGCAGTCACCCCCCTTGCAAGGGGGCTGAGGCTCCTGTTTGCAAACCAGCTGGGCAGGGACCAGGCCTGGAGACCCCGGGATCCAAGGGTGTAGGCAGCTTTCTTCTCTCATGCACTGAGGTGGCTCAAGGACCCGGGTTCAAGGTTCTGGTCCCCACCTGCAGGGGGAAAGCTTCACAAATGGTAAAGCAGGGCTGCAGGTCTCTCTTTTCATGTTTCCCTAACCTTCTTGATTTCTCTGTGTCTCTAGCCAACAAATGATAAACAAGAAAAGAAGAAATCAGTTTTCAGAGTGAAACCACTCTGACCGAGCAGGAATGTCAACCACCGTCCATGTCCTGTTCTCTGCTGCCCTCTGCTGCCCAGTGTGGAGCAGTACATGCTTGGCACGTACCAGGCATGGCTCCGAGGGCTGTGTTGCCTCCAGCAAGCATGCAGGGCTATCTCCTCTGAAGCTCAGGCGTCGCCCAGGGATGTATTCTGGAAACTAGTTGGCAAGGCGGCTTCAGGGCTTGACCCCCTCATCCCCCAGAATGAGAAACTGGCTGGAGCTCTGCGCTTAGCCTTTTAAAATCTCCCTTCCAGGTTAGCTGATGCTCTTTCGAAAAGTGCTAGGACCTAGCTGTAGTCTCGGCAAGTTCAAGGAGTAGACTCTGGCAACACTACATGAAGTCCTTAGAGTATTGTAGCAGAGGGGCTGGGTGGTAGCACACCCGGTTGAGTGCTCATGTTACCATGCACAGGGACCTGGGTTCAAGCCCCCTCTCTACCTGCAGGAGAAGTGAAGCAGGTCTGCAATGCCTCTTTAACTACCTACCTATCTTATCTTTCTATTTATCCCCATATCTCCCTCCCCTCTCAATTTCTCTTTGTCTTTTTTTATTTAAAAAAAAAGGAAAAGAAAGGAAGGAAGGAAGGAAGGAAGGGCGGGCCACCAGGCCACCAGGAGTGGTGGATTCATAGCCCTGGCAATAACACTGGTGGCAATAAAAAAAAAATAAAATAGGGGGCCGGAGTAGATAGTATAATGGTTATGCAAAGAGACTCATGCCTGAGGTTCTAAAGTCCCAGGTTCAATCCCCTGCACCACCATAAGCAAAAGCTGAGCAGTGCTCTGGTAAAAAATATATATATATTAAAACAGGAAGACCGAGGAGGTTTCACAGAGAGAGAGCACAGGGTTTGCAGGGAAGAAGTCGCAGGTTTGATCCCTGGCAGCACAACAGCCAATGCTAAGCAGTGCTCTGTCCAACAACAGCTCAAACGAGACACAGATAAAGGGCAAGAATCCGGTGCTTTTCTGTTCATCGCAGGAAGGTTGGGCAGTGAGACCACGGCGTTCCCAGGCACACAGCAGGCTCGGTTTCAGCTCTTGTTGGAAGGAGAACGGGTCCCAGGACACACACTTCTGTCTTCCCTGGTGTTGGGTAACAAGCGTGTCTGTCACTCCAGGGAGTGGGGGTGACAAGGAGGCCCCAGTGCTGAGCAAGAGGTCAGCATTTCGGTGAGAGAGAATAACTAACGGTAGGCAGCAGTGGAGATGGGGGGGGGCTATCAGGAGTCACTCACTCACTCACGCACACAGCAGCTGCTTAAGGAGCACTGAATGCTACCTGACCAAGGGCCAGCAGGAAAGACAGAGGAGAGCGGGAAGTGTGTGGAAAGAGGACATGGTGGGGGCCTGGGAGGGAGGTGGACAGGGCCCTGCGTGATCAGACCACGTGAGCACATAGCCTCCAGCTGTAAGAGACAGGTGAGCCCCTCAGACCCTCACCTCCCCAGGTGGGGTTTTGGGGAACCCCAAGGAAGACCCCAGAGGGCTGGGCTGGATGTTCCTATAGTTAGAATCGGCATGACTTTTATTATTTTATTATGGGGTAATGTAAATCTTTTGATAGCATAGGTAATATAGATAAGGTGGATATGTTAGGCCTGCTGTCTTAAAATTAAATCAGGGGCCAAGCAAGTTGCAGATGCTTCTAGGATTCCACCCTGACCTCCCTGGGCGGGTGACCTCTCCAGTGTATCCTGGAACCTCCCCTCCCCAGAGCCCTGCCCCACTAAGGAAAGACAGAGACAGGCTGGGGGTGCGGATCCACCTGCCAACACCCATGTCCAGTGGAGAAGAAATTACAGAAGCCACACCTTGCACCTTCTATACCCCATAAAGAATTTGGGTCCATAGACCCAGAGGGGTAAATGATAAAGGGAATATGAACAGAGGACTCTGAACCCCAGTTCCACCAGGATCTGAAGTCTTGGTCACTAGGAATCTTGTTTTTATACCGTCACTGAGAGGAAAGGACATGTGGCAAACACCAGAGGCAGCCAGGCACTGTTTCTCTCGTCTGAGAGTCATGAACTTATTAGGGATTTAAAGATTATAATCGGAGTATCACTCCACACCACTCTCACCACCAAAGTTCTTTGGCCCCATACCCTTCAATAATAACCCCCCAAGGTTTTCCCAAGATCATAGAAATAGGTTAATTATATATGTATAGTTCACATTCATCCGTTTCAATTCTCTATATTCCACATTTGAGTGAAATCATCCTGTAGTTGTCCTTTACTTCCTCACTTACTTCCTCGTTCACTTCACTGCCAGTCCCATCTATTTAGTCCCCCAAAAGACATTAGTCTTTTTAACTGCTGAGTAATACTCCACTGACTATATGTCCCACGATTTCTTTTTTTATTTTTTGCATTCTTAAGCCTCTACTTAGTGCTTTTTTTTCCATTGTTAAAGTTTTTTCCCCTCTAAGTACTGCCTGTAGGCTTCCTCTGCATAAACATTTAACCAGAACAATGAAAAGACATACACCAGAGAAGCACATGGGCCATTTTGGGGGTGCGGTGTCTGCTGACATTTCTAAAAGTTCTTCTCTTGATGCAGTGCCCGTGACTGAGGCATGTGTGATACCACAGCTGAGCAGCCTCCTCAGGTCGGTGCCTTTCATTCTTGACTGGTTTTAGGATGAAAGGGAGAGGAGAGGCATCAGAGCACGGCTCCCCTGTCCATGGTGCTGAGCCTTGAGTGCAGGACTTCTATGAGGCATGGTGTGCCCTCTACTGGGTGAACTGTCTCATCCCTTTGAGCCTTCTCGATTTGTGTGTCAGTATATGAAATCATCGCAGGATACATGCCGGGACACATTCAACTATATGGCCATCACACTCTGTTTTACAATTTAATTTTTGAAATATCATTTCCCTGTTTAAAGATATTTAATTATCAGAGCCAGAAAGGAATCAAGAAGGAATGGGAAGACAGAAAGGGAGAGAAAGAGAGACACCTGCAACACTGCTTCACAGCCCAACAAGAAGTTTCGCCTCCCCAGCCCCACGGGAGGGCTTGACCCCAAGTCGCTACACGGTTGCTCAAAACCAGGGGCACCACAGGGGCCTCGGCTCTTTTATCTTATTTCTGTTGGGGCCTTGTCGTTGTGTCATTCAAACTTGCCCTGCAGACACTTGTTTCTTCCCGTCAGTAGCAGGTGGAAACAGAGAGGAGAGAGAAAAAACAGAGACTCCACACAGGGACCCGGCAGTGGCGCACTGCATCGAGCGCACATAGTACAAAGTGCAAGGACTGGTATAAGGATCCTGGTTTGAACCCCAGCTCCCCACCTGCAGGGGAGTCGCTTCACAGGCGGTGAAGCAGGTCTGCAGGTGTCTGTCTTTCTCTCCCCCTCTCTGTCTTCCCCTCCTCTCTCCAATTCTCTCTGTCCTCTAAAAGAAATGTCTGCAGGAGCAGTGGCGAAGAGGCTGAGGGTTGCAGGATCCTTGTCTAGTCTAGCAGTGGTATGTGTGTTGTTAAAGTTCGGAGGCTCCAGCCGGCCGGGCTAGCGTCACGGTGGTAGACAGAGACAGACTCGGGGGGACACACGGCTGGGCTGGGAAGCTGTGTATCTTTATTCACGAGCGGGCAAATCACCACACCATGTGCTCTCCCATGTTTCTCCCTCCGCTGCTGCTGCCGGGACTCTGGGCGTCCTTAGCATACGCGGCGGGGAGAAAGAGGGGCGCAAAACTAGCAAGGGCCAAACCATTTCTCTCAGAGGTAGGGGGAAGGGGGCCAAACCAACACGAAGAATGCCAACATATTCCCCCTTTTCTTTTTAACTAAATGACCACAGTATCAGGGGTGTGGGGTGAACAGAAACCTATATCGTACAGGCATTTTCAAAAAAGAAACTGGCACAAACATGGAGAAACATGTAAGCGAGTAACAAGAACCAGTGTGCTGCCAAGGGAAGGCCTGAGGGGGCCATTTTTTGCCTCTGGGCAAAACTTTATCAGCTTAAAAAAAAACATTTCCTGCCTCTGGGGGGCGTTACTTGCCTCGACAGGCATTTTCTAGCATGGGGGAAGGGTGAGGCCTAGAGTCCCAAGGCATGGCTGCAGTCAGTCTTTGAGAAACCCAGCAGCATAAAGGAAGCTGCTAGTTTTGTGCAAAGTGTCCGAGGTGGACCAGTGAGTCCGATAGGAGTCTAAAGCAGATGTCCACCGAAGAATTGCCAAGGGGTGAATTGTTGTACGTCTGTCTCGATGGGGAATGTCAGCCTTTGGAATTCTGCTTTTCTGTAGAGAACTTGACAGCTGCAATTTACTTACTATGAAACAAACTTGCAGCAGGTTAGAAGTTTACCACAATTGATAACTCTATTACAATTGTTAGCATAACCATAGCGCAATCTAATGTTTTTAACTGAGAAGGAATTTGAGAGTTTTACATATCAACAGCATCTTTTTAACCTTTTGTTACACCCATTCAAGATGGAGACACACCCTAGGTGTGCACAGTTTTTTTTTTTTAGGCTAACTTAGTTAAAATACATTGATTTTTACTCAGACTTTAAATGTAAGTTAATTTTACCTTTATGAGAACTATGTTGAAAACATTTTTCATTTAACTCTGTCTGGTAAGAATATAGCCTTAAAGTTACATTTTTAACCTCAAAGTTAATGTCACCAAACTTTAAACACACACGTAAATATGGTCTTTAATACACAAGGAGAGAAACCTTTGTTACGAAGACATGTCATTTTAAACACAAATTTAGATCTGTACTGTCTTAGTTGTGGGGGGGGGGTCACCATCCAGAGGTGGCCTCCTGCGCAGCTCCACTTGTAGGAATTGTAGGTTGCGATCTCTGCACGAATCTCTGCGTATTATAGCTCGTCTGCCTTCAGACCCAAGCTGGAGATCTCGGCCAGGGGGCCCAGTTTCGGCAGGGAGCCCGCGGTCTCCGGGTGGTCTGGGATCTGTCCAGACTTCATAGCACGAGGGCGGGCGGGCCAGCCGTGCAGAAGGCGCGGCCGAGGTGCCCCAGGGTGGCAGCCATGATAGGCCGCCGCGGCCATGATAGGCCACCGAGGCCCTGCCCCATGGCCCTGCCATGTCTGCTGCCCTGCTCCTAGCAGCCGAGCAGCGTGGAGGGAGCCGGCGCCCAATGCCCTGCACCACGCGGCGGAAAGCCAGCTCATGCAGGCTGGTGTTGGGCTCCTGCGAGCTGGCGTTGGGCAGAAACCACAGAGTGGTCCAGAGATAAATGTTCCAGAAACAGCGAAACAGTCTCGTGAAGAAAGGGCAGAGGCCTTTGGAGATCTCTTCACAAGCAGAAGAGAAGGCCATCGTGCATAGGTAGCCAAATTGTCTTCACTTATCTGAGAGATGCGCAGGTCAGGTCCACGTGGGCGCCACTTGTTAATGTTCGGAGGCTCCAGCCGGCCGGGCTAGCGTCGCGGTGGTAGACAGAGACAGACTCGGGGGGACACACGGCTGGGCTGGGAAGCTGTGTATCTTTATTCACGAGCGGGCAAATCACCACACCATGTGCTCTCCCATGTTTCTCCCTCCGCTGGTGCTGCCGGGACTCTGCGCGTCCTGAGCATACGGGGCGGGGAGAAAGAGGGGCGCAAAACTAGCAAGGGCCAAACCATTTCTCTCAGAGGTAGGGGGAAGGGCGCCAAACCAACACGAAGAATACCAACAGTATGTGCTTGGGCAGGGGCCCAGGCTGAGCCCAGGTGCTCCAAAGCTGACCCCAAAACACTGACCAGTTTTTGACTCCTGGGTCTTCTTAAGTTGGGAACTTAACAGGGAAGAAGACTTGACTGCTGATTCTTAATTTTGTGATTAAGCAAGTCACAAACTGTCATCACAAGCACTGACTTGGGTCTCAAGATGTATTTTTCTTGGCTTGACTTTGTTTTTTTAAAAAAAGCAAGCCAACATCTACAAATCTGTGTTTCACGTTGGTACTTGGACCTGGTGCTTCTGTGAAGGTCCAAAGTGCTGACACATGGGGTCTCAGTGCTGCTCCGCCAAGTCAGCTGGAGCTTCTGCGTTCCTTCCTGACACCCCGCTTACTCACAGGAGAGAAGCCCTGGCCCCTATGAGCCGAATCAGTGCTGTAAGCACAGCCACACAAAGTGAGCCGTCTGGGAGCTCTCTGCACTACACCCAGGAACCAGCCAGCCAATCCTAGGGAACCCAAACACACCCATCCAAAAAGATCCGTGTACACCGATGTTCATGGAGCACAATTTGTAATAGCCAAACCTAGAAGTGACCCAGGTGTCCAACCACAGATATACAACGGAATGCTACTCAGCTATGAAAAAATGAGGATTTCACTTTCTGCACCTCATCTTGGATGGAGCTTCACGGAGTCGTGTGAAGTGAGATCAGCCAGAAAGAGAAGGATGAAATATGGGATGATCTTACTCATGGACAAAAGCTGGAAAATGAGAACAGAAAAGGAAACACAAAGCAGAACTTGGACTGGAGTTGGTGTGCTTTTCTCAGACAGTAAAAGGCTCTGGAGTGGAGGAGAGGGTTCAGGTCCTGCTGCGTGATGGAGGACCACCTAGGCTGAGGGTGAGGGCATTATGCAGAAAACACTACAACCGTATTTATCTATTTAAATATTTATTTCCTTTTTGTTGCCCTTGTTATTTTTATTGCTGATGTCGTCATTGTTGGATAGGACAGAGAGAAATGGAGAGAGGAGGGGAAGACAGAGAGGGGGAGAGAAAGACAGACACCTGCAGACCTGCTTCACCGCCTGTGAAGTGAGTGACTCCCCTGCAGGTGGGGAGCCGGGGGCTCGAACCGGGATCCTTACACTGGTCCTTGCGCTTTGTGCCACATGCACTGAACCCACTGAGCTACTGCCCAACTCCCTACAACCTTTATTTACTGTAAACCATTAGGACCCCAACTCAAAAATGCAGCCGTACTCTTGACTTTCATCTTGCTTATATAGTAAGATAATTGTTTCTTTTCTTTCTTTCTTTCTTTCTTTCTTTCTTTCTTTCTTTCTTTCTTTCTTTCTTTCTTTCTTTTTGCCTCCAGGGTTATTGCTGGGGCTCAAGTGTCTGCACCATGAATCCACTGCTCCTGGAGGCCATTCCTCCCCTTTTGTTGCCCTTGTTGTTGTAGCCTTGTTGTGGTTATTATTGTTGTTGTTGATGTCGTTCGTTGTTGGATAGGACAGAGAGAAATGGAGAGAGGAGGGGAAGACAGAGAGGGGGAGAGACAGACACCTGCAGACTTGTTTCACCGCCTGTGAAGCAGCCCCCCCTGCAGGTGAGGAGCAGCAGTGACTCGGACCCGAGTCTTTGTGTGGGTCCTTGCTCTTAGTACTATGTGCATCTAACTGGCTGCACCCCCGTCCGGTCCCTGGCTTTCATTTTTTCATCGCTCTGACCGCAGATACCTCTAGGAATAAACACTGCAGACGTTGACCATCTTGACCTTCTCCTGGTTTCCTGCCATGGGCTGTGTCTGTGCCTTTGCACTCAGGTGGAAGGCGAGTGCTGGCAAAAGCAGGGATGGCTGTGGTGTCCCTGCTCCGGCTCAGTTAGGAGGAGGGTCATCCTCAGCAGTTAGAGCGGGGCACTGGGAGCCTGGGCCAAACAGATGAGGTCTTGCTTTCCTCTTCAAGAAGTGTCCTGAGACTGGGAGATAGCTCAGCCGGTAGAACATGTGTCACACTGGGCTGGAGCCACAGAACCACACGTGGCACTCCGGGGAGCCCCCTGGCTGTTTAACTAGGGCCCAGTGCACGGGGACCAAGTCCTCTCGGCTGTTTACTCCTTGTCGATGGTGCAGAGACATTTTTAAAAATGTAATGTCCTCGCAAGGACCTGCGTTAAGGATCCCCACCTGCAGGGGAGTCGCTTCACGGACGGTGAAACAGGTCTGCAGGTGTCTTTCTTTCTCTCCCCCTCTGTCCATTTCTCTCTGTCCTATCCAACAGCAGCAACATCAATAATAATAAGGCAACAAAAATGGGGAAAATGGCCTCCAGAAGCAGTGGATTCATAGCACAGGTGCCAAGGCCCAGCCATAACCCTAGAGGCCAAAAAAAAAGTCATGTTGTCACTATTTTTTTCTTAGCTTTATTTACTGGAGACGGCCAGAAATCAAGAGGAAGAGGGAGATTGAAGAGACAAGACAGACACCTGCCACACTGCTTCACCTCCTGCAGGTGGAGGCCAGGGGCTTGAACCCGGGTCCTTGTGCATTGTAACATATGCACTCAACCAGGTGCGCTACCGCTGGACTGTTAGTTCAATTCATCATTATCGAGGGGACTTATCATTCATCCTGACTTACCACCCAACTCCTACATAATTCACTTTCTCTGGACAGTGAAAAACACCTTTGGGCACTAATGCAGTGTGTCTTCTTCTGTATTTAAGTTCTGTTTCTACGGCTAGAGAGACAGCGTGTAAGTAGGGTATGTACCTTGCCCTGCACGACTCAGGCACTGTGTGCTCTCTCTCTCTCCTTGGTCTAAATGAGAAAGAGACCTAGAGGCGTTAAACTGCTCTTATGTCCAAGGGCCCAGCGACCTACTCTCTCTCTCTCCCTTCAAGATACAGTCACTGCTATGTCACCCAGTGGGTAGGCACACTGCCACCTGTCCCCATTGGTGCCCGGTCCTTTCTGCACCCCTGGGGTCATTTCCCTTCTGCCTGGGCACTCTTTGCCAGCACTTCTAGTACATGTCTACCGGTGATGAATCTTCTTCTTTCTTTTTTTTTTGCTTGCTTTGACTGTCATTTTGCGTTTGTCTTTTAGAGAAATCTTCAAATATCGAGAGAATAAGAGATAAGTCCGTGTGCCCACCACTCCTTGCACAGCCATCTCTATTTTAAGATTACCATTTTCTTTCTGCTCCGTATGTCTTGTTGCTTGCTTCCCACTGTTGGTCATGTCTCAGGCTCGGCCAGTTGCTGTTGTTACTGATACTGTTATTGATCCGTGCGAGCTTACCTGCATGCCAGCTCCCCGTGAGCCTCTGGGCTGTCTACTACGCACTCAGAGCCTCCATCCCACTCGCTGGCTCCTCCACACGGGATCCCACTAGGGAAAGACAGAGACAGGCCGGGGGGATGGACTGATCTGTCAATATCCATGTCCAGTGAAGAAGCAATTACTCCTACCTTCTGCTCCTACCTTCTGCTCCCCCAAAATAATTTTGATCCAGACTCCCAGTGGGGGAGCAGTGATAGGAGGAAGAGGATATGAGGGCTCTGAACTCCAGCTCCATGAGGACCCGTGCAGAGAGGAGGAAAAGGGGAGGGACACTGGGATGTAGTAATAAGAGTCGAGTGGTTTGGAGGGGAAGAAAGGGCTGGACCTGGAAGCAAAGGGGGCAGTTATGTACAGATGTAGACAGACAGGTGTAGAGATGACAGTGAACCCATGTCTGCAACCTTGGGAGAACCACTGTGGTTTGCAGTGGGGGGCTGAGGACTCAGAACTCTGGTGGTGGGACTGGTGTGGTATTATACCCCTTTTGACATGCGATTTTGTAAATCACTAAAATCACTATTAAATCACTAAAAATAAATTTTATTAAATCACTAAAATTAAATTTTATTAAATCACTAAAAATAAATTTTGAAAAACAGACATTAAAAAATTAGCAGAGGAGCTGGGTTGTGGCGCAGCTGGTTGAGTGCACGTTTCAATGCACAAGGACCCAGGATCGAGTCCCCAGTCTTTACCTGCAAGGGGGAAGCTTTGCAAATGGTAAAGCAGTGTTGCACGTGTCTGTCTCTCTCCCTCTCTCCCTCCCCTTCCCTCTCAATTTCTCTCTGTCTCTAGCCAATAAATAAAATAAAGATAACAACAACAACAACAAAATCAATAGCAACGCAGGAAGTGAGTTTTCCTGAGCTGCCAGGAAGAAACAGTGGACAGGGGTCTATCTGCCTGACCCCCCGGCCCCAAAGTACTACCCACCTTCTGGCCTGGCCTCCACCCTCACCCAGGCTTGGCCGCAAAGGGCAGGGCCACTGCCCTGCAGTCACTGCCACCCCCCTGCTTCCTGATTCCAGAGTTCAGGCGGCCTCGAGGAGACCCATCCACTCGCAGGTCGACGGGGAGAGCGGGGCCTGGCATTTTGTTTGAGGCAGACTTGTAGGAGGACCTCACACAGACCCAGCTTTTCAGCTTCCTGTCAAGGGCCGTGGCAGCCATCTGAGTCAGCTGGAGATGGGAAAAGAGCCCAGGCCAGGGGCTGGTGAGACAGCTCACCAGGGAAGGCACCTGCTACGTCACCTATGTGACCCTGGCTTGAGTAGTGAGTGGGAACCCCCAACACCCCAGTTTGGACTCTGGAGAAGCAGCAGCTGGGCTGGCCCCACGGCCCCTGGTCTCAGGCACATAAGACACAGAAGCTGATGTCTGGCTGGAGTTTTCTTTTATTATTCTTCATTTCTGTTAAGTCCTGAACACTTATGTTCGTGATGACAGTTTATACTGGCTATATCTCACATACAACAGTTGTCAGGAGAACATGAAGTTGGTCACTGAATGCGCAGAGAGGGATTCCCAAGTGCCGCTCACTAACACCTTAGGGAAGTGAAAATTCCAGGTATCAAAGACCCCCCGCACACTGGAACAAAACAGCTCAAAATTTCCCCACAGAGCTGATGAGACTGAAATTACAAAACTTAGCAACTGGTTAAACCTGTGACACAACGACTGGGCTGTTTGGTCTCAAGAGGAAAAGGCAAAAACAGAGTTGGCCGATCATCTTGACTCCCAACTCTGCCTGTTTATATTCTGCACAGCTCCACGCAAACACAGAATGGGACATCAGGGAGGACAGTCTCGGGAACTTACCACCGACTCCTCAATTAAAATCTAGTCAGCGAGGAAAACAACTCGGTCTCTCGACCTGAAGGTTTAAAACAAAAATTAAAAGTACTTCTGCGATCTCTTTCATGTTCTTCCTCCGAAAAGCACAAAATGTCGGATGCTTTCAAAAATCTGAAGCGTTCACGTTTTTTTTTTCTGGTGCAGAAGTTGCTTCTCACCTCAATGCCCCTCCCCGGCTGGGCAGAGGACATCCAGAGGACCCAAGAAGGGACAGCACCCTCATGGTCAGCACTGTGACCTGGACCACCACGGTCAGACCGACACTCCAGCCCACCGGGGCTGCGAGGTCAGAGGCGCTGGCTCCGATTTGCCGTCATTCGTGCCTGGAGGAGTCCAGCTCGCTGAGTAAGTCTCTGCCCGCCGCTCCAGCTTTTGCAGCAAAAAGAACGGCGCCCTGCTTAAAGCCGAGGCTCTTCAAACTCCGGGCGTAGTCTGCGTAAATAGCAGCGATGAGTTTCTGTGAATCCCCGTCAAGGAAAAGCAGGCCGAGGCGATGGTGATGACGACAAGCCCCACCCCCGGTCTCTTTCGGGCGGAGAAGGCAGGCTCTGCGCCAGCTCACGGGAAGGGGACAGGTGGACACGTCTTTCCTAAGGAAGCGGTCAGTCTGGAGAGTTGCTGCCCTTCCCACGAGCTGGCCCCAAAGCTCCCTCCATTTCTCGACCTGCAGAAGCCCGGCTAAGAGGAAAGGTGAGATGCCAGAAGAGACACGCGTATGCCACGTGAAAGTCTGGGGGGGGGGGGGGCTCTATTTGCAAAGCCCGTCCTTAAGCAAGTGCCTGGCTTGGGGTGGTAAGAAAGTTCTGCTCTGATATTCGAAATGGCTCCTCAGGATGGGAACCAACTTTAATAGTAAGTAGATACGAGGTTCTGAGTGAGTTCAAGTTTCATTTTCTCTTTAAAAAAAAACACACGTCAAATATCTCACGCCTAGGAATGACTTTTTCCCCCCCTACATGTAATGAAAACTGCAAACAGAGGAGCTACGAGCTCGACCCTTAAGCCCCTTTTGTTCAGACGAACAACTGTTTCTCAAATACATCTACAGAAGGCAACTGTTCCCAAGCTCGAATGGGCCCCGTGACCGGCTTGCATTACATTTCTCTTTCAAGGGCTGTTCCTCGAATCACATTGGTTCATCACCACAGTTAATAGTGAGAGGCTTCCTTTTATTTGTCACAGTCTACGCTTCCCTAATAAGGCCTGTATTGGGATATGGAAATTTATTCCCTGGAGCTAAGTCTTGAAGCAACACTACCTCAAATTAGCAGGCTTTCCTAAATTATTAGCAGGCTTTCCTACATCATTTCTTTACTTCCCATGAAATATTGCAAATCCAGGGCTCCTGATTGTTCCCCGTTTGCTCCAAAGCCCGTTCCAGGGACTGGAGCTGAGCAAGTGCTACCAACACCTGGGATCTGGTTCCTGCCCTCTTCTTCCTCCCCTTTTCCTGGCTGTGGTGAATCAGAAAGAAAATTTCTGCATCTATTTCCTGCCCAGGCATCACAACAAAGAGAAACTCAGAAACCCACCTATGCACAACTACCGGACAAGGAACAGGAAGACACTGGATTTCGTTTCCCCCCACAGAAGAAATAAGGCCACTTTTGCCATTTGCTCGCCCAGGCACAGCCGCCCCTGAAAGGATATCTGTGTCTCTGCCGACTTCGATGGCACCATACTGGAGACACGCTTCCAAGAACAAGGCGGCTCTGTCGAAGTACCTCATGCTGCTCGACAGGACAGAGGGAGATCAGGCACCTAAGGCACTGAGGCCAGTTTCCATACAAGGCTATTTTTTTCCCCTTCAGAGTTATTGCTGGGGCTCGGTGCCTACACTCAAATCCACTGCTCCTGGAGGCCATTATTCATTCCCTTTGGTTGCCCTTGTTATTATTACTGCTGTTATTGCTGTCACTGTTGTTGGATAGGACAGAGAAAATTCGAAGGAGGGAGGACAGAGAGAGGGAGAGAACGAAAGACCCCTGCAGACCTGCTTCACTGCCCTCAAAGTGACCCTCCTGCAGGTGGGGAGCCGGGGGCTCAAACCGGGATCCTTATGCGGGTCCTTGCGCTTTGTGTCATGTGCGCTTAACCCGCTGCGCTACCGCCTGGCCCCCGCAAAGCTACTTCTATGTGAAGACCAGTACACATCGACCCGGAAACCCAAGAACTAGCTGCATTACAGAGCAGGCATCTAAGGAGAAGGGAGGGCGGGGAAAGGAGGGGAATATTCATGTCCCCAACCCTGAGCTCTTTTTCTCTCTCTCTCTCTCTTTTTTAATCGACACTTAAATACTGTGAAATAGCTGAAACACTCAGACGTCTCCTGAGACAGGCCATGTACCCTGGGCGTCTCTCTGCAGTTCCTGTGCAGCAGGTCTGACAAGCCATCGGCTGCCACCTTGCCTCAGTCTAGCACCCTTAGCACTGAGACGTCCCTGATTCTCTGAAGACTTCAGAATCTTTTTAAGGTTTGGCTCCCATACGGGTGGGAATAATACTATAGCTTCGAGAAAGAAGGGAGAATAAACCCTTAGTTTCTTCTTTAAATGAGCCTAAAAACTTCCTTTCACTCCACACATGGAGAACCACTGCCCACTCAGCAGAGCCTGAAGGAAACATGACTGGTTAATCGAAGGATGTCAGGCAGTGACATCTGGGGGACCCGTGAGGCAGTCACACGTGGGGGACCTGTGAGGCGGTCACACGTGGGGGACCTGTGAGGCGGTCACACGTGGGGGACCTGTGAGGCGGTCACACTTGGGGGACCTGTGAGGTGGTCACACGTGGGGGATCTGTGAGGCGGTCACACTTGGGGGATCTGTGAGGCGGTCACACTTGGGGGATCTGTGAGGCGGTCACACTTGGGGGACCTGTGAGGCGGTCACACTTGGGGTACCTGTGCAGCGTCTCAGCCACGTTGATGAAGCAGCCCAGGGAGAGGAGGACCAGGAGAGCCTTTGACTTGTGGTTGACTTGTGGGGAGCAGAGGTGGTCCACCCAGCGCTTTAAGACATCAGCACACTCTTCAGAGTTTAGACGAACCTGAGGAAAGACAGTCCAGTTAAAAACAGAGACATCCCGCAGTGGATAACGAAAAATATAGTCCAGAGAGGGCTGTCCCTGCGAGACAGGCACTAGGCCCCGATTCACTGGCGCATGGTCCTGGCACTGCCCTTCCCTCGCCATGATGGGATGAGCAGGACCCAAGCCTGCAGGGCCCATGGGCCAGGCGACCCCGCTGGGCCAGTCTGGGCTCACAGCCCAGCAGAGAGGACACAGCTGTTTTCACCTCGTCGCTGCCAATGCAACCTCCATTTTTCATTTTTTTTTTTTTTAACAAAAAATGTAATCTTTACTCTTAGAGACTGGGACCAGGCAGTGGCACACCTGGTTAAGCACGCACGTTACCATGCATAAGGACCCAGGTTCAAGCCCCTGGTTCCCCACCCCAGCAGGCTGAAAGTTTCATGAGGGCTGCAGATATCTGTCTCTTTCCCTATTTATTGTCCCACCCCCCCCAATTTCTGTCTCTATCCAATAAGAAAGAAAGACAGAAAGAAAGAAAGAAGGAAGGAAGGAAGGAAGGAAGGAAGGAAGGAAGGAAAGAAAGGAAGAGGCTGAGTTGCAAGTGAATATTTGCGAAGCAGTTTAATCTCGATACTGAGTCAGCGGCTCCAGGCTGAGCTTTCTGTCTGAGGTCTGCCAGGCCCCTACTGCCGTCACCTACTTTCGCAAGCCACGCTGCTCGGTTCCACTCGCCGTACGTCTGCAGGTAGCGACAGGCATCCGCGGCTTTGTCTATCAGGCAGAGCAGCTGGACGCCCTCTGCAAGACATAATGTCGGCCCCAGTCGGCAACCAGGCGCTCTCTCGCTCTCTCTCTGCCAAGTCATTAGGAAGCAGTCACCATCTGCCTTCACCTCGTCTTAGACATTGTATCACTGCTACTACAGATCAACTGAAATTTTAAAATGTGAAGAGTCTTACACTGTGATACTCAGTCACCAGGGGCGAAATACACACGACTCCAAAAATAAGCAGGTTGAACAGTTGACTCACTGGTTTCTACCACCTGAGTCTGCCCAGGTTTGCCCCACAAATGGCTTCTTTCTTGAAAATGGTTAGTGGTGCCCCTCTCACTCGTAAGTAGTCTTCTGGTTCGCATGAGCAGACGGCACGGTCAGTTTTGTAAACCGTTAGCCAAAGCCCTCTAGTTTTTCTCCAACGTGGGAAAAAGGCCTGTCCTTGTAGCCAGAGACTTTGCTAGGTACGGGTCTACTGACAGACACACCCACGGAGCGTGGCTTACCTGCCAACTTGCCGTTGGCGATCATGTTAGTTGCCACCAACTTGATGGTGCTCTGGGAGGGGCCCGAGGAGGTGACGGTCGTGACCAAGCAGGCTTTCAGTGAGTCGCAGTAATAATGCTGGTTGTCTGCGCTTGTTTCCAGCAGTAACTGCACAGCTCTGTCTGTCTGATGAGAGAAAACAGTCCTTCTGACTATCAGGCCATTCTCCTCCTGCACAGCCTATAAAGTTCTAATTTGGAACAGTGAAGTTAGTAACTTACACAAGACTTTTGTTTTCAAATTTTACCTGTGAACACTTTGTTTGGATACACCAAAACGACATAAAAGAACTGCACTGCTTCTTTGGAAGGAACACAAAATCAAGGCTCGGCTTTCTGCAGGTGATCAAGGGCCTGTTTATTTTACAACCAGTTAGGCTGTAGGTAGGTCACACCTGACACATGGAGGCCAAGATTACAAGTTGGCTAGCCAAGTTTTTGTTTGTTTGTTTGTTTTCTCACACGGTTCACTTTAAGGTACTTTAAGGGACAGTCTAAACTTACATTCTCAGGGAAACACTGTGAGTGATGTGTGTGTGTGTGTGTGTGTGTGTGTGTGCGTGTGTACTTGTACATACGTGTGTACTTGTACGTATATACGTACTATGAGATGCTGTGAAACACTAGTCTAGCAGCAACTCCCTAAAACAGGAAAAAAGTACACAAAGTGGCATACTTGACCCAAAAGAAGCAGCTGGTCTGTACACTTTCTTGTATGGTCGTAAGTCGATCGCTTTACTTCTTGTAGATTAACCCTTTCCAGCTGGAATTTCTAGAGCAAGAGAGAAACAAAGAGGCCGAGTCATAGGACTTCTGAATTATTTACATTTTAAGCATTACTCTCATTAACATTACTCTCATTAACATTACTCTCATTAACATTACTCTCATTAACATTACTCTCATTAACATTACTCTCATTAACATTACTCTCATTAACATTACTCTGACTTCTGATGATCCACCAAAATCAACTTTACAGAATTACAAAGTCTACTGCTTATGGGAATTTACATGGAACTGGGTGAATAAATGTACGCACACAAAAATACTGCACTGGAGGTTAAAAAAAAAGTTATCAAGTTACCTCTTTATAGAAAGAACAGTTTGTTCAAAGCAACTGAAGTATTTGTAATCTATAGGAACATTGGAGTAAACCTAGACAAAATATTTTAAGACAGAGTGGCAAGAAGAAACGTCTTATGTGTTCAAAAAAAGAATAATATTTATGAGCTTTTCCAGTCCAGAGTTAGTTTTGTTTTTATTTCAATGTGTACATGCAAAGGCTTTATTTCTGTTATGGAGACCTTAACTTAAAGTTTCCCAACTTTAAGACACTTCAGAAATGAAAGTGATCACAATGCCCGTTTTAAGGTTTTGGTCCGTGGACTATCATACCTGAAAATAGGCGTTTTCACAGAGCACGTCGTAACAGATGTCCAGGGGGTTGTTCACTTTGTCGCGAGGAGCCGTTTCTTTAGACGCCTGTTCCTGGGACAGGCTGTGCAGGTAGTGGGCGGCCACCGTCCAGAAGTGCAGCTCTGACTCGTCGCCATAAAGCCTGAGGGAGGTGAGACCAGTTTCCAGTGAACTCACTGCACCCTGGGGGGCTGGACAGTGGTCCTCAGGCTGACCTGAGAGCTGGATGCACAGTTCTCTCACGTCAAAGACCCACCCACTGGGGACACTGACACGTTCTGGGCAAGACGGAAGAGCGGAAGTGGCAAGTTCCCCAGCCCTGTGACCGGGTCCCAAACAGCCGCACCTAGGACTGATGGCAGGGAGAGGGGGAGCCCTCCCCTCTCCGCTCTGTGTTGAAAGCTACACCCTGGCTTTGCTGCCCGGGGCATGATTCACCTGCTTTGCCCTCAGCACACCTTTCAAAAAAGGGACCATCACCACACTTTAGGGGAGAAAGTGTCTCTGGGATGGTGAGCTAAATAAGGTGTGGAAATATTTTGCCATTTCTTCTCTGGAAAGTGAAAGCCATTTCTTCTCTGGAAAGTGAAGGGGAAGGCCTTGTGATTTTTAAATGGCATTTCTTAGGGTACAAAGACAGGTTATTGTTTTTGAATATGACTCACTGGCACATTTAAAGACAGGCCCCTTGACAGCTAACATTTAAAAATACATATAAAATTTATATGTACGAAGCAACCTCTTCAATAAAGGACTAGATCTCATGTCTAAAAATGTAATTTATTCCCTTAAGTATTACTACTTTCAAATTAATCTTAAGTCAAATCTAAAGGATAAACTTTAGATGTTCCCAAGTCGAAGAGAGCTTTCTCTTAACTACAAGCCCTGAATAAAGAGAGAAGGTGGGCCGGAGTTCTGCCACTTTCTTACCCAGAACACTTCAGACAGCTTTACCTTGAAACAAGCAGGCATCTCTGTAGGAGGGAGAATTCTGGGTCAAGCAAGAGCCTCTTCATGTCACTGTAGGCAGGAATGTGCAAAAAAGCAAAAGCAATGGCTTTTAATCAAACAATAAAGCAAGGAGGCAAATCGAGAAACCTCTGTGATGGAAAAACCTACTTAATGAGCATGGTAGGACTTAGGAAAGAGCTCACTGTGCCATCACCCTGAAACTACGAGAGCTTAATGGGGCTGAGGGCATGACGAGGCTCAGACAAGGAGTACCCAGAAAGCTCCCCAGGAGCTGTGGGACTTTGGGCCAGGTGAACACATTACAGCAGTTAAGTTCACATTAAAAACAAAAATGTCTGAACAAGCTGCCTACCTAGAGAAGCCAGAGTGTCACTGTTGATAAAAGGAGTTCGATAATCATCAGGAACATACTTTAGAGAAGATGAATTCCGTTTTTTTAAAATTGTTGTCAAGATAAAATGTTTAGAAATGGAGTCTACAAACTGATTTACAGGGTGTTCATTCAGGGGGAGCACATTTTATCATATGCAAGGGCCTGGGTTCGAGCCCCCAGCCACCACTCGGGAGCACCATGCAAAGAACGAGTCTCATGAGTGGTCGAGAGGCTCTGTGCTGTTTTCCCCTCTCTCTGTCTCTCATCTTCTGTTTGGAAAAGGGTAAAAATGAGAGTCCTCCGCCGGGAGTGGGGGGGGGGGGGGCTGTACAGGTGCCAAGTCCCAGAGAAGCCACGGTAGGGGAAAAAGAAATCTGATCTCTAAAACAGTCAAACAACATTGAGGAGTGAATGATGATTTTAAATTACTGTTGTTCATTTAGAGAAAATGATATAGTAATTATCTGAATTTGACTGGAATAAGATATCCTATTATAATTGTTAGTTTGTGAAAATATAATTAAGCTGTAAAAAGATGGGCTCCTTATGGATCAATTTGTTTATTTTGACTTCCTTCTCAATAGTACCCAGTACAAGCTTCTAGATGCTATTGGCCCTAGGGCGTTTATTCATTTCTTTTTTTTTTTTCCTTTTTTTATTACTTCTTTTTAAGATTTATTTTTAATATTTATTAATTTATTTCCTTTTTGTTGCCCTTGTTCTTGTAGTTATTATCGTTACTGATGTCATTGTTTTTAGATGGAACAGAGAGAAAAGGAGAGAGGTGGGGAAGATAGAGAAGGGGAGAGAAAGATAAGACACCTGCAGACCTGCTTCACCACTTGTGAAGCGACTGACTTCCCTGCAGGTGGGGAGCCGGAGGCTCAAACCAGGATCCTCCTGCCGGTCCTTGTGCTTTGTGCCAACTGCGCTTAACCCTTAAGCTGCACGACCACCCGAATCCCGGGAGTATATTAATGGCTTAGCTGAAATTGTGCATGTCCAGCACTTGATGTGGAGAACTTATTTTCGAAAATGGGAGGTTGACGAAGAAGCCTCTGAGGTGAGGCTCCCCAGGGCGTCTGTGGAGGAGGAGGGGACTGAGCTACAGACACTCACACCACAGGCTCCTGTCCTGGGCTGACGGGAACAGTCTCTTTATGAGCTTGTGGAAGACAGACACTCCGTCACTGTAACTACTGAATGACTTCTATGGCACAAAGCTTCTACAGGATACACTTCGGTGAGAAGAAAATGGTCTTTCTTTGGGCCACTAGCAATTTGCAAACATACTTGGGGTGCTTACTTACTTAGACAATGAATTCAGCTGTTCTTGAAGGAGATTCTTGATTTCTTCATTTTCTGGATAATCACTGCAAAGAAAAGATTTTTGAATGATTTCTACGTCTTCAGGTACAACTACCTGTACCCACACACACACTCACATACACACACACTCACATACTCACACACACTCACATACACACACACTCACATACAGTCACATACACACTCACACACATTCACACACATACACACACACTCACATACATACACACACACACTCACTCACACACTCACATACACACTCACACACACATACACACATACAGTCACATACACACACACACACACACACACTCACATACACACTCATACACACACACACTCACAGATGTGTCATTATGCAAACAAAGCCTTTGTGATTTTAAAAGTCAGATTATTGACCAATATAGCAACACTGTACTAGGAAACCTACCAATTATTTTAAATATTTTTTTTTATCATATCTAGTCAAAACATAGCACGAGTCAAGAAAACTCTGGTGCTCAAGAAGACATGTGACTGTATTGTCAAAATTCTCACACTGAGATTCATGCTCATTGAAACACACATGCCAGGGGCCAGGTGGTGGTGCACCTGGCTGAGAACACATGCTACAATGCACAAGGACCCAGGTCTGAGCCCCCAGTCCTCACCTGCAGGGGGAACGCTTTGCAAGTGGTGAAGCATTGTTACAGGTGTCTCTCTGTCTCTATCCCTATCACCCCCTTCCCTCTTGATTTCTGGATATCTTTATCTAATTAATAAAGATAATAAAAAAGAATTTAAAAATAAATTAAAAAAATAAAAGAAACACACATGCCTAAAGCAATCCCATTAGCAAGAACCAGAGGCCTCTCCACTCTGCTCTGCACAAGGGCCTTCATTTTTCTCATTTTTCTTGGTAGTCAGTCGCCTCTTGGAGAAATGAAATGTCAGCTGAAAATACTCTGCAAAGTACAAGTGGCCTCACTGCCCACTGCCAATCCCCTGACCTGCGGACTAGCCATGCACTCCACCGGCAGCAGTCTCGTCACAGTCTCGAGGGGTTAAACCAGTAGCCGCTTGCACGTTTCTGGGAAGGTCGGCGATGGAACCAACCTGGCTAGCCCACCCACGTGGTCAGGCGCAGAGCCCAAGTCTGACACAGCCTCCCCACAACAATGGTGGGAGCTTTGGCGTGGTGCTAACTTTTCCTCTCTGTCTTCCTGCTCTCTCTAAAGCAGCTTCACAGTGCAGAAGCCCCAGCAACAACACGTGTTTCTATGAAGAATTTTTTTTCCCCTGGGTAATGAGATAATCATTGAGATGAATAAAATCTAAATGCCCACCTCCACACCTCTCTCCCCAATCGATCTATTCATGCAGTTCTTTAAAAGAATTAAGCCTGGGAGTCAGGCGGTAGTGCAGTAGGTTAAGCGCACAAGGCGCAAAGCGCAAGGACCAGCATAAGGATTCAGGTTCGAGCCCCCGGCTCCCCACCTGCAGGGAAGTCCCTTCTTCATAGGCAGTGAAGCAGGTCTGCAGGTGTCTGTCTGTCTTCCCCTCTCCCCGTCTTTCCCTCTCCCCCTCTGTCTTCCCCTCCTCTCTCCATTTCTCTCTGTCCTAACAAACACAACATCAATAACAATAATAACTACAACAACAATAAAAAAACAACAAGGGCAACAAAAGGGAAAATAAATATTTTTAAAAAATTAAAAAAAAAAAAAAGAATTAATCTTGGTCCCATATCCCACCTGGGCTTCACTAAGTCCTCTTCACACTAACCGCTCTACGGCCCATGCTCAGACTGTAAGACAGTCAGCCAGCCAGACGGATGTCACCACCACTCCGCACGCACTCTCACCTGGCAGCGGAGACGGACGGCCAGCAGCCTCTCTGGCAGCCTGTCTGTCTTCTCTGCCTCAGCTTGGTTCGAAGTTCCACTGTTTTTGAATCCAAAAGGGCAAGCAAAAAGGGACGATACTTACACGTGAGAAATATCCAGAGAATATTGTCCGTTCCAAGGCTGGTGCAGTAAGAAAGCCTTCAAGGCCAGAGCGGCCCGGGGGACGAGGAGATAAGGGCACCACACAGGCTCTAGACAGAGGCATGGAAAAGCTTTGTAAGAAACTGAAGTACAATTTCCTAGTACTAGTGAGCTTTCACTGCTGGCAGCCAGCAGAGAAGCCTGCAGAGGACAATGTATCAATCTGGTGGGGCTTCAAAGAGTGTGTTCAATGACTCACTACTCACGACAAGACATACAGTCCAAGAGTGGAGAGGTTTTCTACCTTCAGACCTGATTAGTGTGACTTTCTTTCCCCTTTTAAAATGTAAGCATTCTGTAAGTTATACAACACCAATTCTACTTAACAGAAAGAGGGGGGAAAAAATTTTGGAAGTCCAGGTGGTGGCATGCCTGGTTAAGTGCACATAGTACCAAGCGCAAGGTCCCACACAAGGAGCCCAGGTCAAGCCCCCGGCTTCCCACCTGCAGGGGGGTTGCTTCACAAGTGGTGAGGCAGGTCTGCAGGTGTCTGTCTTTCTCTCTCCCCTCCCCTGTCAATTCCTTTGCTGTCTCCAAAAATGGCCTCCAGGAGCAGTGGATTTGTGGTGCTGGCACTGAACCCCAATGATAACCCTGGGGGGGGGGGAAGTCTGTTGTAAGCAATAAGACTGCATACATGCGAGGCCTTAGTACTAATTAAAAAAAAAAGGAGAGGGCAGGCGGTAGCGCACCTGGTTAAGTGCTCAAATTACAGTGCACAAGGACCCAGGTTCAAGCCCTGGTCCCCACCTGCAGGGGGAAAGCTTCACGAGTGGTGAAGTAAGTCTACAGGTGTCTCTCTCTTTCCCCTATTTTCCCCTCCCCTCTCAATTTCTCTCTATCTCTACCCAGTAATAAATAAAGGTTAAAAAAATCCTATTAAAACTAATCTGAAGTTTCCTTTCACTTTTTTAAGGTGCAGGGAAATGTGAATTTCTGTGTGTGGCTGACACTTTATTTCTGTTGGACAGCACCGTGAAGTATGGATTAAATCACAACTAAAATATATGTGGTATTCAATAACAGAATGTAATACTTCTTTTTCACACCCAAGAATTTTTATACTGATTTAATAAAAATCACTTAAAACCCTGTCTATACTCCAAAGTTTTGGTATCACTCTAGTACCCTGACAACTGTATTCATGAGTGAGAGAGAGAGAGAGAGAAAAAAGAGAAAAAGGAGGAAGAGGTTGGTCAAACTGTATTCATGAGAGAGAGAGAGAGAGAGAGAGAGAGGAGAGAAGGAGGAGGAGGTTGTTCAGTCAATCCAGGGTCTGATCATGTCTGATCATCTGTCTGCGGTTCATTCTCCTCTAGTCAGCCCTCTCAAGTCTGTTTTGGTCTGATGAGTTTTCTTTTCTGACGGGTCCTGATCATTTCTCCTAGAAGATGTCCTCCACTCTGACTGGTCTGTTTTCTGAAGGTCAAGCTCGGGGTAAACATTTGCAGCCAGAGCGTCACCAAGGGGAAGCTGGGTTCTTCCCACCGTGTCACACCTGAGAAGAGAGGTCGGAGGTGCCTGCTGTGGAAGTCGTCAGTGCGGTCTCCAGAGACGGAAGATTTCCTTGACCTCAAACGTATGACAGCGCTAGTGACCCTTGTCTGAATCAGGTGTCACAGCACGGGTGGCAAATTAGTGGCTTCCCAATTCTGTCACCCCACCGGCGCTTACCAGCTGGCAATCTCCCATTCACTTGTGTCTCCTTCCTACCCCTTTGCTTGACGGGGCTACAGTGTTTTATTCTATTTTCTAATTAAGCACAGACATCAAGATGACTACTAGTTTGCGAGTGATTTTTTTTTTGTTTTTGTTTTTGGCCTGTTCAGAGCTGGCTCCTGCACCTTTAAGACAGGTTTTTATTGATTTCTCAGTTCTTTCCTTAATTTCTAGCGTGACGCGTCCTAGATTCATCTTGCCTTTTTTTTTTTCTCTCTGTCTCACTGTCTTTTCCCACGCTCAATGCTGAAATACATAAGCTGTGTGTCCAAGGAGCCTTGGTTCTTCTACGTCGGGAAATGGTGATTCCTATGAGCATCCGTTCTGGAACGGCAGAAGGGGGTATGGTTTAATCAGCTTCCCATGGGACGTACTATTCTGAGGCTAACCTGACAGGTGGGAAAGGCTTCTCGGCACAGGTTTATCTTGACGGAATAAGTGTATCTCTGCTTTGACTTGAACAGCGCTGAAGCAGGGTGAACGGCACAGGGCGTATGGTACTGATTCACTCCCTGGCTGGAGATTTCACCGTCAAGTCTTTCGCAGAGTCGCTGTGCCGCGCCCCTGCCCGGGCCCCTGCACTCTGACTTGTACTATTCTTGTACTTTTTCTTCTTCTCTGTCATTTGCAGATCGTTCCTCGTGTGGACGACTCATTAATGCGTTGCAGTACCAAGTCGGGCACATTTCATTTTCATTATGATTTCTTTTTTCTTTTTTTAATGTGAGTTCAACAATATTTTCTCATTTAGTGACTGGAGAGGTGTCTCAGTGCTCAAGCTTGAGACCTTCATGTGGGGTCCAAGTTTGATTACCAAGCTGCACTCTGGATCACCTCTCTCACTGCTTCTTCCTCTCTCTCTCTCCCATTAAGAAATAAATCTTCGTTAAAACACTATAAAGACAAGGATTTTATTTCACAGTTGGTCAGCCTCATCTTTTATTTTACACTTGGGTTATAAAGGCAGAAATGAACCAGGTGAGAAAGAGGTTTCCCTACCTACCCATTAAAACAGCCCACCGCCCCCATCAGTTGATGTAATTTTACATTTATCCAAAAATAGAGGGCAACCCCTATTCTCCAGTGTAAAAGTCTTCCCCACTCAATTTCAGCTAGTAGTTGTTGGTATTAAATCATAAAGGAATTAGTAAATGTCAGGGAATAAAATATTGGCACTAAACACTGATTTGGGGGCTAGACAGAGAGCATAGTAGTTATGCCAAAAGATACTCCTGCCTGACCGATTAGTGAAGGGCCCAGGTTCAATGAATCTTAGAATGAGTCGATGAAAGTTCCATGGCATGTGGTTATTTCTTAATCGATGGACAGATAAAAAGCCACGAGAGGATCTCAGGACACAGAATTTCAGAGTATTTATAGAAGGAGTTGAACATTCTACTGTGTCTGAGGGAAATGCCTTAGTGTAAAAAAAGTGTTTATTTCCCCAAAGCAAGTATTTTGACAGCATCCTAATGAGCACAGCAAACTGAGAGTGAGCTCCATGACCTCACAGCCTGAAATGTAAGCGTGGTGTTCCGCTCAGGGGTCAAGGCAGCCATGAAAGAGGAATCGATGATCATCTCTCGCAGCTGGAGGAACTTGCCGAGAAGAGCTCATTTGCGCCTGGATATTACACACTTAGCAGGAGAAGGCAGAGGCATCAGTGCCGCTTCTTTTAGACACTTTCTACTCAGGCTAGGCCACAGGCACCTGTGGTGCTAATCAGAAGCATGCCCGGGCTGTTAGCTGCCTGCATGACTGCAATGCAGAAAAGCAGGAGCTGAAGAGGCAGGAAGAAACAGCAGAAGAAAAATCGCTCCTTCACCACCTGCGGGCAGACAATGTGTTCTGTGACTGTGTTCAGCTGGGAGGCAAGGGACAGGGCCGACCGACACTGGGCCTCAGAGCCCTTCCCTAGTGCCCACTCCAGAACAATGCGGGTACGATGCACCAGAGGACTCTGGGGTGGGGCAGTGCTCAGGTCCTGGTGCCTGACGTGGAGGAGGGCTTAAGAGTGTGATGTGGGAAACTGAGCAATGCCACACATGGACCTACTGCTGTAGTTTACCACCAATTATAACCATTAATCTCCCCGATAGAGACAGAAAAAAAGGGAGGAAGGAGGGGAGGAGGGGAGGAGGGGAGGAGGGCAGGAGGGGAGGAGGGGAGGAAGGGAAGGAAGGAAAGGAGGTAGGTATACAGGTAGTTGTGTTCCACCGTGGTCCAAAAGAATTGGAGAGGGAGCATGTCAACAGCTGAAGTCTTTGGGAATGCCACACTGGGCTGTTTGTTCTTAAGCCGCATACACTTGGGCTGTTGGACTAGCGACAGCCCATTCGACAGGAGGCGTGAAGCGTCCGTCCACCAACTCCAAAACTGGAGTTCCGATCCACATTTGTAAGGGAGCAGAGTGTGAAGACAAATGGAAGAGAAGGGGAGGGAGAAAAGGGAAAATGTGAAACGGTATGTTACCTAATTGCTATTGAAACAGAAGTGAACCCAACAGGTTAAATCTATCCATATGGATATGCTAAAAAAATGTCATATCCCACAACGGTAAGCCCAAGGTAATTTCCAAATTCCTGACATCTTTGTAAAACACCTACTTACGCTAGCACCAGCGTTTATTCTTTAGCATTTAAAGATGGTAATTCTGAGTTTAAAATTTAACTTGTGAAACATACATGCAATTTTACTGTATTCCCCCATAACTGTGTAATTGTTCCCCCCTTTCATGGGGCCAGGGAGGTGGCTCAGTGATAAGAGTCCAGGCCTTGCAGGCGTGTGCCCCTGAGTTTGACTGACTTTTTTATTTTTAATCTCATTGCAAATAAATAAAATTGTTCCACTGTGACTGAGGCTGCACTACTAGAGACTGGATAGGAACTTGCTGTTGTTTTCAAAGACAATTTGAGAAGACATGGTCAAACTAAAATCTGGCTGTCGGCTAGAGTCAAGCACACTAGCAGACAGCGGTTAAAGATGGGCTTCCATTCCGGTCAGTTTAAGAACAAGTTAGCTTTGCTTTAGAGCCTTTTAGATTCAGTTTTTCAGTTAAAATGAAAGAAAAGATTCACACAGATTATATTTGCACACTACTAGAATAAGTAGATAAATTAGAAAAGGAATCATCCTTCCAGGTCCCTCAACTTCCTCAGCAGCTTCAGGTTGAAAATTAATAACAAAGCTTGTCCTTGTGGGTGAGGGGGGTGTCCTCAGCTTTCTGCCGAGCCGGGAAGCATCCAGGACAGATATGAGGATGCAGCGAAGATTTTCTGACTTTCCCAGATGGAGTCACCATTACATAAGAAACGGTGCTACCCAAATTCAAGGGCAGAGCTGAGGCAGTGGCCCAACAAATACAACCAACAACAGAAACAGACGGAAATTAAGTAAAGGCAGTCCAGCCAGGATCAAGGGCAATGTGGCAGAGCCCCAAGCACAAGCAAACAGTAAAAGGCCAGGCTCTCCAATGGCTATGTGTCTCGGAGTGTGTCGATTCGCAGAGCTGAGGGCTCTCTCTACAGAAACTCAGCAAACGACTAAACAAGCCTCTTGCAAATGTTTACCGAGCAAACAGGGCTGAGTGTGGACCACAGGTGTTCCTGGAGAAGCCTCAATGCAGCAGATCTCCTCCTGCGCTGAAACTAGCATCCAAGCAGCTCTGTCTCCCCAGGGTGCCATTCAAGGATAAACACTCTTTCACCAGACAGAAGCTGCCTCTCCAACTGACTGATGGATGCACTCACAATCTGTTCTTTTCTGAAAGTCACATGCTGAATGAGTTTTATTAAACTAGCTTTCACTCGGGTAAAGAACCACCTCAAAACAGCCAAAGCAGAAGAACGGGTAAGAACCGTGTCCTGGGAGTTAGGCGGTAGCGCAGCGGGTTAAGTGCACGTGGCGCGAAGAGCAAGGACCAGCGGAAAGATCCCGGTGAAGCAGGTCTGTAGGTGTCTGTCTTTCTCTCCCCCTCTGTGTCTTCCCCTCCACTCCCTATTTCTCCCTGTCCTATCTAACGACGATGACATCAATCACAACAATAACTACAACAATAAAAAAATAAAAAATCAAGGGCAACAACAACAGGAGTAACAACAAGGGCAAAAAATTGGGAAAAATGGAAATTCGACTTCCGGAGGCGGAGCTACGAGCAGCAGATCACCTTCTCTCCTCTCCTCTCCTCTCCTCTCCCGGATCAACTAGGAATACCAAAGGAGACCACCCGGACCGAAACAAGACAGGACTAGAATGACCACAGGAACCCAGTAAATCACCCGTGAGTACAAACACGCGTGGCTGGTGACAGAGAGGAGAGAGGGGCCTAAGGAGAGATTAAGTGACTGCTAACAGTTCGACAGTTTGTCAGTGGAGACACCACCTCCAGTCTGCTCCACCAAAAAGGGGACAGCTGAAGGGAGGAAAGGACTCCCCAGAGACTCACCAAGTACAACTCTGAGTCTCCATTGCTACTACCCTCAGAATCTGGAGCAGCAACAGGGAGGGACACCAGGGCACAGAGATCTAACCGGGAAACTCAGGAGAAGACCTATACCTCGGTGGCATAGCTGAAGGGCTGTGAAAGTCTCTTTGCATAACCACTGGACTATCTCTGCCACACCCTGCTTTATCTCTTGGTCAGGAGTCATTGATTAAGCCAAGAAGCCTATTGATAGTTTAAAAGCCCTCAGGCTACCATAGCCTACAGGGGAAAAAAAAAAAAAAGGCTTTTACACCACTGAACTCCAACTCAGGGATTGACAAAACTGTTAACTTATATAAAATGGTTAAAACAACAAGAAAAAATAATGGAGACTCGAACCAGGACAAGAGTCCAGCTAAAAGTCCTCCAGAGGGCGAAGCACAAAACAACGAGTTCAACATCCAAACATTAGCTAAGGAAATAATAACAGGAGTGAGTAAAGAATTTGAAAAAATTGTAATCAGAACTGCAGGAACAACAAATGAGAATATGGAAGAAAATTCTAATAATCACATGGTTATTAGAGAGCTGAAAGCTGAAATTGCTGAGCTAAGAAGGCAACTAGCTGAACAAGCTAAAACAGTATCAGAGCAGGGCAACAAAATAGATGAACTCCAGAAAGCAGTAGAGGGCAGAGAGAATAGAATCAATGAGGCTGAAGACAGAATTAGCAAGACTGAGGATGAATTAGAGACAACTAAAAAAGAAGTAAGAGATCTCAAAAAGAGATTAAGAGATGCTGAAAACAACAACAGAGTCCTATGGGATGACTTCAAAAGAAACAATATACGCATTATTGGCTTACCAGAGGAAGAAAGAGAAGGGGAGGAAGAAAGCGTTCTCCAGGCCATAATAGCTGAAAATTTCTCTAGTCTAGACAACACCAAAGACATAAAGATTCAAGAAGCCCAGAGGATCCCAAACAGAATTAACCCAGACCTAAAGACACCAAGACATGTCATACTTAGATTGGAAAAGAATAAGGATAAAGAAAGGATCCTCAAGGCTGCAAGAGAAAAACAAAGAGTCACCTACAAAGGAAAACCCATAAGATTAGCAGCAGACTTCTCCATACAAACACCACAGGCCAGAAGAGAATGGCAAGATATCTATCGAGTGCTCAATGAGAAAGGCTTTCAGCCAAGAATACTATATCCTGCTAGATTGTCATTCAGACTAGATGGAAGCATCAAAACCTTCTCAGACAAGCAACAGTTGGAGGAAGCAACCATCACCAAGCCTGCCTTGAAAGAAGTTCTGAAAGGTTTCCTATAAACAACCAGACCACCACAAATAGAACATATATCAAAACACTCTAAAACTCTACAAGAATGGCGTTAAAATATCTTCAATCTTTGATATCAATAAATGTGAATGGCCTGAATTCACCTATTAAAAGACACAGAGTAGGAAGATGGATCAGAAAACACAATCCAACAATATGTTGTCTACAGGAAACTCACCTAACGCAACAAGACAAACACAGACTTAAAGTGAAAGGATGGAAAACTATCATTCAAGCCAATGGCCCACAAAAAAGGGCAGGAACAGCTATTCTCATATCTGACATGATAGACTTTAAAATAGATAAGATTAAAAAAGATAGGAATGGACACTACTTAATGCTCAGAGGATCAGTCAATCAAGAGGACTTAACAATTATTAATATCTATGCACCCAATGAGAAGCCATCTAAATACATCAAACTTCTACTGAAAGAGCTACAGCAATATATTAACAGTAACACAATCATAGTAGGGGACTTCAACACCCCACTATCTCAACTTGACAGATCATCCAGGAAGAAAATCAGTAAAGACATAAGGGAGCTAAATGAAGAGATAGATAAACTAGAACTATTGGACATTTTCAGAGTCATTCATCCCAAGAAACTGGAATACACATTTTACTCAAATCCACATGGATCATTCTCAAGGATAGACCATATGTTAGGCCACAAAGACAGCATCAGCCTATTCAAGAGCACTGAAATCATCCCAAGCATCTTCTCAGACCACAGTGGAATTAAACTAACACTTAACAATCAACAAAAGATTAGTTACAGTGCCAAAATGTGGAAGCTCAACAGTACACTTCTTAACAACTTCTGGGTCAAAGAGGAAATCAAGGAAGAAATCAAAATGTTTCGAGAGTTCAATGAAAATGAAGACACAAGCTATCAAAATATTTGGGACACAGCTAAAGCAGTCCTAAGAGGGAAGTTCATAGCTATACAAGCACACATTAGGAAACAAGAAAAGGCACAAATAAACAGCCTGATTGCACATCTTAAAGACCTAGAAGAAGAACAACAAAGGAACCCTAAAGCAACCAGAAGGACAGAAATTACTAAAGTTAGGGCAGAAATAAATAACATTGAGAATAGGAAAACCATACAAAAGATCAATGAAAGTAAATGTTGGTTCTTCAAAAGAGTAAACAAAATCGACAAACCTTTAGCCAGACTCACAAAACAAAAAAGGGAGAAGACCCAAATAAATCGGATAGTAAATGAAAGAGGAGATATCACAACAGACACTGCAGAAATTCAACATATCATGCGAGGCTTCTATGAACAACTATATGCCACCAAGTTAGAGAACCTGGAAGAAATGAATGATTTCCTAGATACCTACCAACTTCCAAAACTAAGTAAAGAGGAAGTGGATAACATGAACAGGCCCATCACAGCTAATGAAATTGAAACAGTTATCAAAAATCTTCCCAAAAATAAAAGTCCTGGACCAGATGGTTTTACAAATGAATTCTACAAAACTTTCAAAGAAGAACTAATACCTCTACTTTTAAAAGTCTTCCAGAAGATTGAAGACACTGGAATACTCCCTGCCAGCTTCTATGAAGCCAACATCACCCTGATACCAAAAGCAGACAGGGACACAACCAAAAAAGAAAACTACAGACCAATATCTCTGATGAACATAGATGCGAAAATATTGAACAAGATTCTAGCCAACCGGATACAGCAGTACATCAAAAAGATTGTTCATCATGACCAAGTGGGGTTTATCCCAGGCATGCAAGGTTGGTTTAATATACGTAAATCAATCAATGTGATCCACCACATCAACAAAAGCAAGACCAAAAACCACATGGTCATATCAATAGATGCAGAGAAAGCCTTTGACAAAATACAACATCCCTGTATGATCAAAACACTACAAAAAACAGGAATAGATGGAAAATTCCTGAAGATAGTGGAGTCTATATATAGCAAACCTACAGCCAACATCATACTCAATGGTGAAAAACTGGAAGCATTTCCCCTCAGATCAGGTACTAGACAGGGCTGCCCACTATCACCATTACTATTCAACATAGTGTTGGAAGTTCTTGCCATAGCAATCAGGCAGGAGCAAGGAATTAAAGGAATACAGATTGGAAGAGAAGAAGTCAAACTCTCCTTATTTGCAGATGACATGATAGTATACATGGAAAAACCTAAGGAATCTAGCAAGAAGCTTTTGGAAATCATCAGGCAATACAGTAATGTGTCAGGCTATAACATTAACATTCAAAAGTCAGTGGCATTCCTCTATGCAAACACTAAGTTAGAAGAAATTGAAATCCAGAAATCAGTTCCTTTTTCTATAGCAACAAAAACAATAAAATATCTAGGAATAAACCTAACCAAAGAAGTGAAAGACTTGTATACTGAAAATTATGAGTCACTACTCAAAGAAATTGAAAAAGACACAAAGAAGTGGAAAGATATTCCATGCTCATGGGTTGGAAGAATTAACATCATCAAAATGAATATATTACCCAGAGCCATCTACAAATTTAATGCTATCCCCATCAAGATCCCAAGCACATTTTTTAGGAGAATAGAACAAATGCTACAAATGTTTATCTGGAACCAGAAAAGACCTAGAATTGCCAAAACAATCTTGAGAAAAAAGAACAGAACCAGAGGCATCACACTGCCAGATCTCAAACTATATTATAGGGCCATTGTCATCAAAACTGCTTGGTACTGGAACATGAACAGACACACTGACCAGTGGAATAGAACTGAGAGCCCAGAAATGAGGCCCCACACCTATGGACATCTAATCTTTGACAAAGGGGCCCAGACTATTACATGGGGAAAGCAGAGTCTCTTCAACAAATGGTGTTGGAAACAATGGGTTGAAACATGCAGAAGAATGAAGCTGAATCACTGTATTTCACCAAATACAAAAGTAAATTCCAAGTGGATCAAGGACTTGGATGTTAGACCAGAAACTATCAGATACTTAGAGGAAAATATTGGAAGAACTTTTTTCCGCATACATTTTAAAGACATTTTCAATGAAACGAATCCAATTACAAGGAAGACTAAGGCAAGTATAAACCTATGGGACTACATCAAATTAAAAAGCTTCTTCACAGCAAAAGAAACCACTACCCAAATCAAGAGACCCCTCACAGAATAGGAGAAGATCTTTACATGCCATACATCAGATAAGAGTTTAATAACCAACATATATAAAGAGCTTACCAGACTCAACAACAAGACAACAAATAACCCCATCCAAAAATGGGGGGAGGAATTGGACAGAATATTCACCACAGAAGAGATCCAAAAGGCCGAGAAACACATGAAAAAATGCTCCAAGTCTCTGATTGTCAGAGAAATGCAAATCAAGACAACAATGAGATATCACTTCACTCCTGTGAGAATGTCACACATCAGAAAAGGTAACAGCAGCAAATGCTGGAGAGGGTGTGGGGTCAAAGGAACCCTCCTGCACTGCTGGTGGGAATGTCAATTGGTCCATCCTCTGTGGAGAACAGTCTGGAGAACTCTCAGAAGGCTAGAAATGGACCTACCCTATGACCTGCAATTCCCCTCCTGGGGATATATCCTAAGGAACCCAACACATCCATCCAAAAAGATCTGTGTACACATATGTTCTTGGCAGCACAATTTGTAATAGCCAAAACCTGGAAGCAACCCAGGTGTCCAACAACAGATGAGTGGCTGAGCAAGTTGTGGTCTATATACACAATGGAATACTACTCAGCTGTAAAAAATGGTGACTTCACCGTTTTCAGCCGATCTTGGATGGACCTTGAAAAAATCATGTTGAGTGAAATAAGTCAGAAACAGAAGGATGAATATGGGATGATCTCACTCTCAGGCCGAAGTTGAAAAACAAGATTAGAAAAGAAAACACAAGTCGAACCTGAAATGGAATTGGAGTATTATACCAAAGTAAAAGACTCTGGGGTGGGTGGAATACAGGTCCATGAAAAATGATGAATGAAATAGTGGGGGTTGTATTGCTAAATGGGAATCTGGGGAATGTTATGCATGTAAAAAAAAAAAAGAAGTAGAAACGCAAAGCAGAAATTGACTGAGTTTGGAGTATGGCACCAAAGTAAGAAAGCAGAAGTATACTAGAGTTTGCAGTGAGTACCTCCCTAATACTTCCTCTCCACTTTTCCAAGCTTTGGGTCCATGATTGCTCAACAATTTGTTTGGCTTTGTATGTTAACTCTCTTTTCAGTCACCAGGTTCCAGGTGTCATCAGGATGCCGGCCAGACTTCCCTGGATTGAAGACACCACCAATGTGTCCTGGAGCTCAGCTTCCCCAGAGACCCATCCTACTAGGGAAAGAGAGAGGCAGACTGGGAGTATGGACCGACCAGTCAACGCCCATGTTCAGCGAGGAAGCAATTACAGAAGCCAGACCTCCTACCTTCTGCAACCCTCAATGACCCTGGGTCCATGCTCCCAGAGGGATAGAGAATGGGAAAGCTATCGGGGGAGGGGGTGGGATATGGAGATTGGGCGGTGGGAATTGTGTGGAATTGTACCCCTCCTACCCTATGGTTTTGTTAATTAATCCTTTCTTAAATAAAAATAAATTAAAAAAAAAATTGGGAAAAATGGCCTCCTGGAGCAGTGGATTCGTAGTGCAGGCACCGAGCGCCAGTCATAAAACAAACAAGCAAGCAAAAAAAAAAAAATCAAAAAGAACCATGTCCTTCCTGGACATTTAACAAGCCAGAAGGATGCATCAAAATTCATGGTACTTGGGTCACCTTCCAAAGTGACCTTTCAGTGACACATAGTTTCACTATGAGAAGACCAGCAGCATCCCAACTCTGGACCCGTCCGTATCTTCTGATGAGTCCAGGAATGTAAACAGCTTTCATCTGTCTGAGGAAGCACTCGGCAACGGGTCAAGGGTGGCACACAGGGGGACTGACTGCCTTTAAGAGGTGAGCATCTCCGCAGTCGAAACACTCAAGCTTTAAGCTCATGTGTTTTTGGAAACTCAGGTTTCTCAGCAAGTAATATGGAAATGAAACAGAAGTCGCCCTCCTCCCACCCCACCACCACCCCACTCTCTCCAGAGGACAGCAGTCTGAACAAAGTCAAGACAGGGTCCGAGCCATCCCTGCCACTAGGATCCCGTACCGGTGAGCTCCTGCTCATCCATTCGGAAGCATGTCGACTTCATAGACATCTCCAGGACGCGGATGCAGCCGTCATCTGAAGCCAAGATCACTTTATCGGACGTGCACCAGTCCACGTCCAAGATCCGAAAGGTCACATTTCTTCCACTTCTTAAACTGCTCACCATCTGAACCTTCAAAAGGGAACTGGATTGTCACATTTGGGGAAACACCAGAAAGAAGTCTGTCTTTCTGGATTAAATGGTCAAAAAAAAAAAAAAAAAGCTTAAAACTGACAATCTATCGCCCGCACACAGAATGCCTTCTGAAGGTCCCAGAGAGAGAACATTTTAGAAATAATCACTTACGCTGTCACTTTAAGAACAGAAATAGTGCTAAGTATTTTTTTTTTTTTTTAAGAAGAGAACTACTTCAGGAAGCAGGGTAAGCCCATTCACTAGTTTTCACTTCTACATCAGAAGCAAGAAAATATGAAGAGACCCCCAACCAGCCAACCAGCAACCTCTCTTGCAGCGTGTCCTGGTGGAGCGGGCCTACCTCTCTGGTATCCCAGACTTCCGCACCATCGTTGTACATCGTTATTAATTTCTGGTTCCCTTTGCCAGGGGCAAAACGAATCTTCCTCACACAACTTCGTTGTGTAGGTATCCCTCTGAGGACAAGCAAACACAAGCCAAAAAAACAAACAAAACAGTGCGACGCAGAATACAACCCTGACCCAATCTTCCCCAAACTTTTTTTTTTGACAAGTTCTGGTGCTGGGAGAATTTCTCTGCTGTCAGGGGCTGCAGGCACCTCTGACAGTAGGACCCACCCATCAACAACGGCTGGACCAACGTCTCAGAACTTCTGCACTGACCACCTGTAGAAAACCATCTACGAGAAAGATCCAGAGCCTGGTGTGGGTCCTTCCTCCCATGCCCTCTGACAAAAGACTCAAAAGTACAAGCCACAGGTAGCCACTTTTCCTCATACTGCTTGCTGAGTCGCAAAGCTTCAAGAGTGCCACAGGAAGAGGCTGCCTTCTTTTCAAACCATTTAGCCCTGGCTACTGCTGTTGCCAGGGACTGAACCTGGGACCTCTTGCATGCAAGCTGTGTGTACTGCTGTGCGCAGTGGCTGCTACACTATCGCCCAACTTCTTGTTTGCCGGGGATGGTGTTTTTGTTTTTTCAAATAATAAGGTTGCATTCCGGATACCATACCTGGATATTCTGCCTTTCAAATCCCAAAAGTTTAAATTTCCATCAGCATCTCCAAGAACTAATGTGTCACCTTTCCAAGCGATGCAGGTAATATTACCCATACTTCCCTGGAAAACAACACAGAGACATACACAGATATGTACTGGCAGTCATAACAAAACAAACAAAAAAGATTTTTTAATAGATGATCAGAAATAATAAATACATTTTAATAAAATTTAACTATAAATGGTCTTGCCTTAGAAAAAAGGCCACCAAACATTAGTAGCGCTTGGATATTGAAAGAGCTGACCTGACAGATCAATTTCAACTACAAAAAAACAGATTTCAACTTAACATAATAAGTAACCTGAGCTAGACTAATAGTCAGCCATGCCTTTTTGAGGAAGACAAAGAGACAGAGAGAGAGAGAGAATATCTCATCTCTAACATATCTCTCATGGCAAAAGAATAAACAGATCTATTCTAAGAGAAACTTGCATAGTTACAATTAAAAAATTACAAAGCAACTATTCCACTGAAGAATGTTCACAGCAGATTCTAGAACAATGAACAGAACTATTGTCTACTAAAGGTATCTGTGAAGTCACAGAAAGTTTTGCAAAGAAGTTATCTGTAAAAATGGAAATACAAAGACGAAACATGACAGCAGTAACTCACAGCTCCAACAAGCGCATAGGGGGTAGCTGGCTGGAGAGCTTAGTAGTCAGGGTTCTGGAATCAGCTGCCTGGGCTTGACTCAAGCTATGTCACAAAACTGGATGTGTGATTTGCAAGTACACTTATTTAATCTTTCTGTAACTTGGATTTACAACCAACAACACAAGGTAAGAACATAAAAACCCAAGTAGTTCTATAAGACAGATGCCTTAAAGCAATGCTGACCATACCAATCAATACATGTTACAGATCAAAGCTCAAGAGTGCTATTATTTGACGTTGATTATGTTCCCTACCTATAAAATAACATGGTCAAACAATCAGAACTGAAGCTGTTGCCTCATTTTGCTAGGTTCTCTGAATAAGCATAATTAATTATAGACATGACAAATATCTAAAATATCTATCATTAAAACTATGTCAAGATTTCCTTTAAAAAAAAAAAGAAAGAAAGAAAACACCACTTTTATATATTCTATGATCTGGGGGGTCAAAATCCAAAAAGTTCCAACTCAAGGAGAATGTTTCATTCAAGAGGCAAATACAATAAATATTGGATTACAATAGGCAAACAAAACGTTTGCCCATAATCTACGTTCCAGTCACTAGAAAGTGAATAGTCCCTTTTCCCTAACAATAATCTCTCCTAGTTTCACCAGAGGCTGCACCTGTACTGAGGTGTTTTATTTCCTGAGAAAGCTGTGGCTACCTCGAGCTGTGCTGAAATGAATGGAAGCATCTACTGGAAAAGCGGGGAGTGGTCACAACCTGGTGAGGAGCCGCCACAAAGAGAAGGAGACTTAAAGCTGTGTGCTGCCATCACCGTCCTGAAAGAAGCATTTGTAAAAAGAAAAATACTGTTTCTAATGGACAAAGTTTTCCAACCTGGGGGGCGGAAAGGAAGACTGGTATCTCGAAATGGACTGGTATTTAGTTCTAATCTCAGATGTGTCCCATACTTCCTCGCCACGTCACTAAGCAAGGCATCTTGGGGACAAGTGCTTACTCCCTCTCCCTCAGCTGTGCCACAGAGAGCATGGTGTTCTATGAGAATCTCTCCAGGATTATGGGAGGAGGGGGATGAGAAGCACATGGTAAGCACTTAATGAAAATAGACACAATTCAGGGCTGGGCGGTGTGGGGCAACTGTCTAAGCACACACAGTACTATGCTCTAGGACCCAACAAGCAAGGACCCAGGTTCAAGCCCCAGCTCCCCACCTACAAAGAGGGGACACTTCACTAACAGTGAAGCAGGTCTGCAGTTGTCTCTCTTTCTCTCTCCTTCTCTGTCCTCTCCCTACTGTATTGAATAAAATAGAAAAAAAAAATCAAAAAATAACCATAGGGAGCCAGTGGGTTCACAGTGCAGGCACCAAGTCCCAGTGATAGCTCTGAAGGCAAAAAAAAAAAAAAAAAAAAAAGTTACGATGCTTTTCTCTTGCAGTCAGTAATACGATTCCTTAGGAAGCAAAGTGTATTTTACATTAAACTTTCTTGAAATAGTGATGTGATTTAACCACAGCTTCACTCAATCTGGAGCCAACAGAATCACTGATCTGAAGTCACAGTGAAGCTTCACTCAGGGTTGTACTCACGTCTGGTGGAATCCGAGCGCTATCCTTCACTGAGTTTCCTTCCACAGTAAGATGGTAAACTTGGCCATCATTATCAGTAAACACAAAATGTTCCCGGGCAGAGATGTTCTGACTGAGTTCAGATTTACTTTCTGCCTCCTGCAACAAGCTTTGGGACAGAAAAAAAAAAAAAAAAGAAATTATGCAAAGATATTTATTTCCCCTAGTGGGCACTCCTAAGAAATTAACTCAACTAAACAAAGATGTAATAGTACATCAAAAACCAGTGGATGCAAATGGCTGAAACCAATCTTTGCCTAGTTAGTAACAGGGATGCAAATTATCCCCAAGTAGGCACAGTAGGGAAGACTGACTTCTCCTCCCAGGGGAGCTCCGTGATCTACACACACACACACACACACGCACGCACACACACACGCACACGCACGCACACACACACACACACACACACACACACACGCACACACACACGCACGCACACACATGCACACACACACACAATGTGTCTCTACTGTTTCAACTGTAAAATACACCTCAGCAGGTCATATTCTTTGGAGGTTTTAGTTAGTAATATTGTGGGGACGAGGGTGGAGAGGTGTATGAGTTCAGACTTCCCAGTGCCACCTCCTGACATGCTGAGATCTATCTGTCTGCACCTGCTACGTTCACCTGGGTTTCAGAGGTTGAGGTTCACAGCGTAGAAAGGCAGCGAGAGGGAGCAAACTCTCATGCACAGGCTGGAAGGATCAGCCTGCCCAGGGACCTGTCTGGCCTTGCCAGCACCACTGCAGATGGGACTCAAAATTCAGTAAATCTGAAAGAGTTTTTTTTTTCTTCCATAGTATCATTAAGTGCTGATTTTTAAGGTGATGATGATTTTTTAAGTTGCTGTTTTCATAAATACCCAAATGGCCCTTGGGAGATAAAAGGTTTCCCGCCTCTGCTCTAATGGACGCTGCTACGTGAATGTATCTGCAACAGTGCTGACTGCCTGAAGCAGTGCAGTAATGAAATCAGCCTGTCAGTTATCTGGGTAAGCACTGAAATGCAAGACCGGCTATGCTCCGGACTGGCGACTTGCTGCCAGAGATGGCTTTGGCTTCAGGTGACGCCTGTCCAGGTTCGGGTCCAGGCTCCCTACTGTGGTCCGGGCAGCATGGGTACCTGATCACAGAGGACTCCACGACGACGCTCAACTCTGTGTCTGAGACGACCGTCTGGCGAGCCATGGCTTCCCGGGTGGCCAGCTGCTTCTTTCTCAGGCTCTTCAAGTTGTGGGAAGGGGACCACTCCTGTGAAGGGAAGGCAGACAGGACTGGGGCGCAGTGCTGGATTTCTAAGAATCTATCCTCAGCAGCTGGACACACGGTGACTCAGCAACAGTCATCACTACACAGGAAGAATTCACTATTTGATCTTGGGTTTTATCTATCTGTAGAAGGGCTGAGTGAGTGCATTTTAATTGCAGCTAAAAGCAGATAACTGGAATAATCTACCTCTAGTCTTTAATTAGAACTTAAGGTAGAAAAGTTTAATGGCAAACTTGCAAAAGGTGTTAACATTTCGACACTTCTCCCTCCCCCCACAAGCTGAAGGTATTAAATGAGACAGCTGAGTGGTATAACGTAAGAAGAGGGGTGAGCCCGAACCCCAGATCCAAACCCCGGCACTATATATGCCAGGATTTCTGGTCTCTCTCTCTCCTCTCGAGAAAATAAATAAATCTGTTTTTAGAAGGAAAACAGTAAGTACAGTGATGGTAGCTCCTAATCCCTGCTTCCTCCCACAAGGTCCAAACCGTAAGGTGGCCATGCTACTCGAGTCACAAGTCCCTAATCACCCAAAGGGCCATCTCCAACCTCTCATTTTATTTGTTCCCGTTCACCCTCGTGCACTGAATGGAACGTCTCTGCGCATGTATCAGTTCTGAGCGTGCCAGACTTCAGTAATACCCCTGCGGCCTCTGCATGTCATCTAACCCTCGAGGGGCCACCAGCCAGCATCTGATCAGCTCTCTCCACTGTGGACTCCGGACTGCCGCCAAACTCACATCGTGACAATTGTCACCGAAGTCAACCTCACACAAGTTCCTCTGTGACCAGGAACTGAGGATGCGGAGCACCCAGGGGGGCTGGAGTTTGCTCTGAAGCACGGCATGCTGGCTGACATCCCTACCTGGGGTACACAGGGTTTCTACTGCCCACACTACACACACGACGTCATCTGGCTTCCGGTATTCAGAGAGTTGTACCCTGGTTATTTCACTTTGCACACCTCTGAAAACTGATGGATTTAAATATTTCATCCTCTCCTTGTTGGTCTCTTAGTAAGAGCTTCTGGCATTCATCAGGTGCTCCCACACTCTGTCCATCTTTTCCCTGGGATTCCTGTTTCACTGCTTGTCTGCAGCAATTCCTGCAATACTAGTCTCTTCTCAGTTCTGGAATCTTTTTTCTTCCCCCAGCCTGTCTCCTCTAGCTAACTCTAACATGGAGTCCTTCACTGAATAGAAACCATCAACCAAATTCCCTGATTTGTTTTCCTTTTGGTTCAAGCCCTCAGAACACAAATAATCAAACGGTAGAGCCCAACTCTGAATGTGGTATTAGACAGAGTCTGCATTTTTCTCTATGAAGTGAGTTTTCTCAATATAGTCTAGTAACCTGTCTGTCCTTTAGTGTCCACACACTGCTCAAACAGCCACAGGTCTGTGGATGAACACTTTACTTTTCTGCAGCTCCACTTCCTGTCTTCGCACTAACACTATGTTGCTGTTGTATTAATGGTCTTGATACGTCTTCCTATCAGGTCAGTAGTGCGTAGGCCCATCCCATCCAGACCTCCCTCATCAAAAAGAGAAATGTTTTCAAGTTTGAATTAGCTACTATCTTTTCAGGATGCTTATCATGCTCCTTGAAATACCTAAATAAAGTTTTAAATTAAAACTGTACTAATGAACATTAGCCCAACCAAGAAAATTAAAATTATCTTTGGATATTGAAATCATCTTCTCTGAACACACATTTTTTTTTTTAAAACCGATGACGATAATGATTTAATTCAAGCTAGTGAAAAATATTCACCACAAATATACAAGTCTAGTAAACTATTTGATTCTTAAACTCTAACTTACCAGAGCAGTTATCACGGGGAAGTTTTTGGACATTTCTCTAAGTAGTGTACATGTTCGAACATCCCATAACTCCAGGGGCTTATCTTTGAATGTAATTGCCACATACTGCCTAAAAGAGACAAAAGCCATGAGATAAGCCCTGTTATCACAAAGTAATACTAACACAGTGCCAGCAAGTAAAACAAAAGATTGAGGTAACCCATTCTACGCAGACAATTTAAACTTTTAGCTCTCAGGATTAATAGTCATAAGGTCCAGCTCTGAGATGGCCTTTGAAAGGCATAAAGCTAGGAAATGGCAAAGAGCCCAGCTTAGAAGAAAGAGTGGGAAAGGCACAAATTCACATCTCCGTAACAAAATGTACAAGACACCTCCTTCCCCAGGCTCAACTGTCTCAAGTCTGACATGAGAAATCCACTATCTACTTCAATGAACTGACCAGCAGCTGTGGTAAGAACGCAACTGACACAGAGGGAACTGAGAGGTGCAGTACTCAGCCTATAAAAGGGCTCCTGTTCTCACCTGCAAGACCAGCCTGCCATCTGGCAGTTTAGTGGCCGCAGATAACCTGTCAGCATGTTAAGTTGTGATCTATGTATGTCCACTAAACACTGTAAGGATGAAGAAAAAGGGACCACACACATGAAAGAATTGTATAAGTCATGGTGAGTCATACAAACAAGCACAGTGTATTTATGACACTTCCGTTGCAGCTAATCAAACTCATGTATGTAGACAGGCAACAAAAATCAGAGCCTGACTAACGCCGTGCAGACTCACTAGGAAAGAGGAAATAGTTCTGACAATAGCAAAATGGTCTTTTAGGCAAATATGGCAAATGTCAAAAGACATAAAAACAGATGATGTCAGAGTGAAAACACTGTAATTAAAATATGCGATATAAGAGGACTATCATGGTGAAAAGGAAGATCAAAACACGAATTCTGGGTTACATTTTCAAAGAGCTAAAGCACCTTCAGGTGTTAGGCTGGGGTACAGACCTGCTCTGTGGAGAACAGTGGACCACTGAAGGTTCTCAAGTAGGAGACATAGTGGTTGGTGGCATTAAATGTATTAATTTAGGAGCAACTGAATGGAGTCCAGGTAGATAACTAACCAAGTTTCAGAATTCCTTTACATCCTTAAGGTTATTAAGGCCTTCAACCAAAAGATTTTTATTTTTGTGGATTAGACCAGCTCCTATTTTGCATACCAGAAATCAAAACTATAATTAGCAAGAGCACAGACTTCAGCCTAAGCCATACTGGTGCTGGGCAGTGAAGCACTGGTTATAAGCACACACCATTATCCATGAGGACCCAGGCTCGAGCCCCCAGCTCCCCACTTGCAGGGGAATCGCTTCACAGGTGGTGAAGCAGGTCTGCAGGTGTCTATCTTTCTCTCCCCCTCTGTCTTCCCCTCCCCTCTCCATTTCTCTCTCTCCTATCCAACAACGATGATATCAATAACAACAATAACTACAACAATAAAAAACAAGGGCAACAAAAGGGAAAATTAAAAAAGACTATATTTAATCATATTACATTTAAAAGGCTGATACAATACAAAGTATGTTCGCTGATCCCAATAAAAACCAATTAGAAACATAGATATCTGGGGGAACCTGAAATATTCCTAAATCAAATGCTACTATCTATACATATCCCATGGAAATTATAAAACTATTTTAAAATGAGTTAAAATGGAAACTCAAGTAGAACATGACAGGGCTCAGGAAATGCAGGGTTTACATACAGGAAATGTCCACAGTAAGCTTTGAAGACCTTAACTCTTTATCTAAAGTTCTACCTTAAGAAACTAGAAAGACAACATCTCAAAACCAAAGTAAAAAGGATAGGCACAAATGTTAATGAAACAGGAAACACAAAACCAGAGATAAACCCAAGGAGTTTTCTTAGAAAAAAAAATTAATTAAAAAACAATTAAAATTGACTGACATGATTTATATTTATCAGGAAGAAAAGCAACTTCGCACAGATGAAAGACACTAAGAGATAATGAACAAGTTTTTACTGATAGACTCAACAACTTCAATAAATAGACGAGTTACTTGAAGGACAGTTACTGCCCAAATACACTGGAAAAAGTAATCATCTTAATGACTATCTACATTAGACACTGAATTTGTATTTAAAAGCTTTTCCACAAAAAAAAAAAAAAAAAAATCATCTAGTTTAATATGGGATGATCTCACTCATAGGCAGAAGTAGAAAAACAAGATCAGAAAGGAAAACACTAAGCAGAACTTGGACTGGAGTTGTAAAAAGACTCTGGGGTTGGGGGGGGTGGGGTTCAGGTCTTGGAACATGATGGCAGAGGGCTGAGTGAGGGGTGTACTGCTCTGTGGAAAACTGGGAAATGTTATGCATGTCCAAACTACTGGACTTTATTATTGACTATAAACTATTAATCCCCCGATAAAGAAATTTTTAAAAAATTCTGGGGAGTCGGGCTGTAGCACAGCGGGTTAAGCGCAGGTGGCGCAAAGCACAAGGACCGGCATAAGGATCCCGGTTCGAACCCCGGCTCCCTACCTGCAGGGGAGTCGCTTCACAGGCGGTGAAGCAGGTCTGCAGGTGTCTGTCTTTCTCTCCCCCTGTCTTCCCCTCCTCTATTTTTCTCTGTCCTGTCCAACAAGGATGACATCATAACAACCACAATAATAACTACAACAATAAAACAAGGGCAACAAAAGGGAATGCATAAATAAATTTTAAAAAAGCATGTCTTTCATGAACATAAATGAATAAGATTTAATAAAGTATTAAGGGAACTAAGCCAGAAACATATATACAAGTATTAACTAATCAAATCTAGTAGTATATTGTGACCAAGTGGAGTGTTCCAGGAATGTGCACTGGTGTAACATCTGAAAATCAATCAGTATAATCCATCTTATTAGCTGGTTTAAAATACAAAGCAACACACACACACACACACACACACCCCATACTGTGATGTCTATGCAGAAAAATCAGTGACAAAACTCAATTCCTATTCAACAATTTCAGGTAGCCAGGAACAGTAAACTTTCTCAGCTTAACAAGGACCATCTATAAAATCTCTACCATTAAATGTACTCGACGGTGAAACAGTAAATGCTGTCCCCATGACATCCAGGAACATAACAGCATAAAGGTTAGTGTGTACCACTTGTATTCAACAGTGTACCACGGGCTCCAGTCAGTGCAACAAGGCAAGAAAAACAAAGACCTATTTGACTAAAAACAAAACAAAACATCAAGATATAAAAGCATTTATTTTATTTTATGGATAAAGACAGAAAGAAATTGGGAGAGATGGGGGAGACACAGAGAGAGAGAAATACAGAGAGACAGAGACAGAGAGAGAGAGAGAGAGAGAGAGAGAGAAAGACTGCGACACCCGCAGACCTGCTTCACACCTTGTGTAGCTTCTCCCTTGCAGGGAGAAGGAGATGGAACTTGGGTCCCCGTACATGACAATGTATGGGTTCAACCAGCTGTGCCACCACCCACCCTCATGTAAAAGTGTTTTTAATTGTCAAATAACATAGTGTTTGAAAAGGAAATCCTAAGGAAATAACAAGACTGCCAGTAGAATTAAGAATTAAGTTTAGCATGTTTGCAAGGAATGTATACATACATACATACATACATACATACATACATACTTCAGGGCATAAGTAGTGAATAATTATGATTGAAAAAATACTATTATAATAACATCAGAGATAGAACAAAAAAATTAACAAATGATGTGTATGTCTTAGTCACTGGGAACTACAAAATGTCACTAGAAGAAATTAAAGAAGATATACATAAATGGAGAGATACAATATGTTCATGAATCACAAAGTCTCTTCCCCAACACTGATCTAGGAACTCAATGTAATTCAAACAAGATCCTAGGAAACTTATTGGCACAACTGGTAAGATGGTTCCCTTTGTATGACAACATTCATATGCTAGAAAAGTAAGAACAATTTTAGAGTATACTTACTCCTTTTTTGTTCTTCATTGGTTTCATTACATTGCTATTTTTAATGACCCTTTTTATATTGTTTTTCCTCAGAATAAGACTTAAAATATTTATTGGAATTAAAGGGAGTTAAAATGATAAACAGAGTGAGTTATCTCAGTAAATCCATGCTGAGGCAGAGGTGTGTAACAATTCCATCAAATAGCATTATCTTAGTAGGAAGCCTTCACGTCCACAATTATAGAAGAACAAAACAGGATTATTGTTTTGTTTTTTTCAGTCTAAGGAAACGTTCAGAAGACAAAGTTCAGATAAAGATCATCTGGTTTTTTTTTTAATGTAAGAGTTAGAATGACAGCAACATAAGACTTTAAGACTTGTGATCAAAGCAAGTTCTCTGATATCACTGTGTACTTGTGTACCTAGTGCTGACACTGATTGCAAAAGCACTCTAGCATATTCTCGCTTTCTTAATCAAAAACCTGTTATTCCACTGTATAGATTTTTCAAGTTGACACTTACTTTAGATGAGATATTTTAACCATTTCAATGGGTGATTCGTCACTGCCTCTTTCACCGCGAAAAGCAATGCTCCTGCCTTTAATTGCAAATATTAAAGAAAATGTGAAAACAGCATACAAAAATGAAGAAACGAGAGGCTATACCAAAGTAAATTCATCAGTTCATCCCTCCAGTTGCTTTTTAAGATTCTGTCAATAATGAAAACTCAAAAAATAGTCTCAGAAGTATTAAAGACCAGCAATATATTACTTGTACCCAAATACCTATTTTATAACTTTTGATTCTCATGGTTTCTTGAATAGTATAATTTTAGAAATTCAGAAATATTAATTTCTAAAGTTTTTATGCATCTGTGATGCAATTATTTACTGTAAAAAAACTACTGGCATATTTTAAATACAGTATCAAGTTTATAAATACTAGCAAGTGGAATAAAGACAATTTAAGATTTTTTTTCTGTCTCATCTGAAAAATACTCAACTAAAATACTTTGTCATGTTTCTATCAAAAGATCTCTATAAACTGAAATTGGAGCGTGAGTAAACCTGTTAGAAAATTAAATGGTTTTCTGTAGTTAAAAGCAAATTCTACCTTAATCTGCGTCAATACAGTTTAATATCTTTCCCTAGTTTTTCATTTAGATTACACAAGAGAGAGAACATATTTTACTGAAAAGATAACTGGCTGCCTACATGCCTTCTGGCCCCTCCCTGTCCACAGACACAAGCTGACTGTTATTAGTCACCAACCAGCCCCACATCCACCTGGCCCTGCTAGTCTGCTGCTCAGGTAAGGTCACAGACGTCTAGATTATACAATCCCAAGTGTCCTACTTAATGGAGCCAGTAACCAGAAGTCAGAACTCTGTTCCATATACAGATTAAAATCTGCCAAAGACATTAATCTGCCAAAGACAGATTTTAATCTAGCGTACAATACTGAACTTAAACTGACTGGAAAAAACCCAACAGGCAATTAGAGAGCAGTGTTTCATTCCTGGGCTACGTAAGCAGAGAAGCCCAGTGACTCTCTATTGGAATCCAGGGCTACGGGGTCTGTGGGCAGGTCACTTCCAAAGAGACTAGAGTAACACTAGACTCGTGATGGGGCTGATTCCCTGAGGTTTCATAACACACTCTGGTTAAGAATAACATCTTGTTATACACTGAGACTATAAGAAAACAATGATACACTTAATTTACAGCCATCTGCCGACAGTGTATTCATATTACTCTATCATTACTCTAAAAAAAAGTCATCGTAAATCTTTAAATCTATTTGTTGTATATGCATAAGCTATACAACAATTAAAAACCTTCAACTTACCATATCTTCAATTTTTTCATTTGTAAACTCATTTGGGGAATCTGGGGAGATGGTACTATAGTTTACACACCAGACTCTCCTGGTTAAGCCCTCAGTGGTCCCGGGTTCAAGTTCCAGCACTGCAACAAGTCAGAACTAAGCAGTGTTCTGGTATCTCTATTTCTTCCCTCACTAAAATACATGTTTTAAATGTTTTTTAAAAGCAAAACTCATGGGGTTGGGTGGTGGCGCACCTGGTTGAGCGCACACGTTATAGTGCGCAAGGATCCAGGTTCGAGCTTCCAGTCCCCACCTGCAGGGGGAAAGCTCCACAAGTGGTGAAGCAGTGCTGCAGGTGTGTCTCTCTGTCTCTCACCCTCTCTATCCCTCCCATCCCTCTCAATTTCTGACTGTCTCTATGCAATAAGTAAAAAAAAATTTTTTTAATTTAAAAACAAAACAAAACTCATTTGAGTTTCAGGTTACTAATCATTCTAAACAACTCCAATTACTGGACTGTTTCCTATAGTAAAATCTTTAAACTCCCAAATAAAGTTTCCTTATTCAGTCAGCCAGAAGCTATCAGAAGTTTCAAATCTGAGCATTACAAAATGTATTTTTTACTTATTAAGTGTTTGGATGTCCTATACAAGTGAAACTTTTTTAAAGAAAGAATCTAACAGTCTAAAACTACAGCACCTTCTTTTAAAACTGATTTTCAGTTACCTCTAAAAAATGTACTTCAGAGTAGAATATTTTTAATGATCCCATCTGTTCAAGCTAATGGTATGAATGCATTGTCTCAAGTGCTTATCATAATATGATTTCCGTAGAAACAATGATGACTCCTAGACTCATTATCTAACAGGGACAATATAACGGATAACTATTTAGCCTACGCTTCTAAGAAAACACCGCCAGGTGCAAGTTCATTGGAAAAGGTTTCATAACCAGCAGCAACTCTGATCAGCACGGCAAATGATTTCAAGGCTTCGAGTAGTCAGAATACACGAACCTGTTGGAAGGTCAACGAGCTGAAGTTCATTTCTCACTAATCCCAGATTGTTTGGTGTTGATGTGGCATAAGAAAGAAAACCAGTCAAACTTGTCCACTCGATACCCCTATGGTGAGAAGTTAAACAAAGATTAATCTAACACCCCTTTTGCTTGAAATCTTTATTTGACAAATAATTTGCCTCAGACCTAAATTTGATCATACTAGCAGCTGAGAAAACTAATGTGAATTTTTTTATTTGAGTAATATTACTGAACATTGCAACATGAAAGAAATCAGCCCTAATTAAAACTTTACCTCCACATGTGCTGATAAGGTAATTCAGTTTTATGGATTCTAGAATATATTCAGTCTCTTGCTAATATTTCAGCAAATTTTTTTTAAGATGTGAAATTTTCATAGTAGCTTTTAATTATACTGTAACTGCATTAATTGAACAGAATCTGCACATTTTCGTGAGCACAATCTCTGGATATAAATGTAAATAATTTTCAAAATAGCAACTGAGAGAAGAGACGCAGATAAAAAGGTCACCTATTTGCACAGTCATTCACAATGCCGATCTGGCTGTGAGGTACACCCCTCCAGTTACTTACTCAGCCCCTTAGTAGCACTGCCTAATGTCATCATTCCTCAAGAACATATTATCAGAACATGTGTGAATCATGTGTTCAGTGGCATTGATGAACTAACTTATCCAGAACAAATTTTATGTCATAGTTCACTGTAAACTAGTCACCATGTCTTCATTAGAAAAAAAATTTCAGTGTTGAAAAAATTAAATAAAAATGTGTTTGATTTCCCACAGTACGTGTCAGACTCTTAGCTTGAATCCTGGTCAAGAGATAACCTCCATCTTGCTGACAATGTGTCCTTGACTCCACGCACACTTTCCAGCTGGAGATCTAGGAGGGTTGCCCTCAGTACCGGAGCTCAGTTCTGAAGCCTGAACAGTCCGGGTCGAACCCTATCTATCGTTCTACAGACTACAATACTCAATATCCTCTCCTTATTGGGAATAATATCACTAGCAGTGCCTCAGGCATAGAGCTGCAGAAGAGACTTCATCAGACTCTCCAAGCAGAGTATTAGCACAATCCCTAGACCAAGCCCTGGCTAAGTGGAGTTTTAATTGGTCGGTGTAACCTATAAAAGGTAATACTATCTATAAAAGGCAAGAGTGAAAGGTCTGTCAAGACAAGAAAGGTAGATGGGGGTGTGAGAAGATAGAGTGGCAGCAGGAACTACTAGAAGAGAAAGGGGAAAAAAAAGATGAAGAACCAAAACAATTCAAGCTAGAGAACCAGCTACCTACAGCGGGTGTCTAACGATCTACAGCGGGCGTCCTTCAGTGACCCCCCCCCCCGGCCCCATGCAGCTGAGGCATTACTACTCTGCATGCATGCATCCAGGGAGACTCTGGAGGGACACAGACCGTAAGGTAGAGGAAGTCACCAAGGTTGCACCACAAAAGAATTATTTTAAAAAATATTTTTAATTTATATTATCTTTATTTATCGGGTAGAGACAGCCAGAGATCGAGAGGGAAGGGGGAGATAGAGAGTGAAAGAGGCAGAAAGACACCTGCAGCCCTGCTTCACCACTCAAAGCTTTCCCCTCTGCAGATGGGGACCGGGGGCTTGAACCTGGGTCCTTGCGCACTATAACATGTGTGCTCAACCAGATGCGCCACTATCCGGCCCCTAAAAGAATTGTTATTTTTTAAAGAATATGGAGATGAGATGATAACTTTTCAAATGTTTTGCACCCCGGTCAGAAGAAGTTGGACACTTATCAGGGCTAATCACTTCTCGGTCGCAGCTGCATTACCTCAGAATGTGCGTGTGAACACACGTGGCTGGGGAGGCGGCTCAACAGTCGGGTGCAGGCCCCACATGTGCGAGGCTCTGGGTTCTTTCCCGGACACTCCATAAAATACTGGAAAAGCAGTCTGGTCTACTTTTCTCTCTTTCTCTCTCTTTGCCGCCAGGGTTTTATCGCCGGGGCTGGGTGACTGCATTATAGATCCACTGCTCTCAGTGGCCTTTTTTTCCATTTTATTGACTAGGACAGAGAGAAATTGAGAGAGGCGGGGAGAATAGAGAGAGAAGGACAGACACCTGCAGACCTGCTTCACTGTTCATGAAGCAGACCCCCTGTGGGTGGGGAGCAGGGGCTAGAACCCAGGTCCCTGTGCTTGGTAATATGTGCACTTAACCAGGCGTGCCACCACCTGGCCCCTTTTTCTCTCTTCCAATAACAATTGCACTGAGATAAAATAGACTATAAAAAAGGTTAATATACACATAAGAGCTATCGTTACACAATGTATTTAGGGCAGAAAATGGTCTTTATGCAACTTTTATTAAAAGAGTCTAAGAAAGTACAACCTGCAACTTTCCAGTCCACCTGAGCTTGGGCAAATAAGGAAAAGAGGGAGTCGGCAGTAGTGCAGTGGGTTAAGCGTACGTGGTACAAAGCACAAGGACTAGCGTGAGGATCCCGGTTCGAGCCCCTGGCTCCCCACTTGCAGGGGAGTCGCTTCACAGGCGGTGAAGCAGGTCTGCAGGTGTCTGTCTTTCTCTCCCCCTCTCTGTCTTCCCCTCCTCTCTCCATTTCTCTCTGTCCTATCCAACAACAATGACATCAATAACAACAACAATAAAACAACAAGGGCAACAAAAGGGAAGGAAGGAAGGAAGGAAGGAAGGAAGGAAGGAAGGAAGGAAGGAAGGAAGAAAAAAAGAAAGAAAGAAAGAAAGAAAGAAAGATTAAAAATATAATAGTAAGGAAAAGAGCCATGCAATCAGGAAGCAACATGCTGGTGCAGATGTGCATGTACTTCAAGACAGGAGGCAAAATACAGTCTCCTGCCCTGTTAGCCTCCCCTCAGAAATCTCTGCACTGTGCACAGTACACAGTACTCGTAAAAAAGATCACCTCAAAAACGAGAGAATAAGTGCTACCCAGTTTTAATCATGTTCAGGCAAAGATATAAACGAAATAGATTAACTATTAAAATCATGTTATCTGGGTGGGAGCAGATAGCATAACGGTTATATGAACAGACTCTCATGCTTGAGGCTCCATAGTCCCAGGTTCAGTCCCCTGCACCACCATAAGCCAGAGTTGAGCAGTGCTCTGGTTAAGGGGAAGGAAGGAAGGAAGGAAGGAAGGAAGGAAGGAAGGAAGGAAGGAAGGAAGAAGGGGAAGGGAAGGAAGGGAGAGGAGAGAGAGAAAGAGAGAGAGAGAGAGAGAGAGAGAAAGAGGAAAAAGAAAGAAAGAAATCTGGCTATCCAGGGCCCAGGCAGAGGCACACCTGGTAGGATGCCCACGTGACCATGTTCCATGACCTGGGTTCAAGCCTCATCCCCAGCTGCAGGGAGGAAGCTTCACAAGTGGCGGGGCAGTGCTGCGACTTACTTGACTTCACAGGAGTGGATGCTCAGCTCCTTGTGCAGCAGCCCACTGGTGAGATGGTACACCAAGACAGAACCGTTACTCGTACCTGGCAAAACGGAGTAGAAGAGTGTCAATCTAGGGGCTGGGCAGTAGCGCACCTGGCGGAGTGCCAACGTGACCACGTGCAAGGGCCTGCGTCAGAGACCCTGGGCCCCACCTGCAGAGCAGAAGCTTCACACGCAGTAAAGCAGTGTTGCTGAACTCTCTCTCCTTCTCTATCTCCTATTTCCTTCTCAACTTTTCTCTGTCTCTAGCCAATAAAAGTTAAGAATAGCAAATAGTAAGAGTATTAGCTCTTCCTAATGAAAATAATTGCTGGGCAGGGGCAGACAGCATAATGGTTATGCAAAGACTCTCATGCCTGAGAATCTGAAGTCCCAGGTTCAATCCCCTGCACGATCATAAGCCAGAGCTGATCAGCGCTCTGGTGGAAAAAAAAAAAATAGATAAAGTAAATAAATAAAATAAAATTTTTAAAAAGCAAATAAAGAAATACACTAATGAAAATACATTCTTAAGATTGTAATCATTTCACAACATCTGTCTTTTATAAAAGGAACCCGTTATGTATTTAAAAAAATGTTTCTGTCTTCTCTTTTAATAAAAATGGACTTAATTATGGTTTAATTATTTTGGATAGTGTCTTTCCAATCTCAGTTACTGTGTCTAAAAATTGATTTGAAAGAAAGTGGTTATACTTGAGGAAATTGTGCTGTAGTCCTGGAAATGTTCTTATAAATTAGGGAGAGTAGGAGTGGGGCTGGGTGGTGGTGCTTCTGGTTGAGTGCACACAACATTTTGCAAGGACTGAGGTTCAAGCCCCCGGTGCCTTCCTGTAAGGGGGGAAGCTCTGCAAGTGGTGAAGCGGGGTTGCAGGTGTGTCTCTCCCTCTCTATCTCCTCCTTCCCTCTCGATTTCTGGCTGTCACTAGCCAATAAATAATTAAAAATAATTTTTAAAAAACAGGAAAGTAGGATCCAGTAGTGGTACAGCTGGCTGAGCACATGTTATCATGTGCAAGGACCTGGGTTCAAGACCCTGGTCCCAGGTCCCGTGAGATAGAGCGTATGTTCACATGTATCCATAAATTAGGGCAAAATCTATACCTGAAAGCAAAAATACACAATAGTCTGCAGTGAGTTACTATAAAGTTCATAATGAAATAGTGTCTACTTAGACTTAAGATACCCTCACCTCACTTAAGATACTCTCACTCACTCCAAAGCTAACCTCATAAAAGCAAGGACTGCAAAAGCTGAATAATGGCAAGAGACTGGCATACATTAATGACTCTTTAGTCACTATCAGGTCACCCCATCAGCTGGGGCCCTAATCGGGGAGTCCTGAGATTCCCAGACATGATGGGCCTAGACCTCGAATAAATCCCTCTCTCCATTGTTACCAGTCATTTCTATCAGGAACAACAAAACAGATCCCTCTGTAGGCCTCCCATAGGACCTTGCCCTCAACTTAGACCAACAACGGTAGAGTGTTCCATCCTCTGAAGGGAGGCTGTACAACATACTCTATGCTACACCTGAGGAAGATGGGTCCTGATATTGCGGCATCTTGGAATGTTCCTACTCATGACCACAGAATGTGAGTTCAGATCTGCAGGGATGCAGAGGTCATATAGGCTCCTAAGCTGTATATGGGCTCCAGATCACATCAAATCGATGGGGTTTACAGTCAACAATATTTATACACTTTTCCCATATTTGGGAGCTACTCTCTTCCCTGATCCAGCTTTCTGGTCCTTCTTCCAGTCATGACATCATCCCCCCAGACAATAATTAGGATCCACCTGCATATCATGTTTCAAGCTCAGGCAAAACAAAAACAAAAATAAAAACACTAGTATAGGTACAGGCCCTTTGGAATTTAACTAAAATATGCCAACTAGCTATCTACAAAATGGAGGACCCCCCCCCCCAACACTTCATCTGCACTATTACAGCCTTTAGGTCCATGATTGGTCAACAATTTGCTTGGCTTTGTATGTTAACTGTCTTTTCAACCACCAGGTTCCAGATGCCGGCACGATGCCGACCAGACTTCCCTGGACAGACAACCCCACCAATGTGTCCTGGAGCTCTGCTTCCCTGGAGCCCTTCCCCACTAGGGAAAGAGAGAGGCAGACTGGGAGTATGGATCAACCAGTCAATGCCCATGTTCAGCGGGGAAGCAATTACAGAAGCCAGACCTTCCACCTTCTGCATCCCACAAGGACCTTGGGTCCATATTCCCAAACGATTAAAGAATAGGAAAGCTATCAGGGGAGGGGATGGGATACGGAGTCTGGTGGTGAGAATTGTGTGGAGTTGGACCCCTCTTAGCCTTTGGCTTTTTCAATGTTTCCTTTTTATAAATAAAAAATTAAAATAAAAAAAAAGACTCTGGTTCCAGAGGCTGGCAGAAGCTTCATAAGTGATGAAGCAGGGCTGCAGGTGTCTTTCTCCCTCTCTTCCTTTTCCCTTAATTTCTCTCCTATCAAACAAATAATAAAGTTTTTTTTTATATATAAAAAAAAGGAAAGTAAACAGTGTCACTGGCTAGCCAATCCCTTTCTCATTGCATATTTCATAATGGCTTAAGGGACTAATACAGAGGGACAGAACATATAAACACTAGTAATACAGTAACAGTGCTATGCAAATTCCAACGTAGCTTCCTTGCCGAAAGATTTTTTACAAAACAATAAAACTATGCTACAAAACACAGTATCATACTTACCTATACTTATAATCTATTCCCCTACCTTCCAGTACTGAGAAACTAAAAAAAAGGAACAAATCCCTAAAACCTTTTAAATAGCTGATCTTCATAATAACCCAATTATCTGTACGATTCACGTCGACATGATGCCGAGTCTGTCCTCCAACCCTCAAGGGTTATCACCACAAGATGCAACCCCAGTTATGCTGCTTCTCTTCCCTCATGGCTGTGCAATTGTAGGTACTTAATGTTTCCTTTTGCTTTATTACTCTAAGATGATCAATGTCTTCTATCCACTATCTGCTAGTATTATAAATATAGTTGATTCTACAATAGAAGTCTCAGACCCTGAGTAGGCTCTTATTTAGCTAGCACAACAAGAGTTTTCTTCAACAAACTGACAAAATCTTAACTGACAAATTAGTTATGATGACATTGTAATACAATGGCAAATTCTAATTAAAATCTCTAGAAGAGGCTTAATATGAGTCAATAATTTAGAGAAAGTAATTAAGTATTTCTCTGCATTTATATAAATCTGGACACCTGTACACAGACCACTGAACCTTGAAAAGCAAATTACTATCAGAAGACGGCAACAGGAAAAAAAAAATAAGAAGAATACTGCCAAGCAGAAGTAGTAAAATCAGTCTTCCATGTTCACAAACCAATGGCTATGCAATATATAAGATCAATGTGACCAGAATCTCATTATACGAAAGACAAAAACTCAAATCACATTTATAGATTTGGAAGTCGAGTCGGAAGTCAAGTAACATCATCTTGGGAAAAAAAAGGTTTAGGGTATTGAGTGGTGGCACCATGCTCAAGATCTGAGTTCCCGTTCCCGTCCCCCACATGAGCAGTGACACAGAGCGGCAGGAGTCTCTCTTCCTCTCTATCTTCCTCTCAGTTTCTGTCTCTATCAAAAACAAAAAGAAAAAGGGGGTGGTAGGACAAAAATGGTCACCAGAAGTGGCAGATCAATTATGCAGGCACTTGGCTCCAGTCATAACCCTGGTTACAATAACGAATGTATGAATGAATGAATGAATGGACGAACAGCCTGGTGGTGGCATACCTGATTAAGTAGACATGTAACCAACCATATGCAAGGAACCAGGTTCAAGCCTCTGGTCCCCACCAACAGGGACAAGCTTCACAAGTGGTGAATCAGTACTGCAGGTATCTCTCTCTCTCTCTCTCTCTCTCCCTATCTGCCCCATCCCTTTCAATTTCACTCTATCCTATCAAATATAAGAAATCGTTTAAACAAAATAAACCTCAGGGGTCAGATGGTGCTGCAAAGAACAGCACAAGCCAGTTTAAGCCCCTGGCTCCCAACCTGCAGGGGTCGCTTCACAAGTGGTAAAGCAGGTCTACAGGTGTCTTTCTCTCTCCCTATCTGCCCCTCCCCTCTCAATTTCTCTCTATTCTACCCAATAAAATGGAAAAAATGGCCTCAAGGAGCTGTGGATTCATAGGTAGTGCTGGCATTGAGCCGCAGAGATAACCCTGGTGGCAAAAAAAAAAAAAAAAATGAGAAAAACAAATAAATAAAATAAACTTCTCACTGACATTATTTAAAAAGGAAAAACGAAGATAATATGAGAACTACAGGACAGCCTCAAGAGGAATAGCATTTACGTCATAGGAATAGAAGCGGGAGAGAGAGAAGGGGACAGAATCCCTATCAATAAAGGCAAAACTGGGACAAGAGTTTTAGCAACTTACCCACAGCAAGCAGTGGCTGATACATCTTGATGTTTTTTGTGGTCAGCGGTGGGCACATACGGATGACAAACTGTGGCGAAGGCAGTCCTGAGAGCAGCCCTGTCAGGAGGAACTTAAGGTGCACTTCCTGCAGAACGGAGCCCCCGGGATGCTCTTCGCCAGCAACCGCACTTTGTCCTGATGTGCAGTAATAATAATAATAATAATTAACAATAATAGAGTATCTTAGTTGTAACATACACTGACCTTAAAACCTAAAGACATTTTTTGCTGGAAACGATCTTTCCATCTAAGGACTCTAAGGACTGTGGCTATGAAATGTTTCTGTCCTTGGTTATGACTCCACCGACGTCATCCAGAGGGCATGTTACTCCAGAGGGCAGCTACTCAAGAATTAGGAATCTGTCTTCTACAAAAATGCTTTCAGTCAACTCTGATATGCAAACGCTGAACAAAGGCAGATCAAGAAGACATAACTCAGAGACGTCTTCATAGACTATGCTGGTGTACCACATCCTCATCTTACTATCCTTCCAAAAGGCTACTTTTCAATCTGATGCTCTTTGTGAAGAAAATATAAAAATGGTACCCACAAATGGCAGATTTATAAAACTGGTAACGACAGATGGTAGATTCTAAGAATTCACCTAGAATCTAATAACAAATGCCACTGTGTTAATGTAAGTACAAAAAAAAAAAAATTTAAGCTTTATAATGAAACGCTTCTTACATTAACATAAATTTAAGAGGCCAGGTGGTGGCGCACCTGGTTGAGCGCACATGTTCCAATGAGCAAGGACCCAGGTTCGAGCCCCTAGTCCCCACCTGCAGGGGGAAAGCTTTGTGAGTGATTTTTTTTTTTTATTAATTTATTCCCTTTTGTTGCCCTTGTTTTATTGTTGTAATTAACTATTATTGTTGTTGTTGGATAGGACAGACAGAAATGGAGAGAGGAGGGAAAGACAGAGAGATGAGAGAAAGACACCTACAGACCTGCTTCACCACCTGTGAAGCAACTCCCCTGCAAGTGGGGAGCCGGGGGCTCGAACTGGGATCCTTACTCCAGTCACCATCATAAATATGAAAGTTTATGTCAAAAAATGTAACTTTCTCCTAAGTGCTAAGAAGGCAGAATCGAGTCACAGACTGTTTCACCTTACAATGCGGTACAAGAGACAGACCAGCAGACCTACAAGGGCAACACAGCCGCTAACTTCCAGGGACCAAACAAGGCCGGCACTCAGTGAAGCCAGAGCTGGTTGAGCAAGAAGAGTAGCAGGCAAGAGTGTGTGCATCCAATTCTGACCGAGGAACCGGCGAGAGGCGAAAAAGCCCAAGCGACTCTGGTGTCACCAGGAAGGGTCCAACCTAGTACCCAGACAACAAATGTTCTCTCTCTCTCTCTCTCTCTCGCTCTCTCATTTATGTCTGGGTCTCTAGTGAATGAACATTTTTCCACCCCTGTATTAGCACGCCAATCTACTGCTTTGACATTTGCTTTCTTAACTCTGGTTTAGCAGTAGCTGCAGAACCACTTGCTAGCACGAAAATCAGAGGGAAATAAAAAGCTTGCTTACCGATCATGTTGTCTAAGGAGAGGTCTGGGAGTTTTTCCTGTAACACTCCTACAGGAATTCCACAGAAAGACACTGGGGAATACAACGGAGACACACCAGAACCACTGCAGAGGCATAAGAAGTGGATCGTTCTTACTATCACATGCCAGCCTCTCCAGTGACTCCTTCTAGATAGTCAGTCCTGTTTCACAGGATTCGTGTAAAGAACAAATGAAGAGGCATCCACACTGATTCACTAACAGCCCTCTATAAATATAGAACTCTTTTTGCTTTCATATGCAATAGTCTGTAGTGCTCTAGAACTAGTCTTGTCACTAACTCTTAACCACTAACTGTCACTTCTGTTCACAGGATTTTGGCGACTGAAGAAACAGGGAAGCAAAGCAACAGCTCGGACTCTCTTGATTCGATTACCTGCTCCGTGAATTTCGACGGCACACGGTGGACTTGAGCTCCCAGATCATGACCCTGCCATCACTCACTATGAGGGCAGCCGCATTCTCATTGACAGGACAGCACACCATGCTGAAGGGCCGCACAGTTTTGGTCACCCGGATCGCATCACACTGGCTTCGTAAGTCATAGGTAAGCTCCTGGACAGGATCTGGGTCTTAAGGCAGCAGTGTGTTAGTTTAGACATCACAACGGAGCCCCGTCAATACCATTGTTTGAATCTAAATAAACCCTCAACTAAAAATGGTCATTTGACCAGAGTTAAGCAAGAAGGGCTTCCCGTTTTATAAGTGTTACCGATTCCTTCAGAATACAAAGATAATTCACCTAATGATGGTGAAATTCCAAACGAACTATATTCAAGATAATGGCTTTTAAATTTTTTAAAAGCTTTAATTAATTAATTATTGGATAGAGACAGAAATTGAGAAAGGTGGGGGAGATGGAGAGGGAAAGACACAAAGAGACACCTGCAGCTCTGCTTCTCCACTCCTGAAGCTTCCCCCCTGCAGGTGGGGACCAGGGGTTTGAACCCGGCTCCTTGCACACTGTAATGTGCACCAACACCTGGCCCCCTAAATATTTTTTTTAAAAAAGACATGTTGGAGGGGTAAGGATGTTTCTTCTTCTTCTAGCGTTTGCCCTTCTTCCGCAGCCAGTCCACAGCGTCAGGTTGAGCCTGATGTCAAGCCCTTTGAATCTGGAGAGGTGGCAGTCGTTGACTATGTGGGTCATAGTCTGTCTGGAGCCGCAAGGGCAGTTCGGGTCTTCTCTGGCTCCCCAGCGATGGAACATAGCGGCGCACCGGCCATGGCCTGTTCGATAGTGATTGAGGAGGGCCCTATCATAACGTGCTAGGTCAAAGCCGGGTTGACGCTCGCAGGGGTCTGTGATGAGGTGTTTGTTCTTTACCTCAGCTGACTGCCAACTCTGTTTCCAAGAGTCTGGAACAGAGAAGTTCAGTGTAGGCGTAGGGGACCAGATTGGGTGACGAGACGTCAAGCGTTGGACAGGGTGGGCAAAGATATCCGCGTATATTGGCAGGTCCGGTCGAGCGTAGACGTGGGAAATGAACTTAGATGATGCCGCATCCCGACGAATATCTGGCGGGGCGATGTTGCTGAGAACTGGCAGCCATGGAACCGGGGTGGAATGGATGGTTCCAGAAATGATCCTCATGGAGGAATATAATTTGGAATCGACCAAGTGGACATGGGGGCTACAGAACCATCCTGGGGCACAGTATTCTGCAGTGGAATAGCATAATGCCAGGGATGATGATCGTAGTGTGGAAGCGCTCGCGCCCCATGAGGAGCTGGCCAGTCTTGCAATGTTATTCCTCGCGCCCACCTTTGCTGCAGTTTTTATGAGATGTTCGTGAAATGACAGAGTGCGATCGAGAGTAATGCCAAGATAGACTGGCTGGGCTTCATGCCGGATTCTCATATCGCCAAGCTGCACATTAAGCTCACGTGAGGCCGAGGCATGGTGTAGATGGAAAACAGATGATACCGTTTTTGCAGTGCTAGGGATTAGTCGCCATTTTTGACAGTAATCAGATATCAGAGACATGTCTTTCGTGAGTGTTTCCTCGAGGATGTCGAACTTGGATGCCTGAGTTGCACAGCAGATGTCATCAGCGTAGATGAACTTCCTTGAAGAAGTTTCTGGGAGGTCACTGATGTAAATATTAAATAGCGTAGGAGCCAGAACAGAGCCCTGGGGAAGGCCACTTGAGACAAGTCTCCATCTGCTAGACTTGTCACCCAGATGCACCCGGAATCTTCTGTGTTGGAGAAGAAACGATATAGTGTTGGCCACCCATGGAGGCAGGCATCTTGAGATCTTGACTAGGAGACCAGGGTGCCAAACCTTGTCATAGGCTGCTTTGAGATCAACAAAGACAGCACCCGTCTTTAAATTCTTCTGGAATCCATTCTCAATGTAAGTTGAGAGGGCCAGGACTTGTTCGCAGGTAGATCTTCCTGGGCGGAAACCAGCTTGGGCGGGTGATAGGAATTTCTCTGTAAGATGAGAAATACGTGACAGAAGCAGCCTCTCGAGGAGTTTGTAACACACGGAGAGGAGAGAAATTGGTCTATAGCTGGCGGCCAGTGTTGGGTCTTTCTTTGGTTTCAAAACCGCTATAATCTTCGCACGACACCAAACTTTGGGCATAGACTCAGATTCCAAGATGTGGGACAGGAATGAAGCGAGCCACTTCTTTGCCACGGGACCCAGGTTAAGAATGAGTTCTGGGGTGATGTTATCATAGCCAGCAGTTGTTCCCGGTTTAACCCTCTTCAAAGCGTCTTCCAGTTCAGACAGTGTAAAGGGAGTTTTGGAGATGGACAAGATAACCGGAAGTGGGATGACCACTCATGGGAAATTTCTCTTTTCCAGACTGGGTCAATCTTAGCACGTCCAACTTGAGTTAGGTGACTGGCCACTGAGTTTGGAGATACGGGAGGATGGGAGATGGGAGGGGGTTGGCTACTGGCACCGGGATGCATTGGATCGACCTTCCCGTGGTGCATCTCGTGAGTACCCATTCATTGGGGAAACTGACGATCCTCCCTAGCCGACTGAATCCACATGGATCCCAGTCACTTTCAAAGCCAGCAACAAGCAGCTCCTGACAGCTTTCAAGCTGTTGGTCCTGCTCTTCGAGTCCTCCAACTTAATGTTGAGGGGCTGTCCTTTGCCAAACGCGTTCTTATTGCAAAGGATGTTGTGATTTATGATTAAATAGTGAACAGTTCACTGGAGACCAAAAAGATTTACAGTGGCCCTTAAGTCTGAAAACAACTGTGCTTTCCAAAAGATATGAAAGTCGCTTTCACCTTTACTTTGTAATCATTTCACAAAAACATCATTTCTACCCTCCGGGATATGGGTGAAACTGGCAAGTCAATGTTCTGGAGACTTACTAGGCCAGAGGCTTTACAAGAGGGATTTTTAGAGCAGAGAAGTCAAGAGGCTATAAAAATAAAGGCATAAACAGGCTGGACTGGTGCTGGAAATAGTTTCATAATCCGAATACTCCTTGGCTCATGGATTTAAAAAAAAAAAAAAACCTAGCTAAAAAATATTTCTTCTTTTGCTAGATATAAAAAGCACGCTACTATAACGCAAAAAGATTAGTCCTGGGTAGTTTTATGTCCCTTATAATACACACATTTGACTTTCTCAAGTCAAGGGTTTTCATTATTAAATCCATGATTTCGCTGGTAATTGCATTCACTTAAGGATGTATAAGATAATTTTGAATAAAAGCACAGTGAGCACTACTGAGGGGTATAAACTCACCTGGTTCCTCATTTGAAGTGGCCAAAACACTGCGATGAGATCTCCGAACACGTAAGGTGATACAGCCATTGTCATGGAGGCAGAATATACCATCTCGTTGAAAGCAGGGTATTACCTGTAAACAGATTTATTTACAGAGCAGAGATAAGCTATAAAGCACTTAGTCTGAGTTGTGAAACTATATGAGTACTCAAAAAAGCTACCTAAAACTCTTTAAAAAGTTGTTTTTACCCCCTGCTCCCCGCCTGCAGGGGCATCCCTTCACAGGCGGTGAAGCAGGTCTGCAGGTGTCTGTCTTTCTCTCCCTCTCTGTCTTTTCCTCCTCTCTTGATTTCTCTCTGTCCTATCCGACAACGATGACATCAATAGCAACAACAATGATAACCACAACAATAAAACAACTAGGACAACAAAAAGGAATAAATAAATAAACATTAAAAAAAAAAAAGCTGTTTCTAGCCACAGAAAGTGAGTAGTTAAGCAGATATTTCCAGGCAAGTCAGAAGTATTTTAGTGGTAAGTCAATCCGATCAGAAGTGCAGAAAAGATCAGAAGTGCAGAAAAGTAAGATATACAATGGAATATTGCTGGTCCTGAAGTTAACAAGGAAAAGTAGAATGAGAGGCACTTGAAGATCATACTCTTCAGAATACACATTCACAATCAACTCCCAGGTGTAAAGTACAAAGGCTAGGTACCTGCACAAATGGAATTCCTGTTCGTTCTATTGCAATCACACCCACTGTTTGATTCACCTCAAGGTCAAGGATTAAAATCTCTCGAGGATACAGTAACAACATGTGGTTCCTTTTGGAAGGGAGGTAAGCCAACTGGAGGCAGTCATTGAGAGTCATGAATTCAGCACTGAAAAAAGTAAACATGGAATGTTAGGCACCAAGAAATCAAAGACACCATAAATATTGGGAAAAACCTAATGAACAGGGCTGAGGACACAGCATTAACGGTTATGCCAACAGACTCTCATGCCTGAGGCTCCAAGGGCCCAGGTTCAGTCCCCTGGACCACCATAAACCAGAGCTGAAGCAGTGCTCTAGGAAAAAACAACAACAAAAACCAACTAGTGAACAACTGATTTTCATAACTTTAACTGAAACGACAATATATGAGTAGCCAAAGTTAAAAAAAAAAAAAACCTATTTTAATGCATAAAAGTAGTTAAAGTGTTTTTGCTGCAGATCCTGCAATCAGCAATAACAGGTAACATTTCCAAAAGTATGCTTCCTAAATATCAGTCCCTGCTGTTGCTTTAAGTACTTAGGTCGTCTCATGTCCATTTGCAGTGATTTTATGAAATCCTTTAAAAATCTATAGAGACCAGGAAATTGCATTTCTGACAAAAGTAAAGAATTTTCTCAGCATCCTGTACTTGCAACTTTCCTTAGAACCCTGGCTCTTAACCGGTATGGGCAACCTCTTTTTTTTTTTTTTTTATTAAAGAAAGGATTAATCAACAAAACCATAGGGTAGGAGGGGTACAACTCCACACAATTCCCACCGCCCAATCTCCATATCCCACCCCCTCCCCCGATAGCTTTCCCATTCTCTATCCCTCTGGGAGCATGGACCCAGGGTCATTGTGGGTTGCAGAAGGTAGGTCTGGCTTCTGTAATTGCTTCCTCGCTGAACATGGGCGTTGACTGGTCGGTCCATACTCCCAGTCTGCCTCTCTCTTTCCCTAGTAGGATGGGTCTCTGGGGAAGCTGAGCTCCAGGACACATTGGTGGTGTCTTCAATCCAGGCAACCTCTTTAATTGCAAAGAAAAATACCCACAGTTCACACTGCCTAATGCAAGAAATAGCATTTAGGTCAGGGAAATATACTTACAATGAAAATCATTTTTGTCTTCCACTTTTTAGTGTATCCAACATCCCCAGTTTCAGAGTGCTTATCTCTCATTTTCAGAAGTCAAAACCTGCAGTCTGTAAAACTACCGAGGGGGGTAGTTTAACAGAGCAAACACAGGAACCATGCTAAATACCGAGTCTCCTCTTGGGGAGAAGCTAAAGTGAGCATTTTTTTTTCCTCTATCAAAATTCAAAAATAGAAGAAGGTTATGGTGAAAAAGAAAAACCAATCTTAGTCTAACTCCAGAAGTATTGTCAAAACTTGTCAGACCAAAAAAAAAGAAAGAAAAAAGTTTCCTCATCAAGCGAATGATGTTAATTTCACACTTGAATCACTTACCTAGGTTTCTCTTGAGTGATTAAGATTTTCACTTTATTAAGTGCCTTCTTGGCGCCAGTGGCTGCAGCCAGCTTGTTATGAGCTGGGCTAGAGTGTGGGCTAGATATGTAAACTTTTTTGCCAGGGCCTGAGGGAGGCTTGGATGGAGAGAAGTCTGAGATGAATACAATGCCCTCGCTGGTGAGTACTGTATTGGGAGAAGCAAAGCTCTGATTAAAGTTGAAGCAAGTCCAGCAAGGAGTTTTCTTCCAACACAGTTTTAAGCACAAGGTAATGATGATTTTAATAATAGAGAACTGGCTGTGTCATGCAGTCATCACATAATGGGAATGCTCTCCAATTTGAAGTGAAACAGGTGGCCCATTATAATTCATCAGAGGCCTCCCAAGCTGAGCATTCTAAATGAATGTTTTATATTAAAAAGGTGGCATAAGGTTGCTGCCAGAAAGAACAAATGTTTGTTCTTCCAAGCAAATTCAGTTCATGAACTCTAATATTAAAAAAAAAAAAAGCCTTTCCTCATTATATCCTGCAACTTCAAAATCTAAAGACTTAGGACTATAGAATTCACAGAAGCAAAGCCCATATATGAGAAACTCTGCATAGCACACTGAGTTAAATCCAAGTATTTGATTTGACAATACTAGTTTTTGTATGTTAACATCAGCTACTAAGTCTCAATAGATTTCTCTTTTCTTCTTGAACCTAAGATTAAACCTCAGCAAGGTATAAAGTTCTCTTCCTCTTCATTAGCCTGAGTGAAAACAGATGTCAACAGTGGCTTACGAAGAATACAGAAAAAAAGGGGTCCCAGAAGTGACGCGTCGGTTAAATGCACATAGTTCAAAGCACAAGGACCCACACAAGGACCCCCGTCTCCCCACCTGCAGGGGAGTCACTTCGCAGGCGGTGTCAATCTGTCTCTCCTTCCTCTCTATCTTCCCCTCCCCTCTCAATTTCTCTCTGTCCTATTCAATAAAACTGAAAACAAATGGCCAGAGGAGAAATGGATTCTTAGTGCAAGCACTAAGCCCCAGCAGTAACTCCGGAGGGAAAGAATACAGGAAAGAAAATACTAAAGGAGGCGGCAAAGGCGAGCACACTTAGCACCACAAATTACACCGTTTTGTGATTAAAAGGAGACAATCTCCCTCAAAACCATGGATGATTAGACTAGGAATGGGGGGGAGGGGAACACGGGTGCAGAGAACAACTCATCTAGCCGGACTCCCCAGCTAGTGAAGCTGCTTTCAACACAGGGCCCAGGCGACAGCTCACTGGTAGAACGCAAAAACTGTCACATGCAAGAACTCGATAGCCAAGCACATCAGGGGAAGCTTCATCAACAGTGGAGTGGTGCTGTGAGGTCTTTCCTTCTCTCTCAGTCTCTCTCTGTCTTTTTCCTAACTGATATTAAGAGGTGAAAAAAAAAAAAGTTCACCGGAGCAGTGGGATAGTGGGATGATACCAGCACACGGTGTGTCTTTGGCTTTTGTTCATACTCAGCACAGCAGATCTGCGAACTCACTGACTTAAAGTTCTAGCCATCAAAGGGTTTACAAATGATATGACGAGATGCTTTATGATCAGGAGGTACAGGGACTGCATGTGCTTCTCGACTTCGCTGTGTCATGGCTACATTAGAAACGCACACATGCATACATGCATCATGTGTATCGGAAGTCTGCAGAATTTAGTATGATTCCTTTATACAGAACTTAGTAAATGAATAGTTACATTAAAAATATCTCAAGGAGTCGGGCGGTAGCGCAGCAGGTTAAGAGCACGTGGTGCGAAGTGCAAGGACTGGCGGAAGGATCCCGGTTCAAGCCCCCCGGCTTCCCACCTGCAGGGGGGGGGGGTCACTTCACAGGCGGTGAAGCAGGTCTGCAGGTGTCTGTCTTTCTCTTCCCCTCCTCTCTCCATTTCTCTCTGTCCTAACAATGACGACATCAATTATAACAACAATAACTACAATAATAAAAAACAAGAGCAACAAAAGGGAAAATAAATATTAAAAAAAAATTTTTTAAGAATTTAAAAATAGCTCAGCTTGTTTTCCATAAACACCTACTACTCACAAGTTAAATGTGAAGGATCAAAGGGGTCAAAAGAGAAAGAGAGAATGTTATCTGCGTAGCTCTTCTTCCACAGTTTGGTGCCAGTATCCGCATTCCAGAGCACGATGTAGCCTGGTGGGTGGATTGCAAGCAGCAAGTCTCGGGAAGCGTCTTGATTCCACAGCCACTGAACATCTGCAAAGACCAGGTGCATGAAGGTGTGATCCAGAAGTATTCACGTCAAAACCCTTGCGTGGCATGGCCTTGACACTTGGTTTCACATAATCATTAAAAGTCTTGATTCTCTCCCTCACAAAAATATAATATGCTATCTGCATGTTGATTTTATATTTATATATAGTAAACTGCAGACAAGAGCTAATTTTATTTATAAAAAGGAAACATTGACAAAACCATAGGATAAGAGGGGTACAACTCCACACAATTCCCACCACCAGAACTCCGTATCCCATCCCCCCCCCACAGCTTTCCTATTCTTTATCCCTCTGGGAGTATGGACCCAAGGTCATTGTGGGATGCAGAAGGTGGAAGGTCTGGCTTCTATAATTGCTTCCCCGATGAACATGGGAAGAGCTAATTTTAAATTAGCAGTAGTGTCTGGGCATTAAGAACTGGAGGTTAAAGTTTTAAAGTAATATGGAATATTACTTCAAAGTAAATACAAGGTAATTTGCGCTAGTCACTGTTTAAAACTTGATGTCAAAAATTGTCCTTAAATTGATCAATCATATCTACTTCATTATCCAGTACATAGTAAAAGCTCACCAAATATTTGTAACTTAAGTTACTTAAAATATTAACTTGGTCAAAGGTCACTCAGTCCAAGCCTTGAATCTACACAATACTGTTATAGGTCAACAACAAAAACAAACAAATGATCAATATCAAAGTGAGAATACAATTTTGATCTCTGTTAATGAAAACCGGGCACTAGAGACCAATTACAAACAGCAGCCCCACCAGGGGGTCATACCACATTCTGGTTTCGATTACAAGAGCATGGCTGCTCAGTTTTTCTTATCACGCTGGACTGAGGCTGATAGTGAACCAAAGCAGAAATCAATGGAGACAGAAACGTACCCAGAAGGATTTTGATAAGAAAAAGCAAGCTAGATTCTGATCAGCACAGTCGGGAGTTAGCTGGGAAAAACAATGGGATTCAAGGGTGAGCAAGCCCCGTCTGGGAGTGGAGCTCTGACCAGTGCTTGGCAGAGCAGACTTTCCTCACCCTGAATAGGTTTGGCATGTTCTTGGATCTCACACTGAGCTATTCCTGCTGCTACATCCCACACGATGATCCTTCCATTGACATCAGCAGAAGCTAAGCGCAAGGAATACGGTGAGCCAATGTTATGGTGATAATTTTCCCTGGCCCATTTAACCTAGTATCAAGAAGAGAGGAAGTAAATACCTGCGTGGGATGAGACAAGACAGAATATTTATCAAACACCCATCAGAACCCACACGACATTCTAAGTTACAAAAACCGTGTCTACGAAATAAAAAAAAAAAAAAAATTAGTTCCCATCCTCAAAACCAAACATTTGCAGTATTAGTTTTGAAGAGCTGCAGGTAAAGCACTATTTCAACATCACAATATTCGTTATTTAAAATATGGGAATTGATGCGGAGTCCTGAGTATTCTGAGAAATTTAGAAATAACTCCAATTACAAATCACAAAATCTAATTGATAGAATACTGACAATCTTGACTTGTTAAGTAGAATGTTTCTCTGTACTCAATTCTTTAAACTCAACAGTGGAAACTTCAGGAATTACCTAAGCTCTGCAGAAGGGGAAAAATGGGGGTGGGGGGAGCAAAGGAAAAGAAAAAAACTCTGGCAGTCCCTCTTTCACATGGTAGAAAATAATCTTTTTTTTTCTCTAATAAAATATTTGTGTTCCATATCTCTGGTAACATCGATGATAAGAGTGGAATGTGGATGGAATTCAATGAATCTGTGTTTAATCGATTTAAACACTACAGAATCAAAAGCAGGCGTAGGATACCAATTCCAAGAGTATTCATGAAAGTTGAAGACAAAACATTTTCTGAACTTCACCACGCACAAGCCTGAAACTTAAGACTGCAAAGTCTCTCCTTTGGGCAAGTAGTTTTTAAATGAATTGTGTGTGTAAAAGTGTGATATATAATAAACATGAAATAAAAGCTGAAAGAATCAACCAATATTACACATATACCTCAAGATCTTAAACAAAATCCTCCAAGCAAAAGAAGTAGAATATATACCAAAATATAATAAACCAAAACTTTAGTTCACATGCAAAAAATGAAAGCTTCCAGAAATGCCAAACTGGTGTGTGTGTGTGTGTGTGTGTGTGTGTGTATTATTTCTCTCAAAAAAAAAATAAATAAATCGCCCTCCCTAATATATAACTTAAAGTGAAAACCGGAAAACTTTTCCGCTAGGTTCTGGAACAAAACAAGAGTATTCTTTCAGCATTCCTATTCACAGTCGTAGAAGTCTGAGCCAATGCAATATAGTATGAAAAAGAAATAGAAAGCATATAGATTACCAGTAAAAAAATTAAACTGTCATTATTTACAGATAACATCATGGCCTATGTAAAAAAGTGTCTCCCCGTGTTACTTAGTCAAATAAAGGTAATAAGATCAAAGGATTCAGATCAATACACACGTCAACTGTACTTATATATGTCATATCACATAAAATTAGCATTGTTAGTTATTTCTCACTAGAACTGGGAAAATAGCCCCAAAAGGAATCAGTTGCCTAAACATAAAAGCTGAAACAATATCCGTAGGAAACAAACAAAAAAATATGTAAATGCTGGCTTTGGAAAAAAAATGGCTTCTTGGACAAATAAAAAAAGGTAAAGTGAACTAAATGAAAATTAAATTTTTGTGCTTTGTAGGTCACCAGTAAGAAAATAAAAGACAACTGAAAGAATGAGAGAAATCATTTGCTGATCAGGCATCTGACAACAGGCTTGTAAAATAGCATAATGGTTATGCAGAGAGAACCTGAGGCGCCAAAGTCCCAGGTTCAATCCCCTGTACTACCATAAGCCAAAGCTGAGCAGCGCTCTGGTAAAAATAAATAAATAAATAAATAAGAAATACTACAACTCCATAATGAAAAGACAGCACAATTTTAAAACAGATAAAGGATTTTCTCAAAGATATACAAATGGTCCATTAGTTTTAAAAAAAATCAACACCAGTAACAACCATAAGCACCATTTGCATGAAGCCACAAGGGAAAGGTGGTACTTAATACACGTTTACTCCCCGCCGAGGGCGAGGAAAGTATCCTCCCCTCAGCTCCCACAGTGCAAACAAGGGTTTCTGCTTTTATAATCCAGTAAAATGGCTCTAATCAAAGGGCAATCAAGAGTATTGCTGAGGGTATGGAGAAGTGGGAATCCTCACACACTGCTAACAAGAAAGCAGAAGGAGTATTTTCTTTGGAGGACAACCTAGAGGAATCACAGAAAGTTAAGCAGAACTACTACATGAGCCGTGAATTCTACCCCTAAACAGCTACCCAAGAGAAATGGCTCACACACAAACTAGGACAAGGATATTCACAGCAACAATATTCCTCATACCTCAAAGTAGGAGCTACCCGAATGCCCGTCGATACGAAAATACAGTAGCGTGTATATTCATAAAGGATGCATTTACGTATATAGTCATGCATGTACCTATACATGTTAAACATAGATGGACTTGAAAACATGCTAGGAAAGACACGTGTAATCCTTGGAGAAAAACAGTAAGGAGAGTCCTTCGACAGATCAAAGTGGAAGTGCCTTATGACGCAGCAGTGTCACTCCTAAGCACACACCCTAAGGCCGTGAAAACACTTATCAAAGGAAGATAATGTACTCGTGTCCACTAATAGCCAAAGGATGGAAGTAGCCTAAATGCCGGATAAAGAAGCTACGGGGCACATATTCAATGGTGTAGTCCGCTGCTAGTTAAAATGATGACAATGTGTCCTTTGGGGCAAAATGGATGGAACTGGAGGTGATTATATTCAGTGAAGTGAGTCAAGTGGTAAACACACACCTACTGGATGGTTTCGCTCCTTTGTGAAACACAGGTCATCAAATTAAATGAATTTGCAAAGAAAAAAAGGGGGGAGGACCAAAATGTCTCTCAGACTCTGTGTGGTTAGGGAGTGTGTGTGTGTGTGTGTGTGTGTGTGTGTGTGTGTGTGTTGGGGGGGCAATTTTGGTGGTGGGTATAGTGTGACACTATACCCCTGTAATCTTAAAACTGTTTATAGAATACATAAAAGATGATGGGCACAAAAGTCCCCATATTAAATGACTGCATGTATGTGAAATGTCCACAACAAGTGACTCTAGACAGAAAACAGATTGGTGGTTGCTTCAGGGATCTAAGAGATGGGGGCAAAGGGGGTCACCGCTGAAGACTAAGAATTTCTTGGGGCGGAGGGGAGGTTGCTTGCAGTGATGACTGCCAAGCTGGGCTCAAGAAAATGAAAAGCTGGGGGGGGGGGGTCAAGAGGAGACCTGGAAGCAGCAAGGAAACAGACTCTCCCCCCCAAAACTGACCCCAAATTCCTGCCACCAACATCCTAGAACGTCACATGACTACATCTTGGAGTCTGTGTACTGAAGACCCAAACTCACTGGCTTCACACTCTCCCTACTCCACAGCAATACTGTCAGTTGCTCAGACAGAAACTACGGGGCCATCCCATTCTGACTCTCCGACAAACTGATCACCATAAAGACTAGCAAGGTGAGCTCTTCTGCAGCTCCCGTGGGACTCCATGGCCAGGCTCTAGTTTTAGTCCCTTAGAATTTCCTGCCCAAAAGTACTGCCCGTGTCCTGAACGGCTTCACTGCCTAATCTAGTCTTTCTCCAACAGAACCTCCACCGCTGGTAGAGTGAGTATTTTTAGGACTGTTTCAGTTTCCTACCTAAATACCCAAACTCCTTTGCAGGTCTACCTTTCCGGTTGCCCCTTCTTTCGTCACTGTTAATGGGGAACCCCCGCCTTCTAGCCATTTCCACAGCATAATACTTACTTCTTCCTTTTCCATGCAGTGTTCCTCCCCCAGTTTCTCACTTAACTTTCTCCTGTCTAGCAGTCTCTAAGACAGAAAGACTTCTGTGGACATCAAGAGATCCCCAAAGTAGGCTGTGCCCACCGCACATGGGAGTCTCACGTAACACACAGAAATGAACTGCTAGAAGGCAGTTCAGGACCTCTAGGTCCTGAGCACACCCCAAGTGCTCAAAGCTCAGAACGAATGAATGAATGAATGAATGAATAGTAAATGGCAGAACTGAATGTTTTCCATCAGTTTTAAATCTCCTAAGACTTAGCATTTAGTGTCTCTTCCTGGTAGAGCATCAAGTGGAAATGTTAGGCTAACACAGATAAGTTTAAGAGCTACTCGGCCTGTATAGGGACTTAGTGAGACTCTAATGACAGTGAGAACTGAAGAATGGATAGTATAGGTCAGTGCACTTTACTTACCTTGACAACGTCGGCTTTATGTTTTTCTAAAACTTGAAGAGTTTGGGCAGTACTGGAATCAATCACTACCACGAGCGAATGACATCCGTAAGCAATTAAACCTTGCCAGCCCCTAGCAAGACAGTAATGTTAAAACTTGAGCATGAAATCCAACAAGACTCAATTTCTCTCTTATCAAGAAATACCCTAAATAAGCAATACATATCACCATAGTTTAACCAATTATTTAAGCACAAAGGCCAGCATCTTACTTTATCCTATTTGAATAAAAGGTCTAACCACACTTTGAAAAAAAAAAAAAAATGCTTGTTGAGACTCATTTTCCACTACGATAAAATAGGACTTATAGAGCAATTCCTTTTGTGTGTGTGTGTGTGTGTGTGTGTGTGTGTGTGTGTGTGTTAAGAGAGAGAGAGAGAGAGAGAGAGAGAGAGAGAGATGGGCCAGGCTTTATTTAATTTCTTTAACCTCGAATCCTGACCACACTCCACATTCCGTCTTGGGATTTCCAACCAGACAGACAGGAAGCTCCTATCCTCTGGTCAACAAGCCCCGTAACCTTTGGATTCATATCCGAATATAGACTCACAACCAAGTGTCAGGGCTGCCGTGTGATTTCACAGTGAGAAAAGAAGAGGACAGGAAGAAGGGGGGGTGGAGGAAGGAAGGAAGGAAGGAAGGAAACGAGGAGGTCAGAAAGGAAGGAAAGAAGGAAGGACAGAAAGAGAACCAACCGGAAAGAGAAAGGGGGAGAGAGAAAGGAAAGACAAGGGTAAGAAGGGAAAGGAGAGGAAGGAAGAAAAAGAAAAAAGAAAAAGAGGAAAGAGTGAGGAAGAGGAAAGAAGGAAGGAAGGAGTGAGGGGAGAAAGAAGAAAGGACAGAGAAAGAAAGAACCCGAGAGAGATGGGGGGAAGAAAGGAGGGAGAAAAGAAAGAAGCAAAGAGCAAGAAGAGGGAGAGAGGAAGGAAGGAAGGAAAAGAAAGAAGAGGGGGCGAGAGAGAGAGAGGGTGGAAGGAAAGAAAAAGAAGCAAGAGAAAAAGAAGAGGAAGAGGAAAGAAGGGAGGGAAGGAGAGAGAGAGAGAGAGAGAGAGAGAGAGAGAGAGGAGTAGCGCAGGTGCCCGGGGAGATGACAGGCGAGAGGGCGGATGGTAGGAATCCCGAGGAGGACGGAGCGGGGAGGAGACCCCCCACCAGAGGGGGCAGGGGGCAGGGGGCAGGGGGCAGAGGGCAGAGGGCAGCCACGGGCAGAAAGGGCGCGGGAGGAGCAGGGCGGGGGGCGGGCAGCCCCGCTCCCACGGCCGCCAGCGAGACGCCCGCACCCGGAAGGGCCTCCCGATCGGGGGGCGACACGGGCGGAAGCGGCGGCGGTCCGAGGCCCTTGCCGGCGCTCCCCCGCGCGCCCTCACCAGTCCACCGCCGCCTTGTTGTGCGCGTGCAGCGCGCCGGTCAGCGTGCGCGCCGACACCCTGAAGTTCACGGTGTGGGGCAACATCGCCGCCGCCGCCGCCGCCCGCCGCCACCGGAAGCGGCCGCCGCTGCGCTTCCGTCGCAAACACGGTCCGGGTAGCGTCGTGACCGCCGTAGGCGGGTTCCGCGGCGTCCAAGGTTCCACTCTCCCCGGATTCCCTAACTTCCGGGTTCCGCCTCTCTGGAGCACCGCCTCCTTCAGGGTTCCGCCTCCTTCAGGGTTCCGCCTCCTTGAGGGTTCTACCTCTAGGGCTAGGCTGTGGCTGAGCCAGGGAGAAACTAAGCAACTGTACTAGGTGTGACTTTGAAAGCAAGAGAAAGAATAGTTCACCACTATCTCTGACCTTGGGAGAACCACTGTAGTTTCTAGTGGAGGGATGTGGGCACAGACAACTCTGGTGGTGGGAACAGTGTGGACTCATACCCCTGTTATCTCCTGATTATGTAAGCCAATATTAAATCACTAGTAATAAGAAGAAAAAGGAAGAAGGAAGGAAGGAGAAGCAGCTATGCAGCATCAAGGCATCTATGTGTTCTTCACTTTGGGACTGCCTTTGCTGGAAAAGATCTTAAAGTCTTTGGTTAGTGGGGGTAGATAGCATAATGATTATGCAAAGAGACTTTCGTGCCTGAGGCTCTAAAGTCCCAGGTTCAATCCCCCTGTCCACCATAAGCCAGAGCTGAGCAGTGCTCTGGTAAAGAAACAAAAAACAGAGGCTGAACATAGCCCTGCTGCACTGTTGGAGGGAATGTAAATTGGTCCAACCTCTGTGGAGAGCACTAGTCTAGAGAAATCTCAGAAGGCTGGAAGTGGACCTACCCTATGACTGTGCAATTCCTTTCCTGGGGATATATCCTAAGGAACCAAACATACCCATCAAAAATGATCTGTGTACACCTATGTTCATAGCAGCACCGTTTGTAATAGCCAAAGCCTGGGTCCAACAACAGATGAGTGGCTGAGTAAGTTGTGGCTATATATACATAATGTAATACTACCAAGAAGGTGAATGGTGAATTCACCTTCTTCACCCCATCTTGGATGGAACTTGAAGAAATCATTTTAAGTGAGATAAGTTAGAAACAAAAGGATGAATATGTGATGACCGAACTCATAGAAGCTGAAAAACAAGAATAGAAGGGAAAACACTAAGCAGCCTGAAGTTGGTGTATTGAACCCAAGCAAAAGACTCAGGTGTTGCAAGGGAGGTTTCAAGTCCTGGAATATGATGGCACCCAGTAGGGGTTGAATTGTTATGTGGAAAACTGGGAAGTGTTACACATGTATGAACTATTATATTTTACTGTCGACTGTAAACCATTAATCCCCCAATAAAGAAAATTTAAAAACTCTTTGATTAGCTTCTCTGCTTTTAATCACTTAACATATGGCCACCACAAAAAGCCAGGCACAGGTATCAGCTTTTACATAATAAATATGTGCATATATGGATGAAATTAATTGGATGACACAAATCTTCATACTTTCTAAATGTGGAAAACACCCTTTAACTGGTGTTAGAAATACTTGACAGGAAAAACAAAGAATTGCCCTCCTAAGATCTAGGCGCTAATTTGATTGTTTTGGGGGTCTTTATTATTTTGCCTTTTGCCCCTTTGATGGCCCTCTAATCAGACTCAACTTCCACTTCTCTGCCCAGCACTGGCTTTTTACCCTTTGCTACAGCACTTGGTGTAGTGATTTCTGCGCTGTGTTTCTCCCCAAGTCCATCATTAACTCCATGACTAGTAGAAGAGACAGAATACTGATTGTTTTGTCATCATCAGTTTTTGTGTCTTATAAGAATTTTTCAATTAGCATCTCTGATATCCTTTTTTTTGTGAAAATGAGTGAAAGTGTTTTGGATTCCAAGCTGTTCTCTTTCAGCTATGCAATGTTGCTGCTTCCTTTCCCTTCTTTCCTGTCCTTTCCTTTCTCCATTCCCTTCCCTGAGAATGATGCTTTGTGGGCCACCAGAGATATCCAGGACCACAGACAATGGTTTTCACTCCCTTACTTAAAAATCCTTGATTCCTCCTATGACATCAGCTGCTAATTGTCTCCCAAAATTCACTCTCCCCTTCTTTTAGAAACATAACCACAGTGACTCAGTCTGTTGTGCTATTTCAATATTTAAAACCTACATTGTTATTTACAGAGGTGTCTTGTCTAGTACGGGTAAATAACACATTTTTAAGGCAAACAGTACATAAAAGAATGTAGACGCTCCCATACTTACAGAAAGGGCCTATGTCCCTTTCTTCCCAACACCTAACACCCTTTCTGTCATACAGTTGCTCCTCAGCAAGTGAATGGTGATACGGATTTTTTTAATGGTAGCAAGTATATGGTCAGTCAAACAAGAGATGACAGTGTAGAGTCAGTGCATCAGTTCACAGATGGAGAAGCACAGCAGGTAAGGAGGAAGTGGGAGTAATTAGTTTAAATTAGTTAGCTATCTTGAGGGCCTGGATGTTAAATATTCAAGGCAAGTGTAGATGAGCAGCTGGGGCTGGCCAACAATATGCATCCCATGGTACAAGAATGAATTAAGTATGCTAACAGGTTTTTATGACCTTCTCGGGAGCATCTACGTCGGCCTGTGAGTGCAAGTCAGAATACTGGACTCAAATGACAATTGATTTCTTTAATAGGACAGACCCTATGTTCTTGTAAGCCTGAAGAACTACCATTTTACTCCATCACCAGTGACATCGACCTCAAAGCCTGGTAATGTGAGCTCAGAGTTCTCTTTTTTTTTTTCTTTTCTAGCTTCTGTTTAATTTTGACAGGATAAAGAGAAATTGAGAGGGGAGTGGAGAACAGAAAGGGAGAGAGACTCTCTGTGGCACTGCTTCTCCACTCCTGAAGATTTCTCCCTATGGGTGGAGGCCAGAAGCTCCAACCATGACCTCACATATGATAACGTGTGTGCTCAACTAGATGTACCACTGCCCAGTCCCTTAGCTTAGAGTTTTCGACTGAGAGCCATGGAGCTGCCTCCAGATCTGTAGTCACAGTCTACAAGGACCTGCAGAAAGATAGTCTCACGTTGCCTTTCTTGTCATTTAGCTCAATAGCTGGGAGGCTGAGGCAGGTGGCAGGGGCAGAGACCAGACTCACGTACCTGCCCTAAGACAGGCAGCCCTGTGGTTGCCAAGCAAGCAGTCTGCTGAGGATTTGGCTTCTACCTCTAAAACATTCTCATTTGAAGGCGAAGTTAATGTCCAGGCATTTCCAGCCAAATCAATTAGGAGAGTTTTAACTGCCAAGTTGCTCACATCTGTCTCATTTGCATCCAGAGTTTCTATAGTAAGTAAACAAAAACAGTCATCAATCTTCTCAGGGCAGAGTGGAGTGGTTACAAAAGTTAATTCTCAGTGGGACTCAGATCGTTATTGTACTGTTTTAAAAGGAAGTACCATTAGGCTTTTCCCATAACTGTAGAAAGGGCATTCAGCAAAACTTAGCTGATCAATAACTCAGCGTGTTGGGAAGCAATATAGTAAATAAAATGGATATTTCTGACTTTAAATCTTATAAATATAATAACCACTTATGTATATATCTTCAGCTGCTACTATAAAGTGCCACCTGGTAAAATGGAAGTGATATAAAAATGGCCTTTTGAGTCTTGCCTTTCTTAGTGGAGGTCTCTCTGGGGGCTCCAGAAGTAAAGGCTATGAGCTATTACTTAGAGCCAGAAGCACAGGGGCCAATGGAGCCGCCATTCTGGAAGACATTGATGATGCGTGTGATGGAGGGATCCACTGGCTTTCTGTTTTTTGTTTATTTTTTTTCCCCTCAAGGGTTATTGCTGGAGCTCAGTGCCTGCACTATGAATCTACTGCTCCTAGAGGCCATTTTTCTCCCTTTGATGCCCTTGTTGTTGTTATTGTTATTATTGTTGTTGGCTAGGACAGAAAGAAATCAAGAGAGGAGGGGAAGACAGAGAGGGGGAGAGAGAGAGAGACACCTGCAGACCTGCTTCACCGCTTGTGAAGCGATCCTCCTGCAGGTGGGGAGGTAGGGGCTTGAACCAGGATCCTTCTGCTGGTCCTTGCACTTCACGCCATGTGCTCTTAACCCACTGCACTACTGCCTGCCCCCCTACCCCCGGATTCCTGTTTTATTGAATGCAGGAAAGCACTCTGTACTTGGTAATATGCTCAGGTTAGAGTTGTGCTGATTTTGAGGGATTTGCATTAAGGCTCACTGACCCACAGCAAGAGATTGGGTGCCTTACTATGAATGCCAGCGATTCAAGGAAGTGATAATAGCATAGGTTTTAAATGCTGGGGAAATTGTTCATCCCTAAACAGGAACTATTCTAAAACAGAGGAGGCAAGCTTTCTTTATCAACCCCAAACCACAGGGGCTGTCAATGAATAGCCTCCTAGGTCGACTTCCTCTCCCCTGGGCAAAGCTGCTGACCGCTGGCTACTGACCTCCAACCCAACACATCAGTCCTGATTTCAGGTCACACCTGTTCTCAGGATCATTAAGTCCAGTGTTTTGGGCCCCACTGCAGTCCACTTGCTAATCCTTAGATGCTGCTTATAGCAGGGAAGCAGACAGACACAGGTGGTTGAGGCAGAATTTACACTAAATCAGAAGGACACTTCTTTCTTACCAATGCTCATGTCCAGCAGAGAAGCACTTACAGAGGACAGAACTCCCACCTTGTGAAGCCCATAAAGAATTTTGGTCCATACTCCCAGAGGGGGAGAAATAATAGGGGGGAAGAAGACCAGAGGGCTTTGAACTCCAACTCCATCAGCACCCAGAGAGAGATGAGAAAAAGGGGGGGGGTCATTGGGAAGTGGTAGGAGGCATAAGTGTCACTTAGAAAGAGAAGGCAGGACCATAAAAAAGGGACTGGGATACCGATTCATGATTACAACAAGCTGGTGGGAGGGGTGAGGTGGGCAGTGATTACTCATGAGTTTCTGCTGGAGATGATGAAACTTTTCTGGAATTAGATGGTGGTGATGGTTACATAATCTCATTTCCCCCTCACCACGATTATCCCTGGAGATCAGTACCTGCATCACTTCACTGCTCATGGTATCCTTTTTTCTTTCTTTCTTTCTTTCTTTTTTTCTTTCTTCCTTTCTTTCTTTCTTTCTTCTTTAATCTATCTTGGAAGAGAGTGAGAGATAAAGACAGAGAGAAAGAGAGACATTTGCAGAACTGCTTATGAAGCTTCTCCCCTGCAGGTGGGGGCTGGGGGCTTGAACCTAGGTGTCAAACCTGCAGGGGAGAAGGAACACACACACACACACACACACACACACACACACAGCACAGCCTGAACAAGGACCAGACAAGGTGGCCAGAGGAGTAGCGGTATGTTGATTTGATTGACTCAAGTGTCAATCAAACTGGGCTGAAGACTGGAGGCTGGGAGCAACCCACTGTCAGTGAAGGTGGAACATGGTGAGTGGCTCTCCCAGGATTAAGAAAACATTTCCCGTTAGGGGAAGATGACCAGAGAGTTCTGAACCCCAGTTCCACTGGAACCCAGAAGTCTTGTTTTTGCACTGTTTCTTAGAAGGAAGTGATTCTGGAGAACACCCGAGGAAATCAGGAGTTAATTCAATCATCTGAGAAGGAAGAAGAAAGAGGAAGGACAATTATGGGATAATCACACTCTTAAGTGGAATATAGAGGGCTGGAACTATTGAACTTGAATGAATCTGTTATTATAATAAGATGTAAATGTATTCAGCCCACAGCTATGATCTTGGGGGAATTATGGTGGTTAGTGTTGGGGGGGAGAGCACAGAACCTTGGTGGTGGGAGTAGTGTGGGATTACACCCCTATCGTCCTATAGTCTTGTAAATCTATATTGATTTACTAATTTAAAGAAAGACATTCCAATAAAGAAGTTATAATGTAAATGTAATAAATATATAAAATATATTTCCCAAACAGCAAAAGTTGAATATCTAAATGTGTGACCTTGAACAAGTTCTTTTGTGCCTTAATTTCCTCCCCTGTAAAGTAAGAATAATAGCAGTGCCTGTCTTCCCAGATGATTGTCAGGATGAAGTATGCTCAGTGATACAAAACACTGAAAACAGAACAAACTCAGTGTGGTGTTAGCTACCACTGTTATTATCTGCAACATCATCTATTTTCACATGTCTGAAATTAGCTCTGGTTACTTCCTCACCGGTGAGTCTTTCTTTAATTGTCAGCAATTTTGGATGTCCCTGGGCAATAAGCAGCTCTTATTTTTCTGCATAAAGTGACAACAAAGCAGGTTGCAAATTTCTCCATAAAAATGAAATGACAGTAGGGGCTTGGCAGTGATACACCCGGTTAAGCACAGATATCACCATGCACAAGGACCCAGGTTCTTGGCCCCATTCCCCACCTGAGGGGGATAGCTACATGGGTGGTGAAGCAGGCCTGCAGGTGTCTGTCTCTCTCCTTCTCTATCTCCCCTCCCCTATTCCCTCAATTACTCTCTGTCCTGTCAAATAAAAATAGCAAGAAAAATTAGCCCCTGGGAGCAGTAGATTTGTAGCGCAGGCACCGAACCCCAGTGATAACCCTGGTGGCAAAATAATAATAATAATAATAATAGCATCTCCATATGCATTTGCTGTAATATGACTGTGATAGAACCATAACTTCAAGCTCTCTCTCTTCCCCCAGCCCCGCCCTTTCTCTCTCGCCAGTCTAAATCCCAGTCATTCTTGGTTTGCGAAGGGTTCCTACAGCCAGAAGCCAGGACCACATGGAAGGGAATGTCGGACACAAGGAATCTGAATGCTGGACCTAGCTATGTTTGCAGTCCCCACCACACTTCCTCAAGAGAAGAATGGCTGTTTGTGATTGTCATTGATATTCCAGTCTTTCCTCGCCTCTGGCTACTCATGTCAGAGAGAAAAGGTGTGACTCTGAGTCCATGCATGTCACATTGCACCAGGGCTGAGATCTAGAGACAAGCAGCTCCATTAAACACAGAGAAAGCCTTCTTCTGCCCGGACAGCCAGCTGGAAACAGACAGACCGCATCTCACATTCCTAACACCAATTCATGCTGATAATACAATCTCCCTGAAGTGCCCCGGATGATTTTGCAAGACCGGTTTCTGAGACGTGGGCTTAAGATACGATTGCTTTGGGGGAGAGGGCCGCAGGGGTGGGGGACTGTTTCATTACTTCCTTGTCAGCTTTGGTGCCATGTGACATTATAAAAGCAATTAGCAATGCTGTAGAGCATCCAGAGAGTAAGTGAGGTCATATCATTTGAAGACACTGCAATAAGTAAGGCCTTGAATGGATTAACCCACTGGAAGAGAGGAGAGAGAAAGAGAGAGAGAGAGAGAGAGAGACCCTGTGGGTTTTTGCAAGCAAGACCTTTTGTCTACTCAGTTCCTGTTGTGGTCAGACTGCTCATGGGTTCTGATAATTTGCACATGAGATCCAGGCCCTCCTGGTCTCCTTTGGATCAGAGTCAGTAGCATTCTGAGGTTGAGCACAGCCGAGGAGGGGAGGAGAAGCAAGATCTTCAGAGAGGAGGACGAAAACATGAACAGAGTTTACCAGAGAAATTGCATAACCCAGAGTTAACATTCTATGTCTGAAGACCCCTCAGTTGTTGAGGGGTGGAGGTGCCCTGTAGCTCCCCAAAGAGTTCAGGGATGACATAGATATGAGAAAGGATCTCAGGAAAAGGGAGGGCAGGAGGGGGCTGGTGGACTCAAGCTTCCTCCTGCCCACCCTCCATTTTACAGGAACTTCCTGCTTAGACATCCGTGTCCCAGGATTCTTTGCGGGGCATCTCTGTAGGGTCAGGGCAAGGCCAGGCTCCTTGGCCTCTGGTTAGCCTCCTGGGTGTTACTCACCATGAATCTAATAAGTGGTTAATTTCCAAAATACAAGAAATTCCTACAGCTCACCACCAACAAAACCAAGTCACCTGCTTTTCTTTTTTTGCCTCCATTCTTTTTTTTTTTCATTAGTGATTTAACATTGATTTACAAATTTACAAGTTAACAAGAGTACAACTCCACACTGTTCCTACCACCAGAGTTCTGTGTCCCCATTCCCCCCATTGGAACCTGAAGTGGTTCTCCCAGGGTCACAGATATGGGTTGACTGTTACATCTACAACTGTATTCGATAACTGTCTCTGTCCATATGTATATATACATATATTTGCCCATTTTCCTCATGGTCCTACCTTCTTTTCCTTTCCAAATCACTTCATGTTTAAAATGAGCTAAAGATATGGCATGTATCCAAAGAAGACATAGCATGGGACGAAGGACACACAACGCTGTTGCAGCTCACAAGTCATCAGGAAACTGCAAATCAAAAGCACAGTGAAATGTCATTTCACAGCTGTTAGGGTGGCTATTCTAAGAAGAAGAAGGAGGAGAAGAAGGTGGAGGAGGAGAAGGAGGTGAGGAAGAGGAAGAGGAGGAGGAGGAAAGAGAAGGAGGAGGAGGTGGAGGGAGGAGAAGGAGGAGGAGAGGAGAAGGAAGTGGAGGAGAAGAGGAAGAGAAGGAGGAAGGAGAAGGAGGAGGTGGAGGAGGAGAGGAAGAGAAGGAGGAAAGAGAAGGAGAAGGAGGAGAAGGAGGAGAAGAAGAAGAAGAAGGAGAAGGAGAAGGAGGAGAAGGAGGAGGAGGAGAAGAAGAAGAAGAAGGAGAAGGAGAAGAAAGAGAAGAAGAGTCAGCGAATAATCTGTAGGTGTGGAGTTTATTACAGAGTAGATCTAACTTAGTGGCAACAAAATATGAATGTTTCCCTAGAAAGCTTGAAAACACTCAGGTAGAGTAAAACACCGAGTATGACTTAAGCTCTGGAGCCCTGCATTCTTCCATATCTAGATAGGACCCCCCTGGGCACTCATTTCTCATAATGAACTTGAGTATTCTGTAAAACAACCAGGACCCACCATTTCTCGAGAAATTCCAAGACGAATCTTGTTTCCTGGCAAAAGCCTTCCTGTATATTCTCTTTCAGCTAGTTCTCTACAAGTTAGTGAAGACTATGCATGAAAGGGTATATTCTTTAATTGATTTTACACTGACTTACAACACCATAAGACTGCAGGGGTATCTCTTTCCACCATTGTGTGTGTGTAAGACTCACCACACCCATCACCACATTTCCAGAGCCTTTACACCAAAGACACTCCTCTGCCCACCCTCCGTTTTCCCTCCCCATTCATTCTGATAACAACTAGCTTTCATAGTCTGTCAATTTAATTTTTATGATTTGTAAGGCTTTTTTTTTTTGTTTTAGTTATTTATGTTCTGCATGTGTAACAGGTGAAAAAAGTGCTCAGTTACTGCCTATCAGGGACATGACAATCAAGACAACAATGAGATAGCAATTGACTGCTATGAGAATGTCACACATCAGAAAGGATAGTCACAACAAATGCTGGAGGGGTTTCTGGGGTAAAGGAACCCTCCTGCACCGCTGGTGAGAATGTCAGTTGGTCCAACCTCTGAGGAGAGTAATCTGGAGAACTCTCAGAAGGCTAGAATAGACCTACCCTATGACCCTACAATTCCTCTCCTGGGGATAGATCCCAAGGAACCCAACATACCCATCCCAAAAGATCTGTGTGCACCTGTGATCATAGCAGCACCATGTGTCATAGCCAAAGCATTCTTGTTGACTGCAATAGATTTTCTTGCTTGCAGCTCAAATCACTAATGAATATATTATCAGTGGTTGTAGATTTTGGAATAGTTTCTAGATAATGGCATTTATTATAAACTTCTTGAAGAGAAAATAACCCATCTGTAAAATAGTCCGAGTCAGCAGTAGGCAGTAAGGTGGGACAAAAAAGTCAGCTTTGTGCTTTAATGTATTCTTTCTTAGTTATGTGTTTTTGCAGACTAAAAAAAAATTGTACCATCAATTTGCATTTGGGGACAAATCGCCTCTTTTATCTACAATAGCTTTATATCTACAATAGCTTTATATTTTATGTTGTTTTTCCATGAATACTCATTCATGCATCTGACGTCATTGGTAATTTTCTTTTCAGTTGTTTAAACAGATCTGTTATGAGTGCCGGGAGATAGCCCACGAGTAGAATGCACAATCACCAAGCTCCAGGTCCCCCAGCACCCAGCCACCGCATGGGAGCACCACACAGAGGGGACATTTCATGAGCTGTGAAACAGCTATGATGCTGCTCCTTTTCCTCTTGTTTCTCTCTCCCTTTCTGACTCTCACCTCCTAGCCAATAAAGAAATTTAAAAAAGGGGGGGGGGGAGTCGGGTGGTAGCGCAAGGGGTTAAGCACATGTGGCACAAAGTGCAAGGACCGGCGTAAGGATCCCGGTTCGAGCCCCTGGCTCCCCACCTGCAGTGGAGTCGCTTCACAGGAGGTGAAGCAGGTCTGCAGGGGTCTGTCTTTCTCTCCCCCTCTGTCTTCCCCTCCTCTCTCCATTTCTCTCTGTCCTATCCAACAATGACGACATCAATAACAACAACAATAATAACTACAACGATAAAACAAGGGCAACAAAAGGGAATAAATAAATAAATATTTAAAAAATTGTAAAAAGGGTAGGGGGGTAGATAACATAGTGATTATGCAAAGAAACTTTTTTTTTTGCTTTTGTCTCCAGGGTTATTGCTGGGGGTCAGTGTGGGCATCTATGGGGCTCAGGGTCAGCACAAGAATTCACTGTTCCTGGAGGACATTTTTTCTTTTTTATTTTATTGGATAGGACAGAGAGACATCGAGACAGGAGGGGAAGATAGAGAGATGGAGAGAAAGACAGACACCTGCAGACCTGCTTCATCACTTGTGAGGCGACCCCTCCTGCAGGTGGGGAGCTGGGAGCTGGAACCAGCATCCTTGCACTGGTGCTTGCATTAATTGTCACCAGAGTTATTGCTGGGGCTCACTGTTGGTACTATAAATCCACTACTCCTAGCATTCATTTTTTTCTTCTGATATATATATATTAGACAGGACAAAGAGAAATTGAGAGAGGACGGGAAATAGAGGGAGTGAATGAGAAACACCTATGAAGCAGACCCCCTGCAGGTGAACAGCCAGGGCTTGAACCCGGGTCCTCCCGCTTGCTAATATGTGTACTTAACCAGGTGCGCCACTGCCTAGCCCCCTATTTTATTTATTTTTAATGGGGGGGGGAGAGAAAGAGAGAGAAATAGACCAGAGCACTTCTCAGCTCTGGCTTATGGTGGGCTGGAGATTGAACCTGGGACCTTAGAGCCTCAGGCATGAGAATCTTTTGCAGAACCATGATGCTATCTGATGAGAGGGATTTCTCAAGGAGAGACCTTTTGGAATCCTTCCAGGGCCCTGGGGGAGTCTATTTCCCAAATTCCCTCTTCCCTTCCTCTTCACTTCTGTATTATCTCTTCCTCATAACTTAATAAGAAAAGTCTGGGAACTTCATATGGACCATAAGTGCTAACTTGTAATTCTTTTGAGAGGCAAGGGGATAAACCCACAGGGGAGGGAGTTGGGAAACATCTCAGTGAGCCTCTCACATCGCCTCAACAAGGCAAGATGGCTGAGATTCCCCTGGGGACTGAGGATGACATATGGCTGCTTTTGGGGAGGTGAGTCTGTCTAAGAGTTGGGGTGTTGAGGGGAGGGCTGCCAGGGGCGTTTTTTCCTGACACTGTGCTTGGAAAAGCTTCCCTGTTAAGAGTGGACAGTCAAGGGGGTCGTGCGGTAGCGCAGCGGGTTAAGCGGACGTGGCACAAAGCGCAAGGATCTGCGGAAGGATCCCGGTTGGAGCCCCAGCTCCCCACCTGCAGGGGAGTCGCTTCACAGGTGGTGAAGCAGGTCTGCAGGTGTCTCTTTCTCTCCCCCCTCTGTTTTCTCCTCCTCTCTCCGTGTCTTTCTGTCTTATGTAACAACAACAGTAACAACAATAATAACTACAACAATAGAAAAACAAGGGCAACAAAAGGGAAAATAAATAAATAAATAAAATTTAAAATATAGTTAAAAAAAATAAAGAGTGGATGGTCAAGAGCCGGAGACCCTTCTTCTCATGCAGCCATGTCTCTGCCACTCAAGAGGGGATGAAAACAACTCTTAATTCTTTCATAAATTGAAAATGAGGAATCTGATGTACAGAGCAGGTAATATTTGAATCATGCTTGCACTGCGGGTGCGTCTCCCCTGGACCGAGCACCAGGAGAGAAGGCCGAGCAGAAGTGGGCCTTGGAAGTCAAAGCCTGAAGAGGTGAGGGACTGTACTAAGGGATACTTTGCCCCTTGTCCCCACCCCCTGCTTCTTCTTCTTCTAGCGTTTGCCCTTCTTCCGTAGCCAGTCAACAGCGTCAGGTTGAGCCTGATGTAAAGTTTCGAGACCTCCTTTGAATCTGGAGAGGTGGCAGTCGTTGACTATGTGGGTCATAGTCTGTCTGGAGCTGCAGGGGCAGTTCTGGTCGTCTCTGGCTCCCCAGCGAAGGATCATAGCGGAGCACCGGCCATGGCCTGTTCGATACCGATTGAGGAGGGCCCCCTGCTGCAATGAGCCATTGCTGCTGTTTGCAAGTTTACTTAGGCAGTTTATGCAGATTGCTGCTCAGAGAGCCCTGTGTTATTGGGCGTGATCTTGGCATCATCTCGTCAAAGCAAGTTTTCTGATCCAGCTAACAGAGAGAAATCAAAAGAAACACTCTCCCATAAAAGCCTCTAGTATGAGTTTGTAAAAATGTCACCAGTACAGAGATAATTCAGAGAGGGCATGATTTTGACAAATTACAGTGACTGTTCTTAGTAAATAACAAACATTCCCTTTAGATAAATCCACAGATAAAATGCCGCTCTGGGGCGGCACAGGTGTTCTCAAATAATTACTGGGTGGAGTGCAAGATTTTTAGGAATTACAAGTAGTTTGCCTCAAGGGCCGGGGTGGGGAAAGATAGCATAATGGTTATGCAAAGAGACTTTCATGCCTGAGGCTCCAAAATCCTAGGTTCAGTCCCCTGCACTACCTTAAGTCAGAGCTGAGCAGTGCTCTGGAGGAAAAAAAAAAAAAAAAGAAGGAAGGAAGGAAGGAGAAAAAAAACAAACAATAGGGTCTGGGGGTGGAGTACCTAGTTAAGTGAATGCTTGACAGTGCACAAGGAACCAGGTTCAAGCCCCTGGTTCCCAACTGCAAGGGGAAAGCGTCACGAGTGGTGAAGCAGTGCTGCAGGTGTCTCTGCCTCTTTCCCTTCCTATCTACCCCTCCTTAGCTTTTCTCTGCTTCTAGCAAATAAGTAAATAAATATAAATTGAGGAAAAAAAAAAACAAACAAACAAACAAAAAAACCTGCCCAGAATAGGTTTCCTCTTCATTATTGGAAATGTGTCCAGTTGTTTATAAATTTTATTTATTTGTTTGTTTGTTTATTTCATTTGATAGGGCAGAGAGAAATCAAAAAGGGGAACAGAGAAGGACAGAGACACCTGTGTCCCTGCTTCATCATTCATGAAGCTGACCCCTGCAGGTGGGGGCCAGGGGCTTATAAATGGTTAACACCTGCATGTAACCAGGTGCACTGCTCCCCACCCCCCAGCTTCCTTCTGTTTCTGCTTTATCTCCCTTGACATGTAATGAGGTCCTCTGTTTGGGTGGTGGTTCCTTTTGCCATGCAGAAGCTTTTCAATTTGATGTAGTCTCATTGGTTTATTTTATTTTATTTGTTTGTTTTTCCTGCAATTTGACTTGAATTATAGAAGACATCTTTAAATGTAGATGGGAAAGAGTTCTGCCAGTGTTTTCCTCCAAGAATTGGATGGTTTCTGGTCTAATATCAACTTCTAGACGTTTCTCATTGATGTGCAGCAATGCCTCAATCTCTCTTCTTCCACTACAGAGTGTGTGTGCGCACACACTTTGTTATATTTTTCTCTTTTGAATTTCTCCCCCATGGTGGTGCTCTCCACCAATCAGTCCTGCTTATGTCTCTGCATGGCTCTTGGAAAGATAAATGACCCACAAACAGAAACGCTCTTTGCAGTCTTCAGTCATGTCTGAGAGTAGACAGGGGTGCTGACACCAGCAAGTTTGAGAACCAAATGCCCTCAAAAAAACATACCACCGATGTTCATAATTTCTCAAACACTGACTCTAAGTCAGTTTTCTAGGTTATCATCCTGTGTAATCGATGTAAAATGACATTAGAAAAACAGGCAGGTTATATGGATAGACTTCAGTGAGAAAGAAAGCTCATTATGCCCCAAACATGTAAAAAGTATATCAGATGTGTTGAGTTAAGAAAATAAAGAATAAGAAGTTCAGAAATAATTCTGGGGAGGGAGGGATCTGGAGGCTTATGGTGGAGGAGGAGGAATAGTAGAGGCTGAGATGTATTGATACCTGTATTGGAGAAATACGTAACTGCCCCTGTGGCAATGACCTTGCAAATCAATATTTTCTTCTTTCAATTTAAATGAACTAATTAATTGATTAATTAATTTAATTACTTTTTTGCCACCAGGGTTACTGCTAGGGTTCTGAGCCTGCATGACAAATCCACCACTCCAGACACCCATTTTTCCTTTTTTAATTTTTTTTTATTTGATAGGATAGATAGAAATTGAGAGGGGCGCACGTGGCGCAAAGTGCAGGGACCTGCGTAAGGATCCCGGTTCGAGCCCCCGGCTCCCCACCTGCAGGGGAGTTGCTTCACGGGCGGTGAAGCAGGTCTGCAGGTGTCTTTCTTTCTCTCCCCTCTCTCTCTGTCTTCCCCTCCTCTCTCCATTTCTCTCTGTCCTATCCAACAACAAAGCAACGTCAACAATGGCAATAATAACCACAACGAGGCTGCAACAACTAGGGCAACAAAAAGGGGGAAAATGGCCTCCAGGAGCGGTGGATTCATGGTGCAGGCACTGAGCCCAGCAATAACCCTGGAGGAAAAAAAAAAAAAAAGAAATTGAGAGGGGAGGAGAAGATAGAAAGGAAGAGAGAAAGAGAGACACATGCAACCCTGTTTCACCACTTGTGAAGCTTCCCCCCTACAGGTGGGGGCCAGGAGCTTGAACCCCTCATAAATGGTAACGAGTGCAAGTCCATCAATACCCAACCCCCAAATCAGTATTTCCTCAATAAAATTTTGTTAAAGTGGAAAAAAAAAAACAAGAAAATAAAGAAATATTGAGAGAGCTCACCTTGGAGGTTATCTGCTTTGCCAGGTGGGTAATATATATATATCTGTGATACAAAGGATATATATATATATATTTCAAACTCCATGTATTTAAAATATAAGTATTTATTGTGAGAGGCAGTAACTCTAGAATAGTTATAAGTATAGTTGCTTTTTGAGTTTGAGTTTTAAGAATAGTTTAAATATAGTTGCTTTTTGCCCTCCTGCCCAGTGAGGTGGAAAATTCCTTGCCCTTTTCCCCACGACAGAACCTAAGAGGCCATCAATTATTTTGACAGACCCTGCAGCGAGCAGGACTCATCATGACCTCTGCAACAGAATACTGTGACCAGACAGGTAAAAATGGCCTGACAAATGATGACCTGATAGATTGCAAACAGATGGTCGGTGGTCCCAATAAAGAACAAAAAAATGTGGTGACCCCCACTTTGGCTGGGACCTATTGGTCTGGTGTGATGTCTAAAACTAGCCCATGCTTTGCTCTGAATAGATCAGGCTTTTGCTAAGTTTGAAATGATTGGATATAGGCTGGTAAGGTGATGTGTTCCCCCTCCCTGAGTGTAGTCTGAATTCCTATAAATTGTATGGTTTGAGCTTTGTTCAGGGTCGAGCTTGGTAGACTAACACCAGTCACCATCTCGGCCCGGATTGCAATTCGTGAATAAACATCTTTTGCTTCCTTGCAGTGGATGGTGGTTTGATTTCGCTCTTTAACATTTATGACCTCATCTACATCAGTGCAACCCGCGTCACCACACCACGTTTTACTGGACTGTATCCAAAGACATCAAGCCTGAGATCGACCTGCCAACACCCACGTCCTGTGGAGAAGCGATTACAGAAGCCAGAACTCCTATCTTCTGCACCCCCAAAACAATCTTGATCCAGACTCCTAGTAGGGAAGAAGTGATAGCAGGAAGAGGATAAGAGGGCTTGGGCTTGGCACTCCAGTTCCATCAACACCTAGAGAGAGAAGAAAAAGGGAAAGGACATTTAGAAGTAGTGACGGGGTCACGTGTGGCTTGGAGGGGAAGAGAGGCCTGGACTTGGAAGAAAAGGGGGTGATTATGTACAGATGTGGAATAATGATTGGCCCATGTCTGCAATCTTAGAACTGTGGTGCTTGCGGTGGGGAGATTGAGGATTTAGAACTCTGGTGGTGGGGACAGTGTGACAGTATAACCCTGTTGACATGTAATGTTGTAAATCAACATTAAATCACAAATAAAACTAAAAAAAAAAAAATTTTTTTTTTTTTTTTTTTTTTTTTGGTCCATACTCCCAGAGGAGTAAAGAATAAGGAAGTTTCTCCCTGGACAGACAACCCCACCAATGTGTCCTGGAGCTCTGCTTCCCCAGAGCCCCACTCTACTAGGAAAAGAGAGAGGCAGGCTGGGAGTATGGATCGACCAATCAGTGCCCATGTTCAGTGGGGAAGCAATTACAGAAGCCAGACTTTCCACCTTCTGCATCCCGCAGTGACTTTGGGTCCATACTCCCAGAGGGTTAAAGAATAGGAAAGCTATCAGGAGAGAGGATGGGATACGAAGATCTAGTGGTGGGAATTGTGTGGAGTTGTACGCCTCTTAGCCTACGGTTTTGTCAATGTTTCCTTTTTAGAAAAATAATAATAATAAAAAAATAGAACAGGGAAGTTTCCAATGGAGGGGATCTGTGTCCCAACAAAGTTATCTGGTGGTAGGAACTGTGTAGATATGTACCCCTGTTATCTTACACTCTAGTTAATCATTACTAAATCACTAATACAAATATAAGTATCCTCTTTCCAGCCAGCACCGAGCAATGGCTATCTCTCTCGGGACAACTGGCACAAGCGCCACAAGACTGGTGGCAAGAGGAAGCCCTACCACAAGAAACGGAAAGTATGAGTTGGGGCGCCCAGCTGCCAACAGGAAGATTGGCCCTCGCCGCATACACACAGTTTATGTCCGGGGAGGCAATCGGAAGTACCGAGCCTTGAGGTTGGACGTGGGGAACTTCTCCTGGGGCTCCGAGTGTTGCACACAAAAAAAACAAGGATCATTGATGTTGTCTACAATGCATCCAATAATGAGCTGGTCCGAACCAAGACCCTGGTGAAGAACTGCTTTGTGCTTATTGACAGCACACCATACCGGCAGTGGTACGAGTTCATTGTTCATTATGCTTGCCCCTGGGTCACAAGAAGAGCTCCAAACTGACTCCTGAGGAGGAAGAGATCCTAAACAAAAAGAGGTCAAAGAAGATTCAGAAGAAATACGATGAAAGGAAAAAGAATGCCAACATCAGCAGTCTTCCTGAAGAGCAGTTCCTGCAGGGCAAACTTCTTGCTTGCATCGCTTCAAATAAATCGTCTTTGGCTCATGTAATAAAGGTCTTCATTGTTCTTTAAAAATATAGAATATATATGTGTGTATATGTGCCAAAGTGTATGAAAGCATCATACTAAAGAATGGAAGATTCCACCTGTTTCCTTTGAAATCCAGAATGAAACCTGCATTGCTTCAACCACCACTTCTAGGCATCATTGCATAAAAGGTTTTTTTAAAAATATATTTTATTTATTTATTAATGAGAGTTATAGGAGGAGAAAGAGAAAGAACCAGACATCATTCCGGTATGTGTGGTGCCGGGGATTGAACTCAGGACCTCATGCTTGAGATTCCAACAGTTTTCCCACTCTGCCACCTCCTGGACCACTGCATAAAAGGTTTTAAGTAAGTGACATTAAACCCAAAAAGAAAAGGAAGTGCATGTGTATTATTATTTTTTTTAATTTTTAAATATTTATTCATTTACTCACTTTTTTGTTGCCCTTGTTGTTTTATTGTTGTAGTCATTGTTGGATAGGACAGAGAGAAATGGAGAGAGGAGGGGAAGACAAAGAGGAGAGAAAGATAGACACCGCAGATCTGCTTCACCGCTTGTGAAGGGAACCCCCTGCAGGTGGGAAGCCGGGGGTGCAAACCAGGATGCTTACCCTGGTTCTTGGTCTTTGCACCACCTGCGCTTAACCCATTGCACTACCGTCCGACTCCCTGTGTATTATAAAGGCTTCTTATAATTATTATTTGTAGACAAATTTTGTTTTGCCACCCAAAAAAATTGAATCAGGTCTGCAGAGAAGCTGCTAGAGCAAATATATTCTATTTGGTTGCTGGACAGAGCATCGAGAAAATCAATGCTATTCTCACCAGCCAGGAACTATTAATTAGAAAATATAATTGGAAAAACCCTAAGCTCCATGCTTGCAGCAGACCTCTGCAGTGAAAACAGATTTTTAACTACTACAACAGCAAAAAAGATCTTCGTTGAAAACTACAGAACATCTGAATGATAGCTTTTAGGTAGGAAGATTTGTTATTACAAAAAAAAAAAAAAAAGATATGTAATCTTTACTGTTCAGTGCTAATCTAAGATGAGCACCACCAAAGTTGTTCACAGAATCTGACAAGAAGGAATGCTAAGAGAAAACTGAAGAACACAGACACATGGATGGGAAGGGAAGACGTTCTGATGGGAAACAAAACCTGTCTCCCTACTCAGCAGAGCTAACCATCCAGGCATAGGAGGAGATAATACAGGTTGGGACTAGGTAAGGCCAGTAGCAGATAGAGGGTCTGAGCTTCTGCTTTGTGGAAAGTCTCTGCTGGATTTTGTGTTTGTGCTATCTTGGGCAGCAAGGCAATCAACGTGTACTCTGAGATTTAGTTGGTTTAATTCCCCCCAGAAATTTCACTTTATTTAATACAGAAATCTAGTCTCAATAATGATATGTGTGCTGAAATTTATATAATATTATACTGCAATGTTGATACAGTATACAAAACATTTTAAAAGAAAAAAACCCATCTAATCTTGGACCAATATTTTATTCAATTCTTAAAGATAATCTCTTTAGAAACTGAGAGAAGTCCTTTGTTTCTGAAATCTGTCTCGTCTCCTCTCTCTCTCTCTCTATCTCTCTGATCATCTGACAGTCTATGCACTGCACAACCTCCTAGTGATTGACCCACTGATATGTCATATATATCTAACATCTATCTATTCATAAACCTTCTATCTTTTTCATCTATCTATCTTTCAATCTATCCATCATCTATAAATCTATCGTCTACCAACTATCTCTAGATACTTAATCTATTATTTGATTACTTCTTTATTGATCTGTTTAACAGAGAGGTGCAGTACTAGCTAATCTTCCTTCATGTAATTCAGATGAAAGATATATTCATTTAAATTAAAGATACTCTTTAGAACATTGTGTTTGCCTTTAATTCTTTGAATAAATTCTTGTGTATTCTAATGGTTGAACATGGACCATTTTTAGTAAAGTTATACTATTATCTTTTGGAAACCTGAAGAGGGTGACCAGTGCTGGAAAGTCATTTGGGAAAGGTACACTCCATACCTATATGTCTCTTTTCTTCTACTTGGTTTCGTTTCATTGAGAGACTCTTTTATACAATTTCCCTTTCCCTATATCTATTTTTGTTCTTTCCAATCTCATTTCAGAACTCATCCAACCATTTCTGCTTTTCAGAGAGATGCTATTCTGTTGGTAACAGAGAAAAATCCAGGTGTGATGTTATAATCTAATTAATTAATTCAGAATATTATTAAGAGCATTTAATTCACATAATTGTGTTTGATTAGAAGAAAATGACTAAATCCTGGATGGAATTGACTGGGACATACTATTTTAGAACTTGTTATTAAGAAATTAAATATTTCTGGACAATTCCTCATGGTTGTTTTTGGTGTCTAATTTCACTTACAGTATTGGATCACTTTCTAAAACCTTTTGTAGGTTAGCATTTTATACTTAACAGGGGACTGTCGGGCATTGAGCCAACTCCCCCTGCTCCACCCTGCATTGCTGATACTTCTTCTAGCGTTTGCCCTTCTTCCGTAGCCAGTCAACAGCGTCAGGTTGAAAGCTGTCAGGAGCTGCTTGTTGCTGGCTTTGAAAGTGACTGGGATCCATGTGGATTCAGTCGGCTAGGAAGGATCGTCAGTTTCCCCAATAAATGGGTACTCATGGGATGCACCACGAGAAGGTCGATCCAATGCATCCCATTGCTGATACTATGGCCTATTTACATAGCCATTGTTTGCCTGAAAGATCCCCACCCACTCTATTCCTTTGATCTATCTTCTTTCTACCTCGAGACCCTCCCTGCCTGCAGGGTAACATTAATTCCCCCAGTTAAAACCCTCCCAACAGTTGCTAAGGAAGTTTCTACCTTCCCAGCCTGCTTTTGCCTTTCTCCACCCCCTTTCCTAGCCATTTCCGTTTCCGGCTTGCCACTTCCGGCTCTATCCTATAAAAGCATTGTCTCTCTGATCAATAAAGACATTACATTACCACTCCACCATGAGTTCAAGACTCTCTCTCCTGCATCGCTGAGTGAGTAGCAGCACAGGGTGGCTCCTGTCGAGTTCTCTCCAACCCAGAGAGCACGTGCCAGGTTAGAGGCACTCCCACGCTAGCCCAGCAGGGAACTAGTGTGGGAGGGAGAGAAACCACAAGCAAAGAAAGAACCCTGATTTTTTTTTTTTTTTTGCAATGCCCGGCAAGTGTGAGAAGGAGTATCAGATGCAAGAAGTCTCCATGATAATATAGAAAGTACCTCAGGCTTCACCTCACCATTCATCACAATGTTAGATCAAACTATTTTGGAGTCTCTTTCTTTCTTTCTTTCTTTCTACCAGTACACTGCTAAATTCTGGTTTATTTTATCAATAAGTCTCTCCAGCATGTTGGATCAGGGTGTAAATTAGTCATTTTCAAAGTTATGGAGATCTATTTTTGGGGGGAGGGCTTTTAAATATATTTTTATTAGTGATTTATAAGATAATAAGATAATAGGGGTATAATTCCACACTACTCCCACCACCAAAGTTCTTTATCCCCTATACCCTCACAGTCATCACCATAGTTACCCCAAAGCTAGAGTTATGGTTTAAATGAATCTATCTATCTATCTATCTATATCTCTCTCTATATATATATGTGTGTCTTTTTTTCAAGTTCATGTATTTCAATTCTCTATATTCCCTCCATGAGTGAAATCATCCAATAGTTGTCCTTCCTTTTTCTTCTTCCCTCGCAGATAAATGAAACAATGCCTAACTCCCTCAGGTCTTCTCCAGAATATCTTTCCTCTCAGTGATGGTGCAAAGACAAAAGTTCCTTGTCACAAAAGTGCTGGGTCCCAATGGAACTAAAGTCCAGAATCCCTTAGTCATCTTTCCCTAACACTTACCCCCTCTGGAAGAATAGACTAAATTCTTTTGGGGATACTTCACAAGGAAAGAGTTCTGGCTTCTGTAATTGCTTCTCCACTGGAAATGATTACTGGCAGGTGGATCCATACCCCAAGCCTGTTTCTATCATTCCTTAGTGGGGTAGGGCTCTGGAGAAGTGAGGTTACAGGACACGTTGATGAGGTCGGCTGCTTAGGGAGGTAAGGATGGGATCATTGTATCATCTGGGACTTGGCTGAAAGGCAGTAAGATATAAAGCAGGACAAAATAAAGAATAGGCATCAAAGAGGAGAAATAGAGCCAATAAGAGTAGAGAGCCCAAGGTGGGAGGAGCCTAGGACATCTCTTTTGGGTGTGTTCCTAAGAGCTCAGAAATTTAGTATTTTTTACTTCTGGAGTGTTGGGATGCTTCTAGTTCTGCTTCTGGGATTCCCTTCTGTTACATTGCTTGACATTGTGGTCTATTTACATGGTCATTCTGTTACACTGGTTTGGTCTCACTCCCCCTGCCTCCGGGAGATTTTGGGTTAGTCTTTGCCTTTTCACGCTTCTTCCTTCTCCCTGCCCCCTATCCTGAATACTTCCTGGGTTCCAGACGCTGCCGCCAGAGGAGAGAGATGGAGGAGCCCACTGTGTTGTGATTAGTTTGTCGGACTGCTTGCCCATTCGTGAATAAAGATTAAATTGCATTCTCAGCTCAGCCACAAGTTTCTGGTCGTCTATGTCTCCTGCCCATGAAGCCAGCCCAGTGAAAACAATAATGGAGATCCATTTTTCTTCCTCCCTCCCTTCCTTCCTTCCTCCCTTCCTCCCTTCCTCCCTCCCTTCCTCCCTTCCTCCCTCCCTCCCTTCCTTCCTTCCTCCCTTCCTCCCTTCCTCCCTCCCTTCCTCCCTTCCTCCCTTCCTTCCTTCCTTCCTTCCTTCCTTCCTTCCTCCCTTTTTCCTTTCCTTCCTTCTTTCCTTCCTTTCTTCCTTCCTACCATTGCACTGCTAAACTGGTTTATGGCAGGGTGCGAGATTCAGCCCTGGGACTTTGGAGCCTCAGGCATGAGAGTCTTTTTTCATAACCACTATGCTATTTACCACCCCCACCCCACCTTGGAGTGCTAGTCTATACACAGCCTGTCCCCCAGGAGCACAGATGTGTCAGGAAAAGGAATTTCTACTGCTTGCTAGAAGTGGGAGTGAAAAAAAAGGAGTTCTGCATTATGCCCAACTTCTGGACCACCCTTCCCAGTACCTACTAATAAGTGGCCTGGAGAAACTCTTTGCCCAGCAGGAAGCCAACAATTGGGCAAAGTCATTTCCAACCCCCTACTTTTCTTTGTCATCACTGGGACTTCAGCAATCCTTTTTTTTTTTTTTTTTTTTCCAGATAGACAGAGAGGAACGAAACCACAACACTTAAGCCTCCTTCAGTGCAGGGGGCTTAGACTTGAATGTGGGTCTCACATATGGCAAAGCAAGCACACTACCCCAGTGAACTATTTTACTGCCCTCTTCTGTTCTAAGAAACGTTTTGGGCTGTGATTCTTTGTCCTGAGTGGGTTGTTATAATCCCTTATAGCTCCAGTAGATGACATGAAATCAGAGGCACTCACTTTCCATCTTGACCGTCAAATCATCAAACTCTAGAATCTTCCTTATTAAAAGATACCAATGTCTTCCAATGACATTTACTTATTGATTTTTAAAAGTTTATTTATTCCCTTTTGTTGCCCTTGTTGTTTTATTGCTGTAGTTATTATTGTTGTTGTTGTTGTTGGATAAGACAGGGAGAAATGGAGAGAGAATGGGAAGACAGAGAGGGGAAGAGAAAGACAGACACCTGCAGACCTGCTTCACCACTTGTGAAGCGACTCCCCTGCAGGTGGGGAGCCGGGGGCTCGAACCGGGAACCTTCCGCCAGTCCTTGCGCTTTGCGTGACCTGCGCTTAACCCGCTGCGCTACTGCCCAACTCTCTTCCATTGACATTTAATAAGGGAATGAGTTTTCTTTGCTTCTGATGAGGCTCCTGATGTTCCATTATTTTTAAAAGTCAGTATCATGGAGATAAGTGTACAGTAGAATTTATGGAAAGAACATCAGGAAGTAACTGTTGTTTAGATGTTGGCATGATTTTTACTACCTCAGACAAAGTTATCAGAATTACAGAGTTTGGAGTGTGAAGAGTGGTTCTTTCATCTCTGAGAAGCCTAGAGCTGTTTTCATGAATACTCACCTGGACACCAACTAGGAGTATGCTACTTGGTGTTACAGAAAGCCAGATATGGTCACACCCCCGCTTTTTCACGAAGGGAAAGGCTGTGTTCCTCTACAAATGTGCAGTGAAGATTAGTGTGATGCTCAGATCTACCTACCTGCTCCTGATATTATATTAAGTAATATTTATACAGGTACAAGGAGCAGCGGTACAAAAGCAGAGCAAGCAGGATGGGAGTCAGGTCCCACCAGATCTTCTCGTCTCTAGATAGTGATGGGCTCTCTGTAGGTTCCCTCTTAAGGCACAGCTAGTAATTGATCTCAACTAGTCTTCATTGTGATGAAGGAACAATTCAAGCAGGAATGGGGTACGCATGTTTTATGTCTTCTGTTGAAACATCTTAACTACTTCTTTTTAAATTTTTTATTAGTGATTTACAAAATTATGACAGGACAGGGGTATAATGCCACACCACCCCTAGCCCCCACCAGAGTTCTGTTTTAGATTCCTTTCATTAGAAACAGCAGCAGTTGATTTCACTCTCAGGCAGAAGTTGAAAAACAAGATCAGAAAAGAAAACACAAGTAGAACCTGAACTGGAATTGGTATCTTGCACCAAAGTAAAAGACTCTGGGGTGGGTGGGTGGGGAGAATACAGATCCAAGAAGGATGACAGAGGACCTAGTGGGGGTTGTATTGTTATATGGAAAACTGGGGAATGTTATGCATGTACAAACTATTGTATTTACTGCCGAATGTAAAACATTAATTCCCCAATAAAGAAATTAAAAAAGAAACGGCAGCAGTTGTCCAAGGTCACAGATACGGGTTGACTATTTATAATGTCTATAACGGTCTCTATATATTTGCCTATTTTCCCTTGTGGTCCTGCCTTCTCTTCCTTTCTGAGTCACGCCTACACCTGTTACTACTTTTAAATGTCCTTCCTTCTTTCCTCTCCTTTCTCTGAGTCCCAGTGGAATTGGAGTTCAGAGCTCTCTGGTCATCTTCCACTAACATTGTTCCCTCTCTAGGAGTGGGGATCAAAATTCTATATGGGCGCAGAAGGTGGGAATTCTGGCTTCTGTTATTATTTCTCTGCTGGAACTTAGAATGAAGTTGTTGTATTGCACTAGGGTCCAGTGACATGACAGCAGAGAACCTAGTGGGGGATTGTATTGTTATGTGGAAATCTGGGAAATGTTATGCCTGTACAAACTATTGTATTTACTGTGACTATAAAACACTAATCCCCTAATAAAGAAAAAAAAAGCTTCTCTGCTGGACATAGTCATTGGCAAGTTGATTCATACCCCCAGCCTGTCTCTGCCTCTCCCTAGTGGGGCAGGGCTCTGGAGAGGGGAGGTTCCTGAGCACATTGATGAGGTCATCTGCTTAGGGAATCATCATGGATCACAGTAGCACCTGCAACTTGGTGGCTGAAAGATGGTAAGATATAAAGCAGGACAAAATGTTTAATAAACAGGAACCCCAAAGTAGGCATAGAGCAGATGAAATTAGGGATGTGTGGGTGGAAAGAAGCTAGGAAGTCTATTTTAGGTATGTTCCAAGGGGTCCATTACTTTAGTAATTTTTGCCTAAGCTTAATAGCTAACATGTAGGTGGACTAAAAATATTGTCTGGGAAGATGGTAGCAGAGCTGAGAACAGGGCTAGGAAGCTGGATCAGGGCAGAGGTATTAACGACACTTGCAAAGCAGCACATATAAGCAGAACACTGAATATTGTTTTTATAACTTTGCCTAACACAATTTATCCCTCGCTACTCTGGGGCAACCCTGTTCTAACACATGAACTTGCTTAGATCTTGAAGAATTTAGATAGAACAAGGTCTAGCTTAACACACAAGGCTGTTACAAACAAACACAGGGCACTAGTCACATCCTAGCTTGTTAATCTTCTCAAAACACTGCTCAAAATTAATAGATCTAAAATAGATCCACTAGATTTTTCCAAAATGGAGACCCCAAATCTCACCTGCTGTATTCTTACGTTTAGGTTCCTGATTACTAAACAATATGTTCTGATTTATATCTTAATGCTTTTTAGCCACCAAGTTGCAGGTGCTACCATGATGCCAACCTGACTTCTCTGGGCAGATGACCTCACCAATGTGTCCTGGGACCTCACCTCAAAGCCCTGCCCCACTAGGAAAAGATAGAAACAGGCTGAGGGATGTGGATCCACCTGCCAATGCCCAGGATCAGCAAGGAAACCATTACAGAAGCGAGACCTTCCACTTTCTGCACCCCATAATGATCCTGGGTCCATTCTCCCAAAGGGATAAAGAGCAAGAAAGCTTCCGTTGGAGGGACTGGGATGTGGAACTCTGGTGGTGGGAATTGTGTGGAATTATACCCCTCTTGTCCTACAGTCTTGTTGATCATATATAATTTCAGCATGGGCATTGGTGGGTTTTGCTGACTAATTATTCCCTCCCCTTCTTTTGGCACTCCTCAGAAAAACAAGGAGGCAATATGAAATAGGATACATTTACATTTTGAATTTTCTCCTAGTGGGTTGGCTCTTTTTTTAAAAAAAAGATTTTATTTATTAATGAGAAAGATAGGAAGAGAGAAATAACCAGATATCACTCTGGTACATGTGTGACCGGGGATTGAACTGAGGACCTCATGCTTGAGAGTCCAGTAGTTTTTCCACTGCACCACCTCCCGGAACACAGTGGGTTGGCTCTTAAAGAACAATATCGCAGTGACAATTGACACAGGATGCTGAAAGCAATTAGTAGTAGGGTGATGTGAAGTAAGACAAACGTTGAGATCTAGTGGAAGAAAGTTGCAATATAAAATCAAGCTGCCAGGCTTTCAAATGGTCATTAATTCTCAGAGGGAGACAGGCTCATTACGTGACTCCTGTCACATTCTTGGAGCGGTGTCTCCCTCTGCCTGTCTCCTCCTTCCATGTCCTTAGAAACATCTGATCCATGACAAATGCTCTTCACTGCATGATGACTTATGACCTCGTGCTCTTTCCTCTGGAGAGGTCCTTAAGCGCTCACTCTTTGGGCAAAGCTACTTCATAAATCCAGTCAAAAGACATGAAATGTGGCAGTGGACACTGTTGGGCTGGTAACTAGCCCATCAGGTCCCTTTAGGTCAGCAACAGTGGCTTTGCTAGAAATGATAACAAAATGAAGTGTCAGCCAGGGAGAGATGAGCCTAAGCTCCCCGTCAGGACATCAGTGGGCTCGCCCATGAGATAATCACCATTCAATGGGCTCCCTCCACAGTGAAGGAAGTGGAGGGAGACAAGTCTACACGGAAAAAAAAGATAAGGATTTATAGAAAAGTCTTTTCCCCCCTATTTATTGGGGGGGGGAATTAGTGGTTTTCTGTAAGTACAGTTGTTGAGACATTGGCACCATAATAAAACATAAAGAAGGAAAAAGAAGTGGATACTAGAGATGGTGGAGCCGTGTAGACACGGAGCCCCAGTAACAACCATGGTGACAATAAGCAAAATCCCCAGGTGTGGAAAAGGGCAGTTTTGAGACCCAGATTTCTCACCTCTCACAATGGTTTCTCTCATCTTCTTCCTGCCAAAGGAAGATGGGTGGTCTCAAAGGGAGGTGGTGTGTACCTTACAACCTCTATCTCCTCCTGAAGAAATTCAGCCATCTGATGTTCAGTTTCACTTCTACGTGACAGTCTGAATGAGCTGATCAGATATATTTCTCGAGTGGCACTAGAGATATCAAGCAGAGTTTTGAGTGAGAGGACGTGATCAAACCTTCCTTTGTCCTTCTTATTTTGGTCCTACAGCATGTGCTGTCAGTTACACCAACATATAGGAGGCTCTACTGTCCTCATGAGAGAGCCTGTCTCTGTAGACTGTCTGGGTGGACATAACAGAAGCAGACCTCCAGTTGGGGGGGGGTCCTTTTTGTGCTTTCCTATTCACAGAAATGGCAGCCAAGAAGGCCATTGTATACATTTATTTCTGGCTACAAAAGTTAGAGGCCCTATACTGGAAGAAAACAAAGGTTTGGACAAACTAGCTCATCTGAGTAGTGTGCTTGCTTTGCAATGAGCCCTATCCAGGTTCCAGTCTGGCATCTACCACACTGGAGGAAGCTTTGGTGTTTTGGTTTTCTTTTTCCTTCCATCTGTCTGTCTTGCTACCTAAAAATACCACCTGGTATGATGAATCCCCAGTGACAACAAAAAGAAAGAAAGAAAAGGAAACAAAGGAGGTAAGGATGGTGTAGAAATGCCCTCCCCCTACACCCCACCCTTCTCAGTAGTTACTGTGTCTTGATTTGAGGTTGTATGCATTTCTGTTTGGATGTATTCCGGGCATGTCAATGTTCATTTCAGTCATGTTATCCTCTTTTCAAGCTGATCTTCAATGTGCAGTTATTAATTATTTTGTCTGTCGCTGTTGGCTCTTGAGCTTGATCAATGAAGCAGTGCTTGTCCATAAAACATGTTCCTGTTCATGTTTTCTGTTGCCTGAGGAATTCTTCTGCAATGTAAATTCAGATGTTTTGGTTGATATCTTGTGTCAGTTTTGTTTTAATGCCTTGGATACCTTTTACTCAGCAGGGAAATGAAAAGAATGGATAAGCTGATGTCCCTTTTTTTTTTTTTTTTGGATGGAGACAGCCAGAAATTGAGAGGGAAGGGGGAGACAGAGAGGGAGAGAGAGACAGAGAGACACCTGTAACCCAGCTTTACCACTCATGAAGCTTTCCCCCTGCAGGAGGGGACTGGGGGCTTGAACCAGGGTCCTTGTGCATTGTAACATGTCACACACTTGGCAAAATGACAGACAATCCAAGTGATCTATTTTATAGGTCCAGTATTTTGTATCTTTATTCTTTATTTTAGTACTCAGTGAGGTTATGTATGTACCAACCTGTCCATGCAAAACTACATTTTCCAGAATGACCTTCCTTCCCTATTTGGTTCTTGGGCCCCCAAGAGAAACTGACTGGAGATGTGTCAGGGGCGAGTTTTGTGCAACTCCTCCCATTGCTTGTAGTCTAGGAGCTCATCTTGTAAGTGGGGCAGGTGCCCCAGGTCCCAGAGTTCCCTCAGAATCCCTCCTAATTTTCCATTTATTTTTCTTTCCTTTCCTTTTCTTTTCTTTTCTTTTCTTTTCTTTTCTTTTCTTTTCTTTTCTTTTCTTTTCTTTTCTCCTCTTTTCTTTTTTTTTGCCTCCAGGGTTATTGCTGGGCCTCCGTACCTGCACCATGAATCCACTGCTCCTGGAGGCCATTCCTCCTCCCCCCTTTTGTTGCCCTTGTTGTTGTAGCCTCGTTGTGGTTACTATTGTTGTTGTTGTTGATGTCGTTCGTTGGACAGGACAGAGAGAAATAGAGAGAGGAAGGGAAGACAGAGAGAGGGAGAGAAAGACACCTGCAGAACTGCTTCGCTACCTGTGAAGCGACTCCCCGGCAGGTGGGGAGCCGGGGACTCCAACCAGGATCCTTCCACCAGTCCTTGCGCTTTGCGCCAAGTGCGCTTAACCCGCTGCGCTACTGCCCGCCCCCCTGATTTAGCTTTTCTAAAGCTTGGACCAACTACAAACACAGCTCCATGACAAGGACACCTGCTGACCACTCAGCACTGAATTTCAATGCTTTGCGGTAAGAAAACCACGAGGACCTGTTTGCACTACTGCATTCCAACTGGTGCCCCTTGTTGGTTCCGGTTCCTCCACTTCAGGTTCCTTTATTGTTCCTGGATATTGTTTCCCACGGATTGTTTAGTCAGGTTTGCCACTTGTAAAAAATGAAATTTCTTCCAAAAACAACAACAACCACCACAACAAAAACGACGCCCATTCCATTGACTCAAACGGTCTGATGGGCTCTCAACCGGTAAAATTAGTGCTAGCAATATATATTTTTAATTGGTGATTTTTACCATTTATTTTTCTGTATTTGTCTATTTTTTTGTCTTTTTAAAAATATTTATTTATTCCCTTTTGTTGCCCTTGTTGTTTTATTGTTGTAATTATTTTTGTTGTCATTGTTGGATAGGACAGAGAGAAATGGAGAGAAGAGGGAAAGAGAGAGGGGGAGAGAAAGACACCTGCAGATCTGCTTCACCGCCTGTGAAGTGAACCCCCTGCAGGTGGGGAGATGCGCACTCGAAGAGGGATCCTTACGCAAACCGGGATCCTTAAGCCAGTCCTTGTGCTTTGCGCCATGTGTGCTTAACCCACTGCGCTACCGCCAGACTCCCCAGTTTTACTTATTTTTAAAGCTATTTAATAGTGATCTACAAGACCATAGGATAAGAGGGGTACAATTCCACACAATTCCCACCACCAGAATTGCATATCCCATCCCCTCCATTGGAAGCTTTCCTATTCTTTATCCCTCTGAAATATGGGCCCAGGATCTTCATGGGGTGTGGAAGGTGGGAGATTTGGCTTCTGTACTTGTTTCTCCACTGGACATGGGCATTGACAGGTTGATCCATACCCCCAGTCTGTCTTTCCCTAGTGGGGCAGGGCTCTGGGGAGGTAGGGTTCCAGGACACATTGGTGAGGTTGTCTACCCAGGGAAGTCAAGTTAGCCTCATGGTTTATTATCTTTATTCACTGGATAGAGAGAGTCAAAAATTGTGAGGGAAGGGAGAGATAGAGAGGAAGAGAGACAGAGAGATACCTGCAACACTGATTCACCACTTGCAAAGCTTTCCACCTGCAGGTGGGAACCAGGAGCTCAAATCTGGGTCCTCGTGCATAGTAACGTGTGTGTTCAATCAGTTGCGCCTCCAGCTGGCTCCCTCGTGCATTGTAACGTGTGTTCAATCAGGTGCGCCTCCAGCTGGCTCCTATAGTCTAGTCTTTAACACACAGGTACACAGCTTTTTTTTTTTTTTATTTAAAAAAATTTTTTTTAATTTTATTTATTCCCTTTTGTTGCCCTTGTTGTTTTATTGTTGTAGTTATTATTATTGTTGTTGTCGTCGTTGTTGGATAGGACAGAGAGAAATGGAGAGAGGAGGGGAAGACAGAGAGGAGGAGAGAAAGACAGACACCTGCAGACCTGCTTCACCACCTGTGAAGTGACTCCCCTGCAGGTGGGGAGCCGGGGCTCGAACCGGGATCCTTATGCTGGTCCTTGTGCTTTGCGCCACCTGCGCTTAACCCGCTGCGCTACAGCCCGACTTCCAGGTACACAGCTTTTGAAGAGGCTGTGGGAGAAGAAGGACTCTCCTACCTTGCTGGTGGGAATGTAAATGGGTTCAACCCCTATGGAAAACAGTTTGGAGATTCACCAGACCTAGCCAACAATATTTTTAAAGGTTTCAACTTTTTTGAAATATATCAATACGTACTTTGTGACCTACTATCTAGCCTCAGCAAATGTTCTTCGTGTTCCTGAGAAGTGAGTGTATAGTCTGTCATTTAGGTTAAGTTTGCTAATAACCACAGTGATTATGCAAAAAGATTTTTGCTTGAGGCACTAAAAGTCAGGTTCAATCCCTAAAGTGTCAATACACCAGAGCTGAGCAGTGCTGTGGTAAATTAAAAAAAAAAAAAAAGGAAGGAAGGAAGGAAGGAAGGAAGGAAGGAAGGAAGGAAGGAAGGAAAAGATCAGAAGAGAAAAGACTAAGCAGAACCTGGACTGGAGTTGGTGTATTGCACCAAAGTAAAAGATTCTGGGGTGCCTGGGTGGGGTGGGGGGAGTACAGGTCCTGGAAAAGGATGACAGAGGACCTAGTGGGGGTTGTCTTGTTATGTGGAAAACTGAGAAACATTATCCATGCGCAAACTATTGTATTCACTGTTGAATGTAAAACATTAAAAAGAAAAAAGGAAGGAAGAAATAAAGGCCAATGCTTGTCAAATCTGGATACTTGCTGATATTTTTCCTTCTGCCTACTTTTCCTGCCAATTACTGAAGAAGTATTAAAATCCCCAAGAATATCTATTTTTTTTCTCTTTAGTACTGCAATTCCAGCCCCCTCCCCCATGGATTTTGAACATATCTGATTATTGGGTATTTTGTGCTATTAGGTTTCCTAGCCATTTGAACACTGGGATATATTTCTCTTTGTTTCTGGCCATATAGTCTTTGCCTTGGAACACGTGCTTGGAGTGTAGTTGTTAATCTTTCAAAACATTAGGCTAAATTATTTTGGTTGGTATTAATGTAGCCACAGGAACTCTCTTTGTGTGCTAGTTCTGCAGAAAGTCTAGAACATGACTTTTGCCCATGCTTTTCTCTCAGCTTATCTGAGACTTAGTATTTAAAGTGCATCTTTTCTAGCTGTTGTTTTTGCTGCATATACAAATAACATCCAGAAAGGTTACCAGATGAATTCTTAGTAGCATTACATCTGAGTAACTATAACCCAAATATTACCTTTCACAACTTCAGGCAAGTGATTGATTAAAACTGTAATTCCTTCCATAATTTGTCAGTTTCTAGGCTCACTCAGGTCCTTCTGATGACTGCTTCTTAAACAAGAGAAATATGAGACTGTCAAAGACAATTCAGATTGCTGGTGTCACACATTGCATAACAGCATCATCGGAATGAAATGCGATTCAAACCATTTGCTGCTGACTCTGAACAGACACCACCCTCTCGCAGCATCTTAAGAGGCTCTGCCAGCAGCAGTTAATGACGCTAACTAAAATACTCATCATGAGAACTGAGATGAAATGACAGGGGTGGGGGGGGGGCAAATATTCCATTCTAAATGGAAGGTACCTTGAAATTAAAGTCCTGAGCTCACTGTCTTTTGTTCTCCATCGCCAATGTGCAACCTTTCAAATTGTTTGACTGGAATAAAAATAAAAAAAAAACTTCTCTACACAGTTAGGAAAATAAGAAAATCATAGCACTAGTCATCATGATGATTCTGCTCTCTTGTCATATGTCCTTTAAAAAAAAAGATTTTATTTATTATAGAGACAGAGAGAAATTGAGAAGGAAAGGAAGATAGAGAGATAGAAAGATACCTACAGGGGGCTGGGCGGTAGTGCAGTGGGTTAAGCGCGCATGACGGCAAGTGCAAAGACCAGTGCATGGAGCCGGGTTTGAGCACTTCCCCCCTCCCCCCCGCCAGGGTCCCTATATGAATGGGGGCGTCAATTCATGGGCAATGAAGCAGGTCTGCAGGTGCCTGTCTTTCTCTCCTCTCTGGTCTTTCCTTCCTCTCTCTTATTCTCTCTGTACTATCTAGCAACAACAACAGTAATGGCAACAATAAAAATAACAACAACAAGGGCAACAAAATGGGAATAAGTGGCCTCCAGGATCAGTGGATTCATAGTGCAGGCATGGAGCCCCAGCAATAACCCTAGAGGCAAAAAAAAAAAAAAAAAAAAAGACACCTGCAGCACTGCTTTACCACCTGTGAAGCTTCCCCCCTGCCACAGGAGGGGAATGGGGTCTTGAACTCTGGCCCTTGTGCATTGTAATGTGTGCACTCAACCAGGTGCACCACCACCTGGCCCCTCATATGTCCTTCTGCTTGCACCAATGTGTTCTGGAGCCCTGATTCCCCAGAGCCCTGCCCCACTAGGGAAAGAGAGAGACAGGCTGGGAGTATGGATCAACCAGTCAACGCCCATGTTCAGCGGAGAAACAATTACAGAAGCCAGACCTTCCACCTTCTGCAACCCACAATGACCTTGAGTCCATACTCCCAGAGGGATAAAGAATAGAAAAGCTATCAGGGGAGAGGATGGGATACAGAGTTCTGGTGTTGGGAATTGTGTGAAGTTCTACCCCTCTTATCCTATAGTTTTGTTAGTGTTTCCTTTTTATAAATAAAATAAAATAAATTATAAAAAAATAAAGGCTACGGGAAGCCAGAGCTGGTGTGATTCTGCTGACATGTTACCTCTTGTTAAATCCACACACATGAAAGAGATTAATGTTTTCCAGGGGCTAGGGGATGGAGTGTGAGGAGTAATTATTCATGGACACAGGGTTTCTTTGGGGGATGGGAACATGTGGGATTATCCATAGTGAACCTCCAAAAACCAGGCCCACTATTCCTTTGTTTTTCATGATATTTTTTGGCATTTCTTCAGTTTATTTTATTTTATTTTATTTTTATTATTGGATAGAGACCAAGAGGAATTGAGAGAGGAGGGGGAGACAGAGAGGGAGAGAGGCAGAGAGACACCTGCAACCCAGCTCCACTGCTCGTGAAGCCTTCCCCCCTGCAGGTGGGGACCAGAGGCTTGAACCTGCAACCTCGCACACTGCAGCATGTGTGCTTAACCAGGTGCACCACCGCCTGGCCCCCTGTTCCTTTGCTTTTCAAATTGAGTTTTCTACAAAAGAAATTTTAATGCTCTATTTTATTTTTCTTATATTTGACAGGGCAGAGAGACACTGAGAGGGAAAGTGGAGATAGGAAGGGCGAGAGAAAGAGACACCCGCAGCATGGATACACCACTTGTGAAACTTGCCTCCTTGCAAGCGAAGACCAGTGCTTGAGACCATGCCCTTGCGTAATGGTAGTATGTGCACTCTACCCAGTGTGCCGCCACCTGGCCTTTCAAATTGAATTTTAATGTCAACCTGTCACTTTAATGTCACCTGTCACTTTCAATCTACCTCCCCCCCTCTAGGGTGCTGTTTCCCATGGGGCTGTGGTTTCATGAACAAGCCCACTGGTCTACATGAGTTCGCAATATCTCTGTGCCACATGTGCTCAACCTCTGAATTCCTCAGACTCCAACAGTTGCCCAGGTGGAAGACAGAACTCTGATGAAACCAGGTGAGCCACGTTCAACCCGGTCTCTTTCCACGTTCTTCTCCCCGTTCCAGCTGGCCGGATCTATCTCACAGGATTGCCTTACTTCAGCAGATCAGTTACTCTCAGCTTACGGAACAGAAAGCCAACGTTCTGAGAAATTAAGGGACTTAGGCAAGGGCAGGTCACAGGGAATGCTGAAAATTCCTCCCATGCCTACAAATTAAAAATGCCAAAAATCAAACCCACCCCGACTCATTTTTCCAACCAGAGCTCTCTGGCCTCTCCTTGTCTTGCAGTCCCATCAAAGTGAACGGTAGTCTCTCATCAGGCTACAGAGAGGCGCCTCAGACAAATCTCTCTTGGCACTCACTCACACACATAAATTACATTGAATCAAGCTAACCTACTTTCTAATGACTTTTCCAAAGCAGGAAACAGATCCATGGAGATGGATTCCATTCTATTAGATTTTTAGAAAACACCGCTAAAGAACACACTTCAAAAATAGTTGAGACAATACAGGAGGAGAGGGAGAGAAAAAGGATAAACTATCCCTTTGATAAAGAGAAATGAGGATGGGAAGATGCAGAAGGAATAAAGATCAGAGACTTTTTGCCGTGCTTAATACCAATTTTATATTTGAAAGACCCCATCAAAGCAAACCATTTCCTAAATAGAACAGTCATGTGGACATAGCTATGTCAGGATGTCCTGCTTTGAGATGTTTCAAGGGGACAGTCACCAGACAGAAAGGGTGAATGCAGTGAGTGCTGGAAAGTGGGAGAGACTTGTGACTGAATGCTAATGGCCCCTGGCCTAGGTCTGCTGACTGGACATTGCACTCACTGGACAAGAGTACATGCCTGTCTGCCCTCCGCTCCATGGTCTGAGAACTCATCAAGAAGCGTGTTAGCAGAAAGCAATGAGCAAAGATCAAATGAACATGAAAAAGGTGGTTTGTGGAGACATCTGACTTAATTCCCTTTCGTTATTTGTTCACAGTGGCTCTATGATTCATTAGAGGCAGAGAAGGAGTGAGAGACAGAATAGGGATAGGAAAGAATGTAGCTTGAAGGAATCATGTGAAATGAGGTCAGCCAGAAAAAGAAGGATGTGTTAACCCACGTGTTAACTACTGGCATTACTGTAAACCATTAATCACCCCAATAAAAAATAAAAGTGAATTGCTAAGTATGACCTGTCTTGCAATTTCCCCAGACACCTTCAGCATGGAAGAGTTAGGTGGAAACTGAAGATCCCAGGAATTGGACCAGAAGCCCATCTCCAGCCCTCTCTTGATAATGATATCCAATGAACGATGAAATGCCACAAACTGAGTTTATTACCCAGTGATGCGGCAGCAAGGTCAGTTGGCCTGGCTGAACTGGTTCAATAAGATAACTGTTGTCAGGGAATAGTGACCATGTTTGAAAGGCAGCTGTACTGAGTATTTTCCCTGTATTAACACACTAGTAGCTGTAATTTTCAGGATCCAGTGGGCTAGGCTCTATCCCCTGTCTTATGTCACTAGGAAGACACTGAGGTCAGGAGCACCTGAGTCCATATGCCTATTCTATGACTTGTAGGCAGCCAGGTCAGGAGAAGGACTAAGTATGCTAAGTCTTAACCAAGTCAGAGACTTCTCACCAAAAGCTGTTTTGCTTTTCTAGCTATGACCTCTTAGCTTGAACTTCACCTTTCAGATTTACTCCTTCTGTTAAGTGGGGAGGGTAATTTGATAATAATACCTATTGCATAGGGCTGTGCTAAAGATGAAAATCTGTAGATCAATTCCTGTTTGATAGGAAGAGTCCTTACTGTCAGCTCACAGATGGGAAATGGAAGAAACATGAACTTCCAGTCATGTACACTTTAACTTCCTTTGCATATATGAATTCAGGTTGGACTCACAGCAACTACACACCTGTTTATATTGATTTTCCTTTCCAAAACCTTTTTGTAAGTGTCACAGACTGTCTCCTATGACATGTGACTCTGGATTGCCAGGGCTGTTCATCCACTGTCTCGCTGTATCTGCCCCACAGAAGGATAAGCAGTAAACTTGGTAGTCAGGCCTCTTTGAAGGTCTTTTTTAGTTATTGTGTATTTTTGGGGAAAAAAAAGTTAAATTGTCTTACTCCTCCCCCGAAGGTGTCTGCTCCATTCACTGGATATCTGTAGTGTCCCAGGAGGACTCATCATCATTACTGTCACATGACCTGTCACATCTTTGCTTACTCCACTGCTCAGAAGAAAAGACTGGGTCTCCAGGATCTGATCAAGGTCACGCATCATGAGCTATGGTGCTGGGCTCCTAACTCCCTTGCTTGTACTCTGTACAGTAGGTAAGATTATAGAAATTTTGGGGCTTAAAATTTTTTAAAAATTATTTATTAGATAGAGACAGAAAGAAACTGGAAAGGCAGAGGGAGATAGAGAGGGAAAGAGACAAACACCTGTAGTCCTACTCCACCACTTGTGAAGCTTTCCCCATTCAGGTGGGAACCAGAGTCTTGAACTTGGGTCCTTGCACATTGCAATGTGTATACTTAACCAGGTGTGCCATTGCCTGGCTCCTGGGCTTCAAAATTTTGTAAAAAAAAAAAAATCAAATTAGCTCTGAACCTATATGGGTGTGAAAATGCACGATGAGCTTTTGGGGATGGATGATCCTGGAAGGCTTCCTGGGGGAGAAAGATTGGATAAAAGAAGGCATGTCCTGCTCAGAGGAGAAAGAACTATTTTACCTTCAAGTCCATTTATTTGTAAGGAAATATAGACAAGAGTCTTTCAGTTTAAGGTCATCTATGTTACTAGTGAATAAAACTTAAGGTCAAGAGCACCAACTCCGAGATGAGCTACTTCTTATGAGTATAGCTTCCTGGTTACATGACTGTGGGCAAGATGCAGCCTTTGTACATAAATCTGGGGTAATAATGAGATCTGCTATAAGGCAAACCCCGGCATCTGGCTTTTCTTTTTGTAATAAAAATGCATAACGTGTGTGTGTGGGGGGAGAGGGCAGCAGCGAAGTAGGTTAAATGCACATGGTGCAAAGCACAAAGACTGGCTCAAGGATCCCGGTTCGAGCCTCCAGCTCCCCACCTGCAGGGGAGTCGCTTCACAGGTGGTGAAGCAGGTCTGCAGGTGTCTCTCTCTCTCTCTCTCTCTGTCTTCCCCTCCTATCTCCATTTCTCTCTGTCATACCCAATAACAACAATAGCTATGACAACAATAACAACTACAGCAAGCGCAACAACAAGGGAAACAAAATGGGAAAAATGGCCTCCAGGAGCAGTGGATTCATAGTGCAGGCACCTGAGTGCCAGCGATAACCCTAGAGGCCAAAAAGAAAAAAAAATGCATAACTTAAAAGTCTGACCTGCCGGGCTAGCATCATGGGAGAGAGAGACCGGGAACTTGTGGCAGAGCGGGAATACAATGCAATGCCTTTATTGATCAGAGACAACATCTTTATATCTATTGAAATGGAAGTGGCAGGTCGGAAAAGGAAATGGCTAGGAGAGGGAGTGGAGAAAGGTAGAAAGCTTCCATAGCAGCTGTTGCGAAGGTTCTAACCAATGGGATTAAACCAATACCCTGCAGGCAGGGTGGGTCTCAGGCAAAACAATGATTATGTAAATAGACCACAGCCTCAAGCAATGCAGGGGACCTGGCGTAAAGACCAACACCGGCCCAGGGCCAGATGGTGGCACACCTGGTAGGATACATATGTTATCATGAGTGAGGACCTGGGTTCAAGCTCACAGTCCCAACCTGCATTGGTGGGGTTGGGGTGGAGAGCTTCCTGAGCAGTAGAGCAGTACTGCAAGTCTCTCTCTCATTCTCGCTCTCATTTTCTCCTCTCCATTTCTGTCTCTATCAGAAAAGGAAAGAAAAAAAGAGAAAAGCAGCTACAGGAAGCAGTGGAGTTTTCATGCAAGTGTAGAGCCCCAGAGATAACCCTGGTGGAAACAAACGAGACCCTGAGAACTGTAAAAGGCAGTAGCCTTGAAATTCCCTTTTTATGCAGTTGTTTGTTAAGTGCTTTTAGTATGAGTTGCTTGTAGTATGAGGTGGAAAATTCCTTGCCCCTTTCCCCTTGAATAAGCAGGACCTAATCAGTGAAAGCCACCCATTGTTCGAAGGATCCTGCCTGGGGACAAGCCTTATCAGGACCTCATCAGTGAAGGCCACCCATTGTTCGAAGGACCCTACATGGGGACAAGCCTTATCAGGACCTTTGAACAGACTTTGTGGTGTGCTGCCTAGCGGATGGGTGGTCATAGCCGATGGCAGGAGGATGTGGCGACCCTGCCTGGTTGAATTCTATTGGTTGTGTGATCTTACTATATTTGAAACTAGCCCGCGCTTTGCTTTGAATGGATCATGCTTTTGCTAAGTTTGAAATGATTGGATCTTGTGTTTGCTATAGCCTGTTATTGGATGTAGGTTGATAAGGTGATGTGCTCCCCCTCCCTGAGTGTAGTCTGAATTCCTATAAATTGTATGGTTTGAGCCCTGTTCGGGGTCGAGTTTGGTAGACTAACACCAGTCACCATCTCGGCCCGGATTGCAATTCGTCAATAAACATCTTTGCTTCCTTACAGTGGATGGTGGTTTGATTTATGCTCGCTAACATTTGGAGGCCCCAGTGAGATCCCTCAGACGGGGATTCCTGAGGACACCCCATCCTGGGTCCGGACCCTCGGAGGCCTTGGAAGCCCTGCCCGGCGCCGGTAAGTCAGGCCTAAATTTTGTGCGGTACCGTTTTCAGTTTTGTGCCTCCGGAGGACTGGTAGGTCAGGCCTGATTTTTGGTGCACGTCCCCGCGGGGCCTGAGGGTCTGTGGATTGCGGGACGCCGCGGTGTAATCCCAGACCACGGTGCTGAGAAGTGACGACTTCCAGGCCGTTGGGGCGGGTCAGACTGGTGACGAATCTGAAAGAGGATCGACACCCTAGGGATCTGGAAGAAGATCCGACAGCCCCGGGTAGGCAGGGTGGTAATAGGACTTGAGAGATAGTTCGCGCCCAGACCGCGATTTGTCTTGTGTGGCCACTCTCTGTCTGTCCTTTTTCTTTCTCTCACCCTTTGGCAATTCGCGAAAAGGCTGAGCTTGATAGTGCAGCTGAGGGGGTCTGGCCAGAGCTACTCTCTGGTGATTCCCGAAGGCCTAACTGGCAATATTCCTTAGTAGCGGCGGCCGGAATGGTAATTGCCCAATCTTGACTGAATGGATGGTCTGCTGCGTGTGTGTGAATGTTATGTGCCTCATGGCCTGAAAAGCTACAGGGCTTGAGTGGGCTCTAACCTGTGTGTCCGTGGAGTCGTTTCAGCAAAGTGGGGGTTCGCAATGTAGTTGAGACCTAGACCGGGGATCATACGGTCACCCCTAAGCTAAGACCCCTTAAGGTCCCGCGAGGGGCCCGGCCAGGCGAGCATCGTTGTGTGCCTGACATCCGTCAGATGTCAGTTCCTTTTCCCCACTTACAATCTGCCTTGTTGGTCTCGCAGAATTTGCGGTTTGTCTTTTTGTTTGTCTCCTTCCCTTATTTTGTGTTACGGTACCACAGGAGGTTAAAGGTTAAAAAATTTTAGAAAAACTGGAGTCTCCATTAATAAAAACTACTTGCAACCTAAAAAGGGAAGAAGGTCCCAAGTGGACACCCTTTGGGTTGATAGGGAAAAAGTGTGTGAGAATGAGAAAACGGTGTGCCAGCTGGCTGTAAGAAAAAGTATAAAAAGAACCCGTGAAATCTGGGGTGTTAGGTATTGTCTGGACATTTGTTAAGCGCGCTTGTCTGTCTGTGTGTGTCTTGTCTGTTTGTCAGTCTGTGTTTCATGTTCACTTACTTCCACTTTGCAGGAATGGGCCAGGCGGCATCTACCCCACTGGACCTGGTTACTCATAGTTTGGGGGTAGGAGTGCATAAATATAAACTCATGACTTTTTGTTCCTCAGAAAGGCTCACCTTCGATGTAAGATGTGTTTCTGTGCTTTTTTGTGTCCCTGTGTCTTTTTGGTCAACATTAAGAAATCATCTCAGAGCGACGGGACCAGATTTGGTTCCGGCCTGAAGTTGCCAGCTGAATTTTGCCTTGTCTTTGCCTCTCTTTTAAGCCTGAGTAGCAGAATCATGTCCTCAGGCTAGTCCAGGCAGGACCCTGAGGGTGCCACCCCGCCCTCACAGGAGTCAGGCTGGCTGGTCACAGCAGGGGCCTGGAGCCGGGCCAGGCAGCAGCTCTAGTGCAGGGGCAACACCCCGCCCTGCCTTGGTGTGGCTGTGACCTGGGACGGGCCCATGGGTGCAGATGGGTGCTAGTGCTAGCATGTGTGTGGCTTTACCCATGCCCCTGGAGCTGACTGGAGCTGTCTGAAAACTGTCCTTGGTCCTCTTGGGCTCCTCGTGGAGAGAAGCTGAAAGAATTTGTTTCTTCCTCCTTGTTTTTTTTTTAGGACTAGTTAAGGTTGTCCTAGGAGCTATTGGATAAAAAAATCTTAGTATATAAATGTGAGATGTTTCATCTTGAAAAATTGTGTGAGTGCAGATCTAAATTTGTGTTTGACCAGGTATGTTGCTAAGATGTGTCTGTACTGGTTAAAAGCTGCTCTTTTCCCCTAAGCAATCAGCCCAGATATATAAATGATAAAAAGGTGGCTATGAGATGTCTTACATGTTTATATGTGTGTTTTAGGTCTGTTTTTGTGGCCTAAAAATGTTAATCTTAAGGTTAAAAGTGTAAGTAACTTTAAAGCTGCATTCTTATCAAAGTTCTTTAAAAAAAAAAAAGGAGTTTTCAATACAGTTCTTATGTGGTAATATAAGGGTAAAAATTCATTTGCTAAGACAGCTAAAGATTTAAAGTCTTAAGTATTTAATGTGACAATTCATCTTCTCCAAATTGATATGCAAATTATCTATTTTATAGATATTGGTCCACAGCAAATTTGGCATTTGTCTGACATTGAAAATGCTTTGAGAAGTCACTAGTATGTGTTAACTCTCTAAGTAATTAAAGTTTGTTTAAAGTTTAAAGAAAAATTTAGTTAAACTGAATTTGGTTTAGAGATCCTGGTTATGGAAATTGCTACAGGAGGTTAAAAAAATAACTTTTAAATGTATGCTCTTTAAAATTCAAACAGAGTCTCTCAAGTTAGGTATCACACACTGAAGATGTGTCTCTATCTCTTGTGTGGAAAATGACAGAAAGGTTATTGACATGTAAACGTTTTAAAATACCTTCTCAACTAAAGAAGTAGAACTGGCTTAGGTGAGTGACAAATAACACAGTGGTTATATTAATGATTTTCTCACCTGAGGCTTTTGCTCTGGTTTTCCTCTTTATATCTTTCTGCTTTTAAAAATTATCTGGTTTGTTTTAAGACACTGTCAGAGATTTATTCTTGACAAATGGTATTTTTGGTCTGATAGAAGATTTGTTTTGGCAAATCCTGATTTAACAAAATTATTATTTTGAATATTTAAGTTATGAGGTTTATTTTAGCCTTTTAAGTTGCCATATTAGAGTTCTAAGAGGTAAAATCTATTAAGAGTTTTATATCTACACTTATTCATGATAGCTTTGTGATGAGTAAAGATCTTAACAAAAACTGTTTTGATATTGTGCTTAAATTGTCCAAGCAGTTTAAAATAATGCTAAAAAATGGTGATCATTTTTATTATGTCAACACATTAGATATTGACTTTATATACTATACTGGTATATCTGTTTGTTAAAAAGACCTTCTAAAATTACATAGAGATGTATAGGCAAATTCTGGTCATTAGACTGTCAGTTTTGGTAAGCTCTTAATCTGGTTTTGTGTATGTCTTACTGGTTACAAATGCACGAGTACAGCAGTGATACCCCTTCAATCATACTGCCAGGTTCTCTTAGGGGGTCTCCAAGAGGCAGTAAATGGCCCACAAATTTCTCTAAGGTAAATAGAATGACACTAAATTTGGCCTTTTGTTGCTCAAATCTGCCCCAGGTGTTAGAAAAAAGTTACAGAAGACAGAAAGATTTTAAAGAAAAGCTGAGAGATTGCTCAGAGGGTTTTTAAGAAGTTGGTAAATGTTTTGACATCAGACTTTGGAAAGGAAGGAAGAAAGAAAGAAAGAACGGAAGGAAGAAAGAGAAAGTTGGGGCAGTGCCCAGAGGGAAAAGGAAAGTCAGAAAATTGGGGCTAAGGGAAGAGAAAGATCAGTGATGTTGCTGCAAAGAAAAAGGACACTGGAAGAAAGGCTGTTTTATCAACAAGCCATTTAGACTGCTGGTGGATGAACTTAAAGGCATAAGCCGGGAAGTGCTGACCCAAAACCTTGGGCCATGGCACAGACCCGTTGCCTATTTGTCAAATATTGGACCCTGTAGCTGCTGGATGGACAAAATGCCTGAGGACAGTAGCACCTGTGGCACAGCTGGTAAGGAAAGCAGACAAGCCATCACTGGGGCAAGTCCAATGCCCACCTAACCTGCTACCAAGTTCTGTTCCTAGACCAGCCATGAGTGAAATTCAGTGCTGCCACCGGCCTGAACCCTGCCACCCTGATGTTGGAGACGGATCCTGAGGCTCCCTACAAATGCATGACTGCCAAGAGGTATGCCTTTGCTACATGGCGTGTGCATGGAGCATGTGGGGAGAGAAGATTCCTGACTCCCACCGGGAAGATGATCCAGCAAAAGAACCTACTGGAGGCCGCATGGACCCTGCAAGAAGCAGCCGTGACCCATTGTTCCGGACATCAGAAAAGAAACTAGAGGGCAGATGAAGCCACTTGTGCAGCTACACAACAAGCAGGGCCAGCCTTGACATTGATTCTACTAGGCTCCCTGCTTCCAAAGGACCCTGGATACAGTAAGGAGAAATAAGATGGGCAAGAGATTAGGACTAGAGACTAAATAGATTTTACAGAAGTAAAATCAGAGACTTTTGGGTATAAGTACTTGCTGATATTTATAGACACATTTTCAAGTTGGGTAGAGGTTTAACCAATAAAGTCTGAGGGGGCATAGATGGTGAGCAAGAAAATTTTAGATAAAACAGTGCCCAGGTGGAGAGTTCCCTCTCACCATTGGTTCTGGTAAGCAGACATTCACTGTTTTTGTGTCTCAGTTAGTGGCCCGAGAAATGGGAACAAATTGGGAATTTCATTATGCTAACGAGCCCCATATCCCTGGGCAGGTAGAGAGATAAATTAGACCTTAAAGGAGACTTTAACTAAATTAACCCTTGAAACTGGCAGGGGATGGGTATCGCTCCTGGCTCAGGCCCTTCTGAGAGTACACTGTCTCCCATTGTAAACAAACTGTCTCCCTTTGAAATGGTTTTTGGCAGACTGCTGCTGTCATGATCTGTGATGCTCTTGTCTCTGATCTATCCCACAACTGTTACCAAGTTCTTACAGATCTCCAGCCTATATTGCAGGACAATTAGAATGCTGTGCTACAAGCCTTTGGGAAGGACCCTGTCACCTGCTGCCTGCTCCACAAGGCACACCCAGTGAGAAAGACCTTATATTGTGATCCTGAGTACACCAACTGCTGCAAAGGTTGCCGGAAAGTGGCACTAGATTCATCACACTCCTTTGAAGAGGACAGTTGCTGATCCCACTGACCCAAGAGAAAAAAAAGATGAAGATGAATCAAAGATTTGATTCTCGGATAAGACAAGTGGGGAATGTAAAAGGCAGTAGCCTTGAAATTCCCTTTTTATGCAGTTGTTTGTTAAGTGCTTTTAGTATGAGTTGCTTGTAGTATGAGGTGGAAAATTCCTTGCCCCTTCCCCCTTGAATAAGCAGGACCTAATCAGTGAAGGCCACCCATTGTTCGAAGGACCCTGCCTGGGGACAAGCCTTATCAGGACCTCATCAGTGAAGGCCACCCATTGTTCAAAGGACCCTACATGGGGACAAGCCTTATCAGGACCTTTGAACAGACTTTGTGGTGTGCTGCCTAGCGGATGGGTGGTCATAGCCGATGGCAGGAGGATGTGGCGACCCTGCCTGGTTGAATTCTATTGGTTGTGTGATCTTACTATATTTGAAACTAGCCCGCACTTTGCTTTGAATGGATCATGCTTTTGCTAAGTTTGAAATGATTGGATCTTGTGTTTGCTATAGCCTGTTATTGGATGTAGGTTGATAAGGTGATGTGCTCCCCCTCCCTGAGTGTAGTCTGAATTCCAATAAATTGTATGGTTTGAGCCCTGTTCGGGGTCGAGTTTGGTAGACTAACACCAGTCACCATCTCGGCCCGGATTGCAATTCGTCAATAAACATCTTTGCTTCCTTACAGTGGATGGTGGTTTGATTTATGCTCGCTAACAAGAACCACCCAGTTTAGTAGGTCAGCTCAGGAACACACACTGCTGGTCACAGAGATAGGAAGAGCCAGGCTGCCTACCTCACTAAGGTGTCTGTGCTTTATAGATCCTGGTTGATTTATGAAGTTGACCGACTGAGACTGACTTTATACAAACTCTTTTTTTTTTCCTCTTTATGTTCTTCTCCTGAAACCCAAGACCCAATTAGCACCAATAAAAGCAAGAGCCCAGGCCTTTGCCAACTTTCTTTTCCCCTCTCCCACTGTGGTACATCTGTACTGTGTAATCTCCAGATCTTGTTAAGTAATAAATCCTCCTTTAAAAAAATATCCTGATGATTATTGCTGAAAAGCATCTTGAAATCATAATAAGAGACTCCAAAACAGAACCAGTGTTAATATTTGCTTAGAAAGAAAATGTCTGTGGGAAACTCAACAGGATGCAGGTTGAGTGTCTAGTCCATGGCATTAGTACCAGTAAGCTATGGCCAATGGTGCCCATCTGATATTACAATTGTGATGGTGATCAGATAAATTACAGAGGATATTCAGTCTTGATCCTGGAATATAGTTTCTCCATCACCCCATAAATGCTGGTGATGATTTTTGCCATTATTACCAATCAACAGTTTGCTCACTTACTAGGATGATGTCAGGCACACAACAACTCTCAAAACACCGAGAGGCAACTATTTGGTGACAACATTATTCATAGTAAACAGTTGTAAGTCAGGACAAGTGTCACTGCTTAGAGAATTGAAGGAGGACCCTTAGCACACAGAAGAAAGCAGACGGAGTGAAGAGAGAGCCACTGAGGCCACAAGCAAGCAAGTGAGGTTGTGAGGCCTCATTATTATTCCTGGCCAAGCCTTTAATACTTTTGGCTGATGCAACCAGCTTAGACACAGGCAGTCACTGTTATATCAGGTGTGTCAGGTCAGTATTAATATTAGTCATTACGTCAGGTTCACTGCATAATTTACATCAGGTGTAAAATGTGCCAGGTGTAAAACCTGGGTTTTGAGCCAAGACTAACATCAGGGCTTTGAGTCAAAGCATAGTCTTGACCCAATAGTTGCCTATTATTGGGATGGAGATAAGACTGGCATTGAATGTTTTGTCAATCATCAGCCTTTTCCAGATCTACTGCAGATCTCGAACAGATATTGCACACAATAGATAACAGCTGGGTGCTTTGGACCACTAGGGTTGCTATAATAAAATATGGAAAAAGATCAAGAAGAGATTCAGAAAATGATTGTTCAGAAATTCTAGTTTGCTTCTACTATTGTTCAGAAAGGAAATCCAGTTTACAGGTATTATTGTTCAGAAGAGAACTTTAGCTTACATCTACTGAGTTAAGAAACGACTTCTACTTTGACCTTTTGTTTTTAATTTTTAAAAAATAATTTATTTTTCCTTTTGTTGCCCTTGTTTTTTTTATTGTTGTTGTAGTTATTATTGTTGTAGTTATTGATGTCGTCATTGTTAGATAGAACAGAGAGAAATGGATAGAGGAGGGGAAGACAGAGAGGGGGAGAGAAAGATAGACACCTGCAGACCTGCTTCACCACCTGTGAAGCGACTCCCCTGCAGGTGGGAATCTGGGGGCTTGAACTGGGATCCTTATGCCAGTCCTTGCGCTTTGCGCCATGTGCGCTTAACCCACTGCACTATCGCCCGACTCCCTACTTTGACCTTTTAAACCCTTGTCTTTTTTTTTCATTTCATAAACACCATTCCCACCACCAAAAGACTGTGTCTCATCCTCCCCCCACTTTTTTTTGACACCTGCAGACCTGCTTCATTGCCTGTGAAGCGACTCCCCTGCAGGTGGGGAGCTGGGAGCTCGAACCAGGATCCACACCAGTCTTTGTGTTTTGCACCATGTGTGCTTAACCCGCTGCGCTACTGCCTGACTCCCAGAATTAAATTAATATTTTATTATTCTAAAGAATAGAAGTCCAAACTCATATGTTGGCAGGCTTGGCTATTCCTTGGTTAACAGATGGCCTCCTTTTCACTGTACCCTCATATAATCCTTCTGCCAATGTGCATGCTGGTCCTTAGCCCTTATCCCAGATTGGATTAGGCACGTTGTGATGACCTCATTTTTAGTCAGTCACTTAAAGACCATGAGTCTGAATATGCTCATATGCTGTGTCACTGGGAATTAGGACTTCAGTAACTGAATGGAGAAGCACTCTTGTCTGTTAATATGGAACATAGGGAGGTCCCAGCAGCATTTGTTGTCTGCATGGTGAGAAGACAGGGAGCTCTTAAAGTAAGAAGTGATCCCATGTGCAGGTGAAACTGAATTCCAAAAAGAAGTGAGTTGTGGGCCATTGTTCTGAAGTGAGGGCGAAGGTAACCAGAAAATGAGAAGACTGCTGTTCTGCATACAGGAACTTTGGCAAAGGAACAGTTACTGTGCTAAAAATGAAACTTGGACACAAAACAGTTCTTGGGACTAAAGTCTCCATGTCCTTTCTTCTAGCCATGTCTTCTTGAAATCATGGAGAAAGGTTGAGAATCACTATGGGGAATATTCAGTTCATATTCTCTCTTCACTTATGGATGGTTCATTTTGTTGTTGTGATTTTGAAGGACTTTATATATTTTGGTTTTTAGCCCTTTATCTGATATGTGGCATGTAAGTATCTTCACTCATTCTGTAAGGAGTTTCTTTGAGTGGTGGTTTCTTTTGCTGTGCAGAAGCTTGTCAATTTGATATAATCTCATTAGTTTATTTTTTTTTTTTAGTCTTCCTTGTAACTGGACTTGAGTCAGTAGAATACCATTAAGCTATTAGGAATGATGAATTCACTTTCTTCACTTCATCTTGGGTGAGCTTGAAGGAATCATGTGATGTGAGAGGAGCCAGAAAGAGAAGGGTAAAGATGGGATGGACAGAAGTGGAGAAATGAGAGCAGAAAGGGGAAACCTAAAGCAGAACTTGGACTGGGTTTCCTGTATTGCACCAAAGTTAAGGACTCTGGGAGGTGAGAGGTGGGGCTTTGAGGCCCTGGTGTATAATCGTGCAGGAGGACCTAGGTTGGGGGTGAGAGTGTTTTGCAGAGAACTGAGAAATTTCACACCAGGACCAACAGCTATATTCACTATGAACCATTAATGTCCTCAATAAAATATTTATAAAACAAATAATCACATTGAGTTTTGCTCTGGGAGGATATTCAAGAAGCCGTGATGCTGGAGGGAGGGAGATGTGGGACCCTCTGATCCTTGCATAATTGCCTCCACATCCAGCTCTTGATTTTCTTTCCCTCCCCTACTTACACCTGTATAAAGATGGACATTCCTTGGAGGGTAAGAGATTGATTTGAGATAATGTTCTTTATCCACCAATTGCAGGTTGGACTGACAATTAAGCACGCAAAAGCTTAATGACAGAATTAAGACAGAATCTGACTCTCTGTGGTCCTGGGCAGTGGGTCGTCATTTGGCTTGAGCAACTCAGCCGAATGAGTCTCTAAAGCATTCATAGTAGTGTCTCCCTTAAGCACTTAAGAAGGCACAAATCAACAACAGTTTTCAACAGAAACAATCACTTCCAAAGTATTTCTGAGAAGTAAAAAATGGGTTTTAGACTATGAGTTATTTGTTAAACACCGTGGCTAATTCTTACTAGTGGATGGGCTATGAAATGAAGTTATCTCTCGTCTCTTTGAATGAAATGTGCACACTCTTTATAATTGTTAATGATTTTGAGCAGATCATTCCCCCACTTAGTAAATGTAGTTTTCACAGCATTTATCTTAAATTAAATAACATGAAGCCATGTTGACAGTATTCAACCAGCAGCAAAGGCAAAATAAGTGATTATTTTCAAAGGTTTTGAGTCCATGCATGCGTGTTTCACATGCTTCCTCAATTGTGTTTGCATTGCTGGTAACCTGGAGATTCTTATAAGCTTTTGGCATATGGTATTGAATTAAAGAAATAATAAATGTTCCTATATATGATCTGAGTTATCAAGATATGATCTTATATGCATTTTTACATACTAAAAATGTAAGCAAGTGGATCTTTAAAATGTCTAATTTACATACCTTTAGCAGTTTTTCTTATCTGAGAAGGAAAATGAAGGACATCTGAAAGTAGTAACAGGTGTAGGTATGGCTTATAAGGAAGTGAAGACAGGGCCATAGAAGTGAATAAAAATTGGGAAAATCAAATATATATATGTATATATATGAAAATGTGGACCCTATTCACATGCAGTAACTAGCTGCATTTTCAAAGAGATGAGATAACAGCATAAATAACTGGGTGGTTGGATACAAATGCCTTTATCCATTTATTGAGTCGGAAGATTAAGTCCTGGGATCTGCTACTAACTGAAATGCTTTGTATGCTGCTCATCAAAATGATAATATCCCGTGTCTCTTCCCCAATCCTTTCACCATAGACAGCTGATGATGGAGATGGGCAGAGATTATGACACCAAAAGTGTTTCAGGGAGACAAAGACATAACTGACACATGGGAAATATTCTCCCATGTTTATATTTATGTATTTATTTACTTATTTTACCACAGCATCGCTCAGCACTGGTTTGTAGCTGTTAGGGGATGGAACCTGAGATCTTGGAGCCTCAGGCATCAGAGTCTTTTTGTATAACCATTATACTATCACCCTCACCTGCGGGAAATACTTTCAACATGTGATAGACCATACTACTGACTTAGAGATATTTTAAGGCTGCTCAAGGAAGGAGAGGGATGTGAGGGTGATCTGGCTGTGACATCTGTCACCCCATCGGTCGCCAGGGTTGATTCGGCTGATCTGGCTGGCTAGGCATGTGTCCCCTTCCTCCCTCACCGCTCCATGTGAGTCCCTCCCGAAGTTGCGCACTCGGTCGAAGACAGCCTTCCCCGAATAGAGACGGACTGGTCTTCGGTCGAGGGTATAGGAGTAGCTGCGCTCCCCTGCTAGAACCTCCAAATAAGCTCTCAAGGAAGGAGAGACAAACTTGCTGCAGGTCCATTCTACAGATGAACTAGCTGGGACTCCCAGGGCAAGTACTCAATTTGCTATTCCGTCTGCCTCCAATTATTGTCTTTCTATTATATCACTACTAAAAATCCAACACTACAGGGGACCAGACAGTGGAGCACCTGGTTACACACAGACATCACAATGATCAAGGACCCAGGTTCAAGCCTCTGGTCCCCACCTGCAGGGGGGTAGCTCCATGAGTGGTAAAGCAGGGCTGCAGGTGTCTCTCTTCTCTCTCCCTCATTATATTTCCTTCCTCTCTCAAATTCTCTGTCCCTATCCAATAATGAGTAAATAAAAATAGAAAGAAAAGATTTTAGAAAAGTGAATAAAATTAAAATCCAACACTATGAATGATTGATACAAATACTCTTAGATTCTGTAATAAAGGTTCTAGTTTATGTGACTTATATTTAAACATTAAAACAAGTGATACCTGTTATTCCTGAATTTCTTGGGGTCACTTTTTATTTTCTAGTCCCAAAATTCTGCATAAAAAGGTGCCTACATTTCTCTAGGTGATGGTGTCAGAGACACCAGCCATGTACGTGGTTTCTTAGGTAGTTTGACTCTCAGTTCTCTGACTTTTCCCTGGGGACTTGCTGTGGTATGGGAAGGCTATTTTCATATTCCGTGTTATTTTTATTTTGTCTGCTGTCTGAGATGTGGTTTTATGTTTACAGAGTATGTAAATTACTAAACCTCTTCAATTCAGGAAAACAGCATCTCTGTCTACATAAACGGCTCACTGAACCATGCATTTAGGCTCAAGTGATTGTACCTAGCTAGGACTAGTGAGAACCAGCGTGTGTATCCACGGAGTCCTGTGCTCCAGACAGAAGATGGTCCCAGAGGATGCTGACTCATCTGAAATGTGCCAGTTTTCACCCGAGAAACCAGGCAGGTATCTGCTGTGAAATAACATCTATCCAATCCTGACCAAAGTCATTACTTGATAGTTTTCTTATTCGTCCATGGGCTCTAAAACTCAAAATCTTCATTTGCTGTTCTTTTGTTATTCCTGTGACAAGATGCCTATATAGCATCTGAGCTTTCTATGGACAAATCTTCCGGCTGTGAAGGGAGAAGGTTTTTGTTGTTGTTTTGTATACTTGACCACTTATTACTTTAAATGAAGTTGTCACTGACGAAAATAATGGGGAGGTTGTATAGATGGCTTTTATTTGACACTTATCTGAACTGTCTTACTTTAAAGATGAGGATCAAAAGGTCACATAACTCACAAAAGTACACGCATAGCTAGAAGTTAAATTATATTGAGTATTGCCATGATACAATAGTTTGTTATTACTAAGATAGGCTGACTCTACTGTAGAAAAAAAAATTGATCTGCACAAGGAAGAAAAAAGAAATTCATCTGTAATGTCGCCACTTCCAAATAGTTATCTTAGAATGCTTCTCTTGCTACATCTTATTTAAAAATATCTTTATGGTTCGGTATTCTAAGACTCCAAATTCTTATATTTTCACTTAGCCATCAGATTCCTTTAATAAACAGCTATTTAATTGCCGGGATAGCCTGAGGGTACTTCTTCCCAAGCTAGTGCTCTCTGGCTTGGAGAGAACTCAACTGGAGCCGATCTAGGCTGCTGCATGGGAGAGGGATCAGGAACTCGTGCTGCACTAACTTCCACAGGAGATACACTCTGGAACTCTCGGAGCCGGAAAGCAATTTCCAAGTGTCTTTAATCAGAAGAGCAGCTGTTTTTATACTCTCCAAGTAGGGTGGAAACAGGATGTGATATAGAGAGGGTGGAGAGAAAAGTGACTGGTGAAAATCAGAGTGTGACAAAGAAGGGATCAGTGTGTGACAAGGAGGGGGTGGAGCAGGAGAGAATCCTATCATAGAACCACCAATGCCCTGGAGTGCTTTATGTAAAAGTGATTTATGTAAATAGACCAAAGCTTTGGATCAGTAAAATCCCTATATAGGCATATGGTTAAGCAGAAGCCAGGGGGAGGTGGCATACTACCCAACATCTCCCCCTTTCTTTTTAACTATTTGCCATAGTATCAGGAGTGCGGGGCACTTTGTGAGGCAGGGAGACTGATAAGAGGCACCCCTTTTTTGGGGTTCTACTGTCCCTCCTTGCTCAACCTCTCCGTGGAGAGAGAGACTAACAGGATTGACACACCCCTCAGGCTCAAGCCCTTCCAAGCTCAACCATATCCTCACAATTCCCCAACATCTTCCTCTTACTTAATGGCCATATATAACTGGGTCAATGTCTGTAAAAGGCTTCATCTCTGTCAGGGGAATAGCAGTGTAGGGGTGAACAGAAACCTGTTGGGAAGAAAGCAGAATGATAGTGTGTAAGTGTCTTCAAAAAGAACTAGCACAAGACAGGGAGGGATAAGTAAGAGTAGCAAGAGACAGAGTGAGCCTGATGGGTGGAGGAGTGGGGGCCTGATAAGCCGAGGGGCTAGAGGGGTGATCTGGCATTGCAAAATCCCGAGTCAGCTGGCGGAAAGTTCTATGAACTGCTACAGTCATTCTTCAAGAAGTCCAGCAGTATAATAGGAGTGTCCAGCAAGTTCTATAGAAGCATCAGTCCAATGTCAACGGCCAGGAAATAAATGCCACATGTCTATCTTGATGGAGGAGGACGGCCACTGGAACTTTTCTTCTCTGTAGAGAGTGACCTGGAGCCGCCAAAACATGGTGGGCGAAACAGAAGCAGGAAGAGCAGACACCGATGGTTGAGAGAAAGGCAGTAGGAAAGTCTTGTCCTTTGGAGTCTGTGAATCAGGTTCTCCAGATCGTGTCAGGTCACATCATGGGTTTCGGGGGATGGCTGTAATTGTGGGTGATGTCAGAGGTGAGGGGTCCAAGATGGATTTCTGGGGATTCTATATGAGCAGATGTTTCTTTATGCGAAGGCTTGTCATAGCTGTAGTCAATTACTTATGAAAAAACTTTGTAACAAATTAGAAGTTTACTACAATTGATAACTCAATGATTATAATTGGTTTAGGTATCTTTATAATTTCGTGTAAAGGTCATCTTATGTGACCTCATGTAGCAGTCTTTATATAGCAAAATTTTCATATCGAATTTAAGTCACATATATTGATTCTTAACTATTTTTACATTGGGTTTTTAAGCAAACTCAGGTTACTCAGAGTTAACACATTTTAGTGACAATTTTTTTTGGTACATTTACAATATCGGATTGATGCCAAATTTGTTGTGGATTAATTTCCACAAGATAGCTTACAGGACATTTTTGGGGGCCCTTCAAAAATGTCCTGTATAGAGGATTTGTATTTTAACTTAGGAGATGATGAATTGTCACATTGAATATTTAGAGTTTTACCTTACACACTCAGTTACTTAAATGAATTGATTTTACCTCTTCTCGTAAAAATGTAGCTTCTAAGTTACAATTTAACTGTTAAGTTAATGTTTACCAAACTTGAAACACGCATATTAAACATATAGTTTATAACACACAGGAGAAGAAAGACTTGTAAATAAGACATATCATTTCAAATGTGAATTTAGATCTACTGTCATAGTTGAACCATCTTTACTCACACAGTTTAAGACTAAACATTTCATATTGATATCAAGACTTAAAAAAGAAATCAAAAGGGGGAATGAACAATTTTTGGACTGTTTCTGGACGTCTCCAGAAACCATGGCTGCGTCCAGCCGTTTTATATAAAGTCAGTTAACTTTCAGAGTACTCTGAGCACAATGGGTCATACAAAAATTTTGGTCACTCAACTCACTCAATTTTTTTTTTCATTCACTCACTCACTCACAAAACACAACTGGCCAGTCATAGCATAAGACATTCATTCGGGGGGGGGGGGAAGAGTTCTGTGAATCAGATTTTTTTTTGATTCTGCCATGCTGTATTATGGATCCTGGGGTGCATACTGTAGCCAGTCCTCTTGCAGCCAGTCTTCTTGCAGTGTTTCTTGTTCTTCAGGGATATCAGCACCATCATGTGGGTATTGCCGGACATGGCGGGCAGGAACCCAAACAGGCTTGGAGTAATTTTGTGGAAAAATACATGCGAAACCCCTCCCCATAGTCAACAGGGGGTCAGGTCCTTTCCAAATTTTATCAAGTGGGTCTTTCCATTTGACTTTGATAGCTGGGAGGGTGGGTGGTGTTTGCCAATGAAGAATTATAGGAGGTTGGTCTGAGTTTTTGTAAATATTAAAGAGATTTAATGTAGTTAAGGCTTTTGCCAGCTGGATATTAGGGGGGTACATTTCCCCTTTTTCTTTATTTAATTGAGCCTTAAGAGTTTGATGGGCCCTCTCAACAATGCCTTGCCCCTGTGGATTATACGGAATGCCTGTAGTATGAGTAATGTTCCAGAGGGAACAAAAATCTTTAAATTGTTTGCTGGTAAAAGCAGGTCCATTATCCGTTTTAAGTTGAAGAGGTAAGCCCATTACAACAAAACAGGAGAGCATATGGCTTATAAGCTTTTTTGAGTTTTCTCCAGTCTGAGCTGTAGCCCACATAAACTTAGAGAAGGTATCAATTGAGACGAACACATATTTTTGTTTGCCAAAGTTAGGTATGTGGGTAACATCAATTTGCCAAAGAGTGTTGGCTTTTAAACCTCGAGGATTAACCCCTAGAGTCTGAATAGCAGGTGTTTTGATTAGACCTGCACAGGAGGAACATGTAGCAAGAATACGTTTTAACTGTGGCAGAGGAATATCAGGAAATCGAGCTCGAAGACCTTTAAGATTAACATGGGTTAGGGAATGAAAGTCAGCAGGATTAGAGACAGAGGCTAGGAGAATTCCTGTGGAGGCAAGGCGGTCAGCTGCAGTATTCCCTTCGGACAGGGGACCAGGAAGAGGGCTGTGGGAACGTAGGTGCTGAACATACAGTGGATGGGTTCGAGAACAGAGCATAGAGGCAATTTGAATTAAAAGAGGAGAAAGTGGGTTGTCATCAATTCTTACATAAGATCGAGCAAGCCATGGAAGTAAGTTAACAGTATACACACTGTCAGAAAAAAGGTTGAAGGATTCTGGTACAGCTTTTAATGCAAGGAAAACAGCATAAAGTTCTTTGTACTGAGGGGAATTATCAGGAAGTTCAGTAAAGAGAGGTTTGGGGTATTGCTGGTCTGGATAATATATAAGGGCAGCAGCTCCCTTTTTTCCACCATCAGTGAACACTGTAGGAGCAGAGGGGATGGGATCTCGAGAGAAAAGTTTAGGTACTAGTAGAGGCAACAGAGGTAAAGAAGCTATCAAATTATTAGAGGGAAAATGATTATCTAATTGTCCTGGAAAACCCATTAAACTTATGGCAAAACGAGAATGGTGGCGTATGAGCCATTCTGTATCAGTGAGAGAAAAGGGAAGAATGATTGAATCTGGTTCCCTTCCTAAGACCTGAACCGATCTGTTTCTTCCTTGGCGAACCATAAATGCTAAGGCATCAATCTTGGTAAGGAGTCTTGGAGCTCCACCTACTGGCGTATGAAGCCATTCGAGAACGCCATGTTTCTGCCACAATGCCCCCACTACCGTGGGGGTGGAGTTAAAGATTAGAAGATTTACTGGAGAGGAGGGAGAGAATCGAACGAGGTGCATGTCCTGGAGAGCCTGGTTAACTTTTTCCAGAGCCAAGAATGCTTCAGGGGTTAACATACGCTTTGAGGAGGGCTGTTTGTTTCCTTTTAACAGATCGAACAGTGGTTGCAGGCAGCTCGTAGGCAGATAAAGATACTGCCTAAGCCAATTCAAATTTCCAAGAAAACTTTGTAAAGAAGCAAGAGTGAGATTAGAAGGAAAAGTAACACAAGGTTTTAAAGGACGAATCTGCGTTAGGGAAATCTCTGAGCCTAAGAAAGATATTGGAGGGATTAGCTGTATCTTCTCAGGAGCTACATTAAGTCCACTTCTCTTTAAGGCAGGGATTAGAAAATCACGTAGGGCGGAGAGATCTGTATCTAATTCTCCCCATATTAACACGTCATCCATATAATGAAAAACCTTAAGGCCCTTATGAATATATGGGAAAAGGGCAGATTTAACAACCTCTTGACAAATAGTAGGACTATTAGCCATGCCCTGGGGCAGTACCACCCATTCAAATCTATCGGCAGGGCTGGCATTATTAATAGAAGGAACAGAGAAAGCAAAACGTTTACAATCTTGTGGGTGTAAGGGAATAGAGAAAAAACAATCCTGTATATCAATAGCTATGATTGGAATTCCTGTGGGAATTGCGGAAGCAAGAGGCAAACCCCTTTGGGGGGAGCCCCAAACCTGCATGGTTTTATTAACTGCACGAAGATCTTGGAGGAGGCGCCATTTTCCTGAGCGCTTTTTAATTACAAAGACTGGAGTATTCCATGGGCTCCGAGAATGACGAATGTGTCCCAAAGATAACTGCTCTTGGACGAGTTTTTTTAAAATTTCTAGCTTCTCCCTAGGCAAAGGCCACTGTTCCACCCAGACAGGCTCATTAGAAAGCCAATCTAAGCGGGGAGTTCTGTTACGAACAGTGGCAGTTAGTATTGGGGGTGCTGGTTGGGTCTAGCAGTCTCACAGGAGTGAGTGTGGTGTCCTGCAGAGGTGTCTGAGGATATCATTACATCTAAAGATTCCAGCAAGTCTCTTCCCAATAAATTGGTGCTTATATCAGCTATTAAAGGCTGAAAGCGTCCAGTAGTCCCTTCTGGATCTTCCCACACAAGGGAATCTTGTGTGCGGAATGCCTGAGTCAATCCTCCAACACCATGTAAGCGTGGTCCTGGGAGGAGTTCCCAACTCTGGGGAACCTCTGCTTGTCTTAATATTGTCTTATCTGCTCCCGTGTCAATCAAACATTTAGAAGGAATATTACCAATCTTTACTGTCATAGTTGGGTGACCCCTTTCTAAAACAGGGGTGGTCCATAAAATCTCAGGCTCTGAATTCGAGCTGTTCTCTTGCTCCAGCCGGTTATTTCTATGCTGGAAGTTCCCACATACCAGGGGTTCCTCCTTCCGCTCACCCTCTGTTATTGTTACTTGGCGTGGTGGGTGTAGCGATGGATTGGGTCCCAAGCTGGGCTTCTGTTTGTGGAAGAAGGGCACAGCACCAAGCGGGTGACCTGCTTCCTTCCCTCTTGGGGGCGGGGCTAAGGGAAGCCCCATACCTAGTTTAAATCCCTGTTTACATTTGGCAGAGGCGTGCCGTTCCTATGGAACCTTGACCAACAATCTCTCCTCCAGTGAAATCCTTTCTGGAATCTGGGACAAGGCATTCGTGGTCTCTGATTCCCTGTCTGGAGGCGGGGTTGCCCTGATTGGAGGTGGGGTCGCCCTGACTGGAGGTGGGGTTGCCCTGACTGGAGGCGGGGTCGCGGTCTATTTTCTGGACATTGGTTACGCCAATGCCCTTGGCGACCGCACTGAAAGCAAGCTCCTTTTTGCTTATGCAAGGTAGCTGCATAGGCCTGTAACATAGGTCCTTGAAAAGAGCTTGATCTGAGATCCTGTGTAGCTAGAATCCAAGTATCTGGGTGTTCGTTTTTAAGAGTGATACAGGCCTGTCGAAAATGCGGAAGCATTCCATCCCAGACTATGGATCGCAGGAGGAGAAAACGAGCATCAGGATTATAAATCTTCCTTTCCAAACTCGACTGGACCCTGGCAATGAATTTAGCGAGGGATTCATCAGGTTCTTGTTGCAGGGAGAGAATGGGGGTTGAGGCTGCTCCCATGGGTGGTGTTAATCGCTCCCATGCTTTTAATGCACACAGGCGTACTTGATCAAAATACCCCGGTGGAAACTTGGCTTCTGCCTGTTGAATCCCTGTTTCTAATTGGCCTGTTCCAAACAATGCATCAAAATTACCCTCTGGCTGATTTTGAATATTTTTCCACGATTGTTGTAAACATTCGTCACGAAAGAATGCCTCCCATTGCAGGAAGAGGGGGCCTCGGAGCGTAGCACGAGTCACATCCCTCCAATCTTGGGGGGTATTAAGGTTCTGAAGCAGGCCTTGTAAAATGGACCTGGTCCATGGGGCATGAATACCGTCATCCTTGATAGCCTGGCGTAGTTCCTTCAGGTCTGTGGCGGAATATGGATACCAGGCCTGAGGTTTTTGTCTATTGGGGGCAACATTGACCGGAAATGTGTGGACTTGCTCTGATAAGTGTGTAGCGGTAGGAGGAGTCATAGAAGTGGAAGCTTCTGGACAAGTGGCCGAAGAAGTGGTTTTGGAGGCTACAGGAGAATTCGGACATGTGTCTATCAAAACAGGGTGGGGTGAAGAAGCAGCCATGGAGGCAGCAGGAGGTTCCGGACATGTTTCTGCCAAAATGGGGGTGGCCGAAGAAGTGGCTGTGGAGTCCAAAGGAGAATTCGGACACATGTCTGCCAAAATAGGGGCCTCAGGGCAAGATGCCAAAATAGGGGCCTCAGGGCAAGATGCAGAGGAATTAGGGTGGGTCAAGATCACGACAGGCCTTTGCTTCTTCTTGTTTTTAAGGTGCTGGTTAAGTTCTATGATTACTTCCTTTATCTCTTTGACCTCAGCCTCTAGGTCCTTAAGCCTTTTGAGAGGTTGACCTATATATCCCTTAAAAGCTGCTATGATGATCAACAGGATATAAGGTGAAGCCCCGAGAAAAATGTCCCAGATATATAAAAATTGTATACTGGAAAAAGAATGCAGGATTTGGAAAAGATTTTCCATGGTGGAAAGATCTCCGGAAAACAATAAGAAAGAAAAAAAATCACAGTGCCTTAACACAATATTGCAGATACCCAAAAGGTGTGTACTTATCTAAGATGTCTTCTTGTAAATCTGCTGCTTACAGGTCCCTGTTCCGGGTGCCAGATGCCGGGATAGCCTGAGGGTACTTCTTCCCAAGCTAGTGCTCTCTGGCTTGGAGAGAACTCAACTGGAGCCGATCTAGGCTGCTGCGTGGGAGAGGGATCAGGAACTCGTGCTGCACCAACTTCCGCAGGAGATAATACACTCTGGAACTCTCGGAGCCGGAAAGCAATTTCCAAGTGTCTTTAATCAGAAGAGCAGCTGTTTTTATACTCTCCAAGTAGGGTGGAAACAGGATGTGATATAGAGAGGGTGGAGAGAAAAGTGACTGGTGAAAATCAGGGTGTGACAAAGAAGGGATCAGTGTGTGACAAGGAGGGGGTGGAGCAGGAGAGAATCCTATCATAGAACCACCAATGCCCTGGAGTGCTTTATGTAAAAGTGATTTATGTAAATAGACCAAAGCTTTGGATCAGTAAAATCCCTATATAGGCATATGGTTAAGCAGAAGCCAGGGGGAGGTGGCATACTACCCAACATTTAATATAGCCTCCTTAAATTACCTTTAAGTGGAATAACTGAGTGCAGTAGAACTGGAGTTTCAAAGGTCTCTATCTTTTGAAAAGCCTTTCTTAAACTAATTAAGCAGTATTGGCTTATGTATCAGCAGCGCTAACACTACAGTAAAAGGCCTGGAGTCCAGGAGATGGTTTTTACCTTGTGTGAGGCCCTGGGTTCAATGTCTAGGCTCACATGGGAAATACCATGAGCATCACGGGAGGATAGATACTCCATGGATCTTGGATATTCCTCCCTCCCTCTTCTCTATCTGCATCTCCCTTTCTCTGCTCTCTCTTTAATTTAATAACTAACAAATTGGATCAGGAAACTTGCCTGGTCATAGTGCACATGTGAAGTCCTCAGTTTCTTCCCTGCTGCTAGATTTTTTAAAAAAAGAAATCAAAACATTAAGATTATTTGATATGTGTTTCCTCCTTTCCCCTACTTCCCACTGAAATGACTGAGTAGTTGTTGAATTCAGTCCAAGGGCTTGGGGCCATGGGCCTGTACACCCAGTTAGAGCCTGTAGTGTTCTTTCTAGAGAACACTCACATACATCATGCCACGGAGTCCACATTCACAGACATTCTGGCAGGTGTCTTTGTGACCTCATCTGATCTCTCATCATTTGTGACAGATCTGAGAGTCAGGAAGGGAAAGATCAACCACACTGAATCTCCAGGAACCACAACTTGTGACTTCTTGGCATGAACTTCAAAATTATTAGGCTGACTCACAATGGAATCTGTTCAATGATTCGAAGGATTAAACAATAATAAGATATTAGAGGGGTCGGGTGGTAGCACGGCAGGTGAAGTGCACATGGCTCAAAGCATGAGGAGCAGGGTAAAGATCCTAGTTCAAGCCCCGGCTCCCCACCTAGGGGTTCACTTCATAAACGGTGAAGCAGGTCTGCAAGTGTCTATCTTTCTCTCCCTCTCTCTGTTTTCCCCTCCTCTCTGTCCTATCCAACACCAACAACAGCTATAACAATAACAACAACAAGGGCAACAAAATGGGGAAAATGGCCTCCAGGAGCAATGGATTCATAGTGCAGGCACTGAGCTCCAGTGATAACCCTGGGAGGCAAAAAAAAAGAGAAAGAAAGAGAGAGAGAGAGAGAGAGAGAAAGGAAGAAAGAAAGAAAGAAAGAAAGAAAGAAAGAAAGAAAGAAAGAAAGAAATAAAGAGAAAGAAATTAGAGCTGTAGTCCTTTTAGCAGAGACGAGTAGGAGACTGCCTGGGTTAAAAAGGAAGGTAGACTGAGTTATGCATATAATGTGCTATCACCCTCTTAATGTGGATATTTCCCACCCATTCTAACGAAGAAGAGTACTGGGACTTTCGATGGACACAGTGTCACGAGATATTCTCCTCATAAAACAAGAATAACGTTCACATCTGAAGAACTGCATCTTCATAGGGAGAGTCAAATGCACGGAGGCCTCTCTTAACCACCCCTGGAACTACAAGGGCAAATTCCACATGACTTTATAGCTTCTCTTGTTTTGTTCTCATCTCTGCACTGCCAATGCCCCAGTGCCTGCTTCACCACTCATGAAGATTTCTCCCTGCTGGTGGGGTGGAGGGTTTGAACCTGGATCCTTGCACACTGTAACATGAGCACTTACCCCCCTCGCTTCCTTCTCTATGAATCCCTTGATTCCTTGGCTGAAAGAAAGACAGATATTGGAGACATAAGTCTGCCACCTACCCGGGTTGCCAACACCCAGTTCCCCCTCACCAGTCCTTATCTCCTGAGCACTGGTTTTCAGACAGTGAACACTGAACCATGGCATTCTGTACCAGTGACAGGAACCTCCATGACACTGCTCAGTACCCCTTAGGCGGACATTTGCTACCCAGTTGATGGCTCACACTGGTGAGACTGAGATGACAGGAAGACCATCCAGACCATCTGCAGTGAAGCTGGGTCCCTCTCCACAGACTGGAGGACAAGTTGTCACCACTCAGCTCCTGCAGTTGTGTGGATAGGCTCTGAAAATATTCATTAATGGAGGCATTAAGATAATGGAGAAATAATGACACTCACAGAGCAATTGCTTTCATTATCACTTAGAGATTCAATCAGAGCATTTCCACCCTGACCTCCCTCTGTGCAGTGCTGAGCAAACTCTTAGGGGGCTTTAATCTCTCTCTCCTGCTCCCTCTCCTCTCCTCTCCCTCTCCTCTCCCTCCCCTCTCCTCTCCTCTCCCTCTCCTCTCCCTCCCCTCTCCTCTCCCTCCCCTCGCCTCTCCCTCCCCTCTCCCTTTCTCTCCTCCCTTTCTCCCTCCCTTCCTCTCCCTCTCCCTCCCCTCTCCTCTCCCTTTCCCTTCTCTCTCCCTCCCTTCTTCCTCTCCCTCTCCTCTCCCTCTCCCTCTCCCTCCTCTCTCCCTCTCCCTCTCAGATAGAGGAGAATTTAAATAAATCCTGTCACTTTAGCTCATGATCTATCAATGCTTATAACTTTATCCATGCAGTGAGATGGATCAGCTTTCATCTCTGAAATGTCCATCAAAGCTGGCAGGGCTCCAGAGTGTCTTTGGTAAGATTAACAGAAAGACAGAAAATGTTTTCTGGTGAGAATGGGGTGGATAGTCTAAAAGCACATCCAAGCCAAGCAGTCCTTTTTTGTTTGTTTGTTTGTTTGTTTTTGTAATGTGGGTTTACATCACACATTTCTGCATTTCAGAAAATTTCAGAAATGTTTTTTTTCCCCAGACCTTTTCAACAGGAAGTTGCCAAACTGCCTCAGCCTCTCAGCATCTGGTACCCGTGCAGCACCACCTCTCAGATCTTCCACTGTTGTATCCCCCATAACCTCCCCCCCCCCCCCCCCGCAATCTCAGCTCTATTGGTCGATGCCATGGCTTGGCTTTGCTATGTCCTTTCTTTACTTCTTTATCTTCCACATATGAGTGAGACCATCTAGTATTTAACCTTCTCTTACTGACATTTTAAAGGTTATCACTTCACCCCCCTTCAACTCTATATTGTAGCAAATGGAGAACATTCATCTTTTCTCATATTGAGTAGTAGTTTGTATGTATATGCCATGTTTATCCTCCTCTTTTTCATAGGCAGGATTTCGTTGTTTTGGACTGATGTTTTTTCATCTGGGGAGATGGAGTGGTAGAGGGAGAGGGAGGGGCAGTAGGAGGGGCAGAAGGAGTGGGAGGAGGTGGAGGGAGAGGAGGAAGGGGAGGGGAGGGAGAGGGTGAGGGTGAGGGAGAAGGAGTGGGAGATGGAGAGGGCGAGACAGAGAGATGGAGAGAGAAACACACACTACTTTATAGGATTTTTTTTCCCAATGCAATGGGGGCCAGTCTTGAATCTGGGCTACATCATGGCAAGGTAACATATGCCACTTTATTTGTTTAGTTATAACCAGAACACTGATTAGCTCTGGATTATAGCAGTTTTAGGGGTCAAACCTGAGACCTCACAGCCCAGGACATGAAAGTCATTTTGCATCATGATGCTGTCTCCTGACCCGCCATATGTTCATCCCTCACTGGGCAAATAGCCACTCAGAGTGTGGTAATTTGTTACAATGACTTAGACAACTCTCACAGGACCTTAAACAAGTCGCGTAACTTTTCTGTGTCTTATTTTTCCATGTTAGGATGATTTTCTCTGCAGCACATTCTCACAACTCCCTGTGAGAACATTCTTGAAGTTCCATTCCATGGTCTTTCTTTTTCTGAGTGTCTGACTTTCCTTCCAGAATCAGTCAGTTCTGTGCATCACCTTGAGTAGGTTCTGCTGTTAACAGCCTGTGTAAGAGAGAAACATAGAATAATGTGTTATTTGAAAATCAACTGTGTGCCCTTTAATGCTGTTAGTGAACATTGCAAGCTCCATTTTGCTCCAATATCTAACAGAGTTCTGGAATCTGGTGCTGAGAAGACTAGAAAATTCTTGGGGAGGGGGGTCAGATGGACCTTGAGTCATACTGACCAGAGCACAGCCAGAGGCCCTCAGAAGAATGACAATTTATCCCCCTCTTTATAAAATATTGTTATTTATTTTGATTAGTGGATAGAGACAGAAAGAAATTGAGAGGGAGAGGGAGAGACAAAGAGGGAAAGAGACAGAGAGACACCTGTAGCCCTGCTTCACCACTTTTGAAGCTTCCCCCCGTATGTGGGGACCAGGGGCTTGAACCCGGGTCCTTGTGCACTGTAATGTGTGTGTTTAACCAAGTGCACCACAGCCTGCCCCCTGCAAGTTCTTTTGTCTAACCAAACCTTATCTGAAGAATTTGTAGAAGCTTCTAAGTTTGATTTTGTTCATCCTTTTTCTTGGTTTCCAAATATACCACCTGTGAGTAAAATTATAAAAAAAAAAAAAAGAGAGAGCCAGGGCTGCACCTGCAACCACTTCTCAAGTCCACCTCCCTATACTGTCCCCACAAGAGCCTGTTCACTTCTGAGATGAGGAGTCTGTTTTCTGAGATATGAATCTGCCATCTTCTCAGGTCATGTTGGTGGTCACTTAAAGACAATTTTCCTTACACCAACCCTCTCCTCACGATGAATTGGTTAATAGCTACTGAGTTTGTTCAGCATGAACAGAAACCTGGCATTTTGGTTTCAGTGATAAGAATAGAGTGAGTCTCTGTCTTCAATTTCAGGTGCAAAGCTTCAAAATCCCTTGGGGTTTCCTAAATGACAGAGGTGACAGGAATGTCTCTTATTATTGAAAATTCACCATTTTCAAACACACTGAAGTTTCTTTTAAAGAGGGCAGCCTCAGAGAGCTTCAGGATTGTACTAGTTGCTAATGGGAACAAACACTTGATTAGAAGTTGGAATTCACAGCTAAATGTTCTAAATTCTGGAGAAGGGGGAAGATCTAGAGACAGGATTCAAACCCCAATGACCAAGGGTTTCATCAGTCTACACAAGACTCTCTAGAGACATCTAGGTGGTAGAGTCTGGGGTGTCTCTGGGAAGGCACTCTGAGGTTTTTTGTTTTTTCTTTTTCCAGATTATACTATTCCTTTATTCAAACCTTCCAGCATTAGCACCTTACTTAAGGTCTTTGTGACTTCTCAGGTTCTGACACTATGTCTCTCCTTTCCTTTTGCATATGGAAATGAACCTAGTATCTTATGCATGTGGGAAGCTCTACTGATTCCTTTTAATTTTTTTAAAAAAATTTTATGTATAAAATGGGAATATTGACAAGATTGTAGGATATGAGGGGTATAATACCACACAATTCCCACCACTAGAACTCCCTATCCCCTCCCCTCTCCTAATAGCTTTCCTATTTTTTGTCCTTTTGGGAGTATAGACCCAGGGTCATTATCCGGTGCAGAAGGTGGAAGGCCTGGCTTCTATAATTGCTTCCCCGCTGAACATGGGCATTGGCAGGTCGGTCCATACTCCCAGCCTGCCTCTCTCTTTCCCTAGTGGGGTGGGGCTCTGGGGCGCTGGGGCTCCAGGACACATTGGTGGCACTGAGGTTTCATACTCTTCTGTACTTTGCCTGTTCATCACTTATATTTGGAAGTTTCTGAGGCTCTGTCTTGATAGTCAGCCAGGTATAGTTAGCAAACTACTCATGAGTTCTGAGTCATTATAGCAAATAATTGAGCCAGAAGGAGGTAACTGATAACTTCTGATCTCTGATCCATTGGTTAAAGTTATGAAGATCTTGGAACTTGCAAAGGTATCAGAGTTGAAGGGGGTCTTGTGAACTGACTCTTTCACCTGTGGGTCAGGCAGACTCTGCATAATTAATGTGAGAGTTGAATTCAGCTGTAGGATGACTACTGGGCATCTGAAGAAGGAGACGTGACTTCTGTGGGGGAAAGCTCCACAGATTTGCTGTCAGAGGTTATGAGTACTAAGAGTTGAGTGTTTCTGAAAACAAAAGGCTGTTTTCATAGTACTATGTATCATCTGTGTACACTGCAGTTGTAACATTTTACCACAGGCTAGCCAGCAAATCTAAACATTTTCTCTCTTTTAAAATTTTTTTAATATTTTCCCTTTTGTTGCCCTTGTTGCTTTTTATTGTTGTTGTAGTTATTATTATTGTTGTTGTGACTGATGTTGTTGTTGTTGGATAGGACAGAGAGAAATGGAGAGAGAAGGGGAAGATAGGGAAGAAAGAAAGACAGACACCAGCAGACCTGCTTCAGTGCTTGTGAAGCGACTCCCCTGCAGGTGGGGAGCCGGGGGCTGGAACTGGGGTCCATGCACTTTGCACCACCTGCACTTAACCCATTGTACTACCGCCCAACTCCCCCCTTTTTAAAAAATAGCATATATTTATTTATTTATTCTTGGATGGAGACAGAAATTGATAGGGCATGCAGAGATAGAAAGGGAGAGATACAGAGAGACACCTGCAGCCCCACCTCACCTGTTGTGAAGCTTCTCCACTGCATATTCCATATTCTCTTCCCTTTCAGTGATGGCATAAAAAACAAAGATTCGGGGGCCAGGTGGTGGTGCACCTGGTTGAGCGCACATGTTACAGGGCACAAGGACACAGTCTCTAGGCCCTGGCCCCCCACCTGCAGGGGGAGAACTTTGCTAGTGGTGAAGCAGGGATACAGGTGTCTCTCCCCCTCTTTATCTCCCCATTTTCTCTCAATTTCTGGCTGTCTCTATCCAATACATTAATAAAGATAATAAAAATTTAAAAAGAAAAAACATTAAAAAACCCCAAAGATTCGTAGTGACAAATGTTTCTGGTCCTGGTGAAACTGGGGTTCAGAGCCCTCCGGTCTTCTTCAAACACTTCCCTTCTCTGAAAGTATAGACTAATAATGACTCTCAAACTTGAAAAAAAAAATCTGACCGGGGTCCTATGTATTCATATTCAGCACAGGAGTCTATGTAACCTCTGAGTCCCCATCAGTCTGAGTTCAAATTCCATGGTCACAGCTGGGAACATTCTAGGCTGCACTCATTTCAGGACCGGTCTTTCTCAAGTAGCAGGGTAGGATGACCCATCCATCCTCTCTTCAGAGAGTGGGGTAGTCCTTACCAATGCTACTTTATAGTGTCTTCTCTCAATTTCTCTCTGTCTTCTCAAAGAAAACTATGGCAGCCAGAAGACACGGATTCATTGTGTAGGCACTAAGACCCAATGTTAATAATAGAGAGAGAGACATTATACAGGACCAGGTTGTGGTACTCTTGGTTGAGGGCACATGCAAGGATGTGGGTTCAAATACCGAATCCTCAACTAAGAAAGTTTCATAAGAAGTGAAGTAGTGATATACAGATCTCTCTCTCTCTCTCTCTCTCTCTCTCTCTCTCTCTCTCCCTTTCACCCTCTAATTCTCCCCTCTCAATTTCTTTGTCCTATCAAATAAAAGAAAAAGAAAAAATAAATAAGCATTGTACCAAGGTCTCACTTAACCCTCCTAAAACCCATTATGGAACAGGGCTATATTTATAGCAACTATACAGGAGAGGAGATTGAATTGAGCAAAGTTCAGGTGGACTCTGCAAATCACACAGGCTCTAGGGTATAACTCAGACAGACAACTCCAGGGTCCCATGTCCTAGCCACCAGGTTGCACTGCTTCAACTTTTGGACGGTTTCAGGCAAGATATTAACAGTGGTTATGTCTTGAAATGGTTTATTTTCTTCTTCCATCTTCTCTGTAACACATAAGGCATACAATTGTATTCATATGTAAGCTATCTGTACAGTAAATGTTTTACATTGAAACAATAACTGCTAAAGGTCACTGGAGAAATAATACACACCCCAAAAGGATTTTCACAGACCTCTTGTTTCTGCCTAACCCGCCCACACATGGGCCACACTGCAGCTCTATTCATCTGCTTGTAATCTTTTTAAATACTCAGAAGTCTAATTGTTTGGTTGCTTAATGAAACCAATTCCCACTTGAGAGTCTCTAACAAGCTTAATAACGCCTTTCAAAAAGAGCTGAATTACCAGTTAAGTGGAATCATATAGGCATGACTATTTGCTGTTACAAGTCAATTCTGATATTTTTAGACTTGATAATTGGCGACACTCTTTCTGACTCTGGGCCAGACAAACACTGCACGCTTCTCAGTTTGTCAGCACAAAGAGAAATCACTGCCAAGCTTTGGCCCTGATGTGTGTTCCGTCACGGGATGTGGGAAAACAAACGCTTTCAAATGCTGAGCAGACATTTTCACGGAAGGTCATGCTGGCCACTGGAAAATGAGCTGGTGTATGTGACTCTATTCTGCTTAGCAGTTCAATTAATCTTACAGATTCAGGGAACTAGAGTTGCGAGGAGGAACAAAAGCGAAAGCAACATGATGCTTGGGGCACAGGCTCTGAGTCTGAAGCAACACAGGCTTCCCCGAAACCAGAAGAAAGCCCCTCACAAGTCAATAGACCGGCACTGTGGTTTTGCAGAATGTTGTCTCTGGGAGGCTTCTCCAGAGTCATTAATTAGTAGCCAATTATCTCTGCTGGAGGCTAGTATTTAGGTCTGAAAGTCCAAGCTGTATCTTTGGACAAATTCATATTCCTTGTTTCATGGCTCCTGCTCATTTACCTTTAGACTCTACTGGCAGGATTAGAGGACTCTTGCATTTTTCCCAAAAATGATGTTGGTGCCTGAAAACACAAGATCCTCAGTGTTACTACTTCCTGTCACTACAATTGCTTCCCTACCCCCTTCTCCACTCACTCTTCTCCTTTTCTCCTCCTCCTCCTCCTCCTTCTCCTTCTCCTCCTCCTCCTCCTCCTCTTTCTCCCAGTGGTGTGATTTAACCACACCCAAGCCAATGTTTTCACATTATTTTTATTTTAGTGAGCTATATATATCTAGAGAGAGTGAGACAGACTATATATATATAGAGAGACTATATATATATATATATATATAGAGAGAGAGAGAGAGAGAGAGAGAAGGAAAGAGAAAGACTAGAATTTCCCCTAACCATTTCATAGGATGCCCAGGCTCAAACTCATTGTCTATTTACAGCAAAGTGTACACACAATTAGTCAGCTATTTTCCACTTGCCCAAAATCTGTTTGATTCTTTTTAAAGACAGAGAGTAAGGGGAAAGAGAGGGAAGGTGGTCTGGGAGATGGTACAATGGATAAGGCATTGGACTCTCAAGTATGAGGTTCAGAGTTCAATTTCCAGCAGCACGTGTACCAGAGTAATATCTCTGGTTGTCTCACCCTCTCTTCTCCTATCTCTCTCATTAAAAAAATAAACAAAAATTTAAAAAAGAAAATAAAGGGAAGAAGAGGAGAGAGAGACACATACACACACACAGATATCACAGTACCAAAACTTCATCCGAGGTGGCCAGGACAGAACTAGGTGGCACACAGGACAAAGGAGCTCACTATCCAAGTGAGCTGTTTCACAATTGCCTTCTTTAAAATTTTTTTTTTATATTTATTTACTTTCCCTTTTGTTGCCCTTGTTGGTTTTTATTGTTGTTGTAGTTGTTATTGTTGTTGTTATTGATGTCATCGTCATTGGATAGGACAGAGAGAAATGGAGAGAGGAGGGGAAGACGGACGGGGAGAGAAAGACAGACACCTGCAGACCTGCTTCACCACCTGTGAATGACGCCCCTGCAGGTGGGGAGCCGGGGGCTCGAACCAGAATCCTAATGTCTGTCCTTGAGCTTTGCCACGTGCACTTAATGCGCTACCACCCGACTCCCCACAATTGCCTTCTTAATGTATCAGGAGAGGTGGATACAGGGGGCTACTTAAGTGGGAAATCTGTCTACATCCAACCCCAGGTACTGGGTGAAAGCAAGCCCAGTAGATTACATGCTTTGCAAACATTTTAAATTATCTTTATCTACTTATTGGATAGAGACAGCCAGAAATCAAGCGGGGAGGGGGGACAGAGAAGGAGAAAGACAGAGAGACACCTGCAGCACTGCTTCACCACCCATGAAGCTTTGCCCCTGCAGGGGGGACCGGGCACTGAAACCTGGGTCCTTGAGCACTGGAACATACACATTCAACCAGGTGCACCACCACCCGCCCCCTAGTAATTTCTTTATAATAACATTTCCCCCACTGCATGTTTTTAACAGTTGATACATACTAGAAATTTCTTTTTCTTTAGTATTTATTTATTTATTCCCTTTTGTTGCCCTTGTTTTTATTATAATAATTATTGTTGTTGTTATTGCTGTCATTGTTGTTGGATAGCACAGAGAGAAATGGAGAGAGGAGGGGAAGACAGAAAGGGGAAGAGAAAGATAGACACCTGCTGAAGACCTGCTTTACCACCTGTGAAGCGACTCCCCTGCAGGTGGGGAGCTGGGGACTCGAACCGGAATCCTTTTGCCGGTCCTTGTGCCTTGCGCCTCGTGTGCTTAACCCACCGCTATCGCCCAGCTCCTGAAATTTATTTTTTTGTGTATTATTTTAAACACACGCACACACACACGCACACACACACACACACACACACACACACACACACACACACACGCTTTCCCATCTTCAAAATGGAATAATAGTTATCTTTCAAGTTGTGATTAGGATAGGAAAATACAGGTAAAGTTCTCTAGCACAATATCTAACACAAGACTGGTAGACACTTGCAAAATTTCTTCAATAAATTATCAATATTTTATAATTGATAAAATCAAAATAACCTTTAAGTTAAAAAGTCCTTCCATAGTTGACTGTCAGACAGTAGTATCATGGATGTCTCTATTTTTCTACTGAAGTCATATACACACCCCAACACACAGATTTTTTTTTTGGTCTAAAATCATAAAGTAATATTTTCTTGTAGCTTCTGCTTAAGAACTGACAGCTTTACCCAGCAATCACATTTTTATAAATATTTCAACTTAGGAGAGTTATTTACATAAATTAAACATCTGCTTTTAATTGATTTCCTGGCTTCAACACAGAATTAACTCAATCTGTCACAGACAGGCAGGAGAGGCAGCTAGTGAGGGTATTTATCCCTTGCCTGGGGCTCCCTCACTGTTTTGTCGAGATGCTTTGGTGGCTCCTATCAGAAAACCACTCCAAGTTAGCTTCAGGTCAGAAGGAGATTTGTTGGGAGGTGCTGGGTGAATATTTTCTGAGATCAAAGCCAAAACCAGATGATTCAAAATTCAGTGAGGAGGAGGTAGAGGGTAGGAATTTCAACATCCAGATCACACAGCAATACGAGAGAGAGAGAGAGAGAGAGAGAGAGAGAGAGAGAGAGGGACTGAATGGTCAAGATTAGATCAGATGCTCAGACCTGCTCCCATTACCTTGGCCAAGGAAACAAGGTCTCATTATAGAAATGTGGGGAGGTGACTATGGGGTGAGGTATGTCCATGTACACATGTGCTTTGTGTATGTAGGTGTGCTCACATATGTTTAAAGTGGTGGTAGGATATTGTGTGTGTGTGTGTGTGTGTGTGTGTTTTTCTCAAGAATCTATGGCTGATGGTATCTTTGGGTAACACACACTCTTTCTCTCTCTCTCTCTCTCTCCCCCTTCTTTAAATAAGAAAGATATAGAGACAGAACAAGAGATTCATTCTGATACTTGCAATGTCAATAATCAAACTCAGGACCTCACATAACCACCTCCCCTGGTCACCCAAAATACCTTCTTCTCATAAACACTTCTGTTCTAGAGGGATAGACATTACCATTCTTCTTAAATGACTCCCCCCCCTTTTATTGGAGGCTATCAGTTTACAGTACAGTTGGTCACACACGGTATAATTTTTCATTTCAACTTGATAGGTATCTGCAAAACACCTCCAGCTTAGCTCCTTCTCTACTATCATTCACCAGGACTCCAAAGATGCCACATCCATCCCCCTGATACTCTTCTTCCCCAGAGTCCTTTGCTTTGGTGCAATACACCAAACCCAGACCAAGTGTTTGTTTCTCTTTTCTGTTCTTATTTCATAAGTTCTGCTTACAAGTAAAATCCTGCTATATTCATCCTTCTGGTATATTTCACTTCACACGATTCATTCAAGCTCCATCCAAGATGAAGTGAAGAAGGTGATTTCATCACTCTTAATAGTTGAGTAGTATTCTATTGTGTATATAGACCACAACTTTCTCAACCACTCATCTATTGTTGGGCACATAGGTCCCTAGATTGACTTCCTCTCTGGATTTGAGCATCCTATCCAGAAAGCCAGAGGTGATTTCTAAGCCCCTTTAAACATCAAATTTGCATCCTAACAATATGCCATGAAGAGCTTGAGCATATGCAGCTGGCCAGGGTAGCTGACAGGTCCCACTTGGGAACACACTCCCAGCCTTTTATAATGGGGCACATCTGAAATAAATCAAGTTCCAAGCGTGAGATTTTAGGAGAACACTACTGTCCCCTGGACACCAGCTTAATAGGTTTTTCTCTATTTGAGAAATACATTTTCTTCTTCCACGTAGTTTCATTAATATTTGTGAACCACATGTCTATGATTTCCTATGTTCTCCTGTCACCTCCTTCCTCTGTGCCACCAACCACTCCCTGAAATGAACTCACCACCTGCATGCTATGGGCTTGAGGAAGATGGATGAGACTTGGACGGTGTCCAGAGATCGGAGGCCTAGGTGTTGATGCTCCATCTGCCTCTGTTGTGGATGGGGACTTGGTCAAACAACATCAACTGTTGGGATTTTATTTCCTGATCTGCAAATGGGGATCCAAATCCCCCACCTGACTCAAGGGGCTGGGAGGAGGCAGATGGGATAATGTGTATGAACACATTTTGGACATTGAGAGACTCTCTGTAACCGTTAAGTATATTCTCCACTTTAAAATCTGTCAAACACCTATCTCACAGATGTGTGAAACCAACTTCATCCATGTTTCCCACCAGCCAGCTCATCTGGGGAGAAGCATAGTGCGTAATGATGTTGTTTGAACTACTCTTTCATTTCAGAAACTGTGAAATCTCCAGAGAAAATAAATATTCTGTGATATTCAAAGTTGTACCCTTGTGAGTGTAATTAGGAGAATCTCACAGGCAAAATTATGTATAAAACATCCCCTGGAGATTAATTTTTCCACTGAACCAATCAGTGAGAAGAAGAGAATCATTCCTACTCATACCCTCTCCTCACCTCATTTCCTGAAGACACAAACACCCTGAGAGTATTATCAGGGTTGCTTATATTATGTTGCAAATATAAACATTAAGTAGTAATCTAGACCCTTCAGTTATAATATTTACAAATGTAAGATCAGCATAAAGTATTAGGCATCACTCTGGAAAACTAAATAATTTCCCTGAAAAAGAAAATAGCCTCAACTAAACTTATAACAGAGTTTCCTCACTCTGAAGATAATTCATACCTCTTGACCCTTCCAGGAAATTGAAATTGCTGGCCAGCAGCTTGGGGTGATGATGAACCCATCTGTCCAGGAATGTCATCTTTCCTAGCACATCTGAATGACCGAGCAAGTCTGCTTCAAAATATGTAGCTGCAATTTTAAAATCAAGATCACTGACAACATAAATAACTGCATAGGTGTCAAGGAGAATAATAGGAAAAGACATGAGTTTAGAGACAAGCTAGCCGTTGTGACCTTGGGCAGCATTCTAACCTTGACAGTTTGGCAGAGTACAGAAGTTGGAACACAAGAACTGAAGGCAGGTTTATATGTTGAGATTATGGAAGCATAGGCTTCATCTTCTTGCTGTTAACAATGAAAGAATAGCACTGAAATGAGGTGAAATGTCTACTTTCTCAGTTAATTGTAGACACAATACATCCATGTTTCCTGGCTCAGAAGATTCAGCATCTAAAAGCAATGTTGGACCAGACACACAACTCTGAATCTTAACACTGCTTTGATGAAAGAGAAGTGGTCAAGACTGGAGAGACTGCATAGCAGTTATGCAGAAAGACTTTTTCATGGCTGAGGCACCAAAAATTCCATGTTCAATCCCAGTACCACCAGAAACTGGAATTTAGCAGTGCTCTGGTGGAAGAGAGAGAGAGAAGAGGAGGACATTTAACTGAGGAGACAGCATAATGGTTCTGAGGTCCCAGCTTCTTTTTTTCATTAAAATGAATAAGTATTAATGAAAGAAAAGCAGTGATACTATATATTTCCTTGCCAATGAGGTAATTCATATAATGCTTCATATGGGACATGCCACCCATCAAGTAGTTAGGTAATTACTTGACAGTAATTACTATCAACTAATAACCATTCAGTTAAAAAAAAAAAGGTGTTGATTAACAAAGGGAAGAAGGTGGGCTCATTTGGGAGGGGACCTACCTTGTTAGGCACAGGACTTGTTTCAAATCCCAGCTACCATGGCAGGGAGGAAGCTTGGTGTTGTGACATTCTTCCCTCTCTCCTTGTCTCTCTCTTTACCTGAAAAAATCAGAGGAGGGAGGGAGGGAGGAAGGGGGAGAGAGAGAGAGAAAGAGAGAGGAAGAAGAAGAAGAAGAAGAAGAAGAAGAAGAAGAAGAGGGAGGAGGAGGAGCAGAAGGACAAGGAGGAGGAGAGAAAAAACAGGAGATGGAGGAGGAGATGGTGGAGAAAGAGTAGGAGGACTAAGGCATAGCACGGCAGTTTCTGCAACAGCTTTTCATGCCTGAAGCTTGAAGTCTCAGATTCAATCTCTGGAACCACCAAAAGAGGAGGAAGAAGTAACTAGCAAGAGAGAAAGAAAAAACAATTACAATGACAACAAACAAGGAGGAGCTAAGAGGAATGGAGGAGACAATGAGGTAATATCACAGAAGCTAGAAGGGGTTCTCTGCAACCAGACAGAAAAATGTTGGGTGGATATGCAGAGGAGAGATGCTCTCTGGCAGAGAGGAGAGAAGGTAAGAGGGGAGATTCTGATGGACATGTCCCATGCCTTCAATAAATAAAAAAGATGCACACTTTACTTCAAAACAATAGCATGGAGGAGACCATGAAGAGAATGAGAAAAGGACCCAAGTTTGCCATTGTGACTCTATAAAGACTACAAATGTGAGTCAAACACATTAAAGCCACCACAGGCATCCATTTAAAGGGAGAAAGGGAGTTCAGCATGGAGGCGCAAGCTGCAGAGCAGAAGTGCATGGAGAGCAGATATTGGAGTGGAGGGCAGGACAGTCTGCTTTCCTTTCTTTTCTCTTTTCTTTTTTCCTTTCTTCCTTCTTTCTACTTAAGTGTTGATGAGCAGTAGAATTAGTTCTTAATTACAAGCATCTGCAAGGATGTGGCCAAAAGGGAACACTTAGCCACTATTAATGGGGGGTTTAAATTGGTGCAACCCCTCTGGAAACCATTATTTATGTTCCTTAAAAATACTCCCAGAGGGATAAAGAATAGGAAAGCGATCAGGGGAGGGGATGGGATACGGAGTTCTGGTGGTGGGAATTGTGTGGAGTTGTGCCCCTCTTATCCTATGGTTTTGTCAGTGTTTCCTTTTCTTTCTTTTTTTTTTTTTATTGGGGAATTAATGTTTTACATTCAAGAGTAAATACAATAATTTGTACATGCATTACATTCCCCAGTTTCCTATATAATAATACAACCCCCACTAGGTCCTCTGTCATCCTTCTTGGATCTGTATTCTCCCTACCAACCCACCCCAGAGTCTTTTACTTTGGTGCAATACCCCAATTCCAGTTCAGGTTCTACTTGTGTTTTCTCTTCTGATCTTGTTTTTCAACTTCTTCCTGAGAGCGAGATCATCCCATATTCACAGGGGGTAGATAGCATAATGGTTATGCAAAGAGACTCTCATGCCTGAGGCTCCGAAGTCCCAGGTTCAATCCCCCACACCACCATAAACCAGAGCTGAGCAGGGCTCTGGTGTTTCTCTCTGTGTCTTTCTCTCTCTGGATCTCTCTCAAAAATAAATAAAATGATTAAAAAAAACAATGTTTCCTTTTCATAATATATATATATATATATATAAATACTAAACGTAGATTTGTGGTATAATTAGATTAAAAAGGCTTTGCTGTGTGGCACAGAACAGACTTGGTTGTGGCACGGTTGAGAGCAGATTTAAACATTCAAAGCTTTATTAGTCGGTTCAGTATTATGGGTTGTATATTATAGGTACAACAAAATAAGAAATTATAAGCAGGGGTAAATAAGCTAGTCTCATAAGCCCGTGAATAGATACCAAAAGTTCAGCCCCATGAGATAAACAATTGTCAGCGGAGATAATAGCTTACTCATGGCTGTGGAGGAGTCTTAGGAGTTTCCCAGCTGGCTGGCTAAGTCACTCCTGTTCAGTTCCCAGGAGAGGCAGCCATGGCAGGCACCTCTGAGCAGTCTCAGCTGAGATGCACCTGAGCAGAAGAAGCAGCAGCAGCCAACAAGGCTGACTTCCGGCTGCCTGTGCTTTTAAGTCCATTCAGTCAACCCGGCTTTGACCTATCACGTTATGATTGGGCCCTCTTCAATCGCTATCGAACAGGCCATGGCCGGTGCTCTGCTATGTTCCATCGCTGGGGAGCCAGAGACGACCGAACTGCCCCTGCGGCTACAGACAGACTATGACCCACATAGGCAATGACTGCCACCTCTCCAGATTCAAAGGAGGTCTCGAAACTTTACATCAGGCTCAACCTGATGCTGTTGACTGGCTACGGAAGAAAGGCAAACACTAGAAGAAGAAGTCCACCCATAATCCGTTGTGCATTTACACAGATCGTAGTATATGCTGTGTCGCCAGGCTGACTTAAGCTGAGTGCTGAGTCCAACTTCCTATGGTCGCCGGTATACTGCATCACAACCAATTTGCCATTTGATTCATCAATTTCTACCCTAGGTGTCTGTCCAAAGAACACAAAAACCACTTAACTGAAGAGATACATGAACACTTAGGTCCACTGCAGCATTATAAACAATAGCCAAGATTTGGAGGCAACCCAAGTGCCCAACCGAAGAGAAATGGATAAGGCCATGTAGAATATAAATACAATGAAATATTACTCAGCTGTAAGTAAAGATCAGATTTTGTCTTTTTCCAAAGCATGGGTGGAATTGGAGGAGATAATGCTAAGTAAAACAAAGCAGAAAGACAATCCCAATCCTAAGTGGCATTTAAGAAACTACACTATGACCCTGCAATCCCTCTCCTGGGCATTTACACAAAGAAAATAAAAATGCCTATCCAAAGACATCTGTGTACCTATGCTCTTAGTAGCATAGTTTATAATAGCCCAAACATAAAAATAACTCAGATGTCCAAAAACAGATGAGTGGCTAAGAAAGTTGTGGTGTGGTGTACATACACATACTTATCTGTTAAAAATGATGAAGTCCTATCCTTTGCCTCATCTTGGATGGAGTTGGAAGGCATTAAGTTAAGTGAGAAGGACCAGTACCAGATGGTTTCACTTACACGTGGTACTTAACAAATCAGGACAAAGTGAAAACACAAGGCAAAACATGAATTGAGTGGGGCATTTTCTGTCAAAGTAAGACTCTGGGGAGGGAGAAGTTAGAGGGGATGAGGGGTGTCTTGACATCTTGATGTTCGATGTTGAAAAAGATGCAAGGTTGGGGGTGAGAGTGTTTTACAGACACCTAGATGAGGGACATGAGAAGCTATACCCATGTGTTACTTGTGTTAACACCTGTATTGTAAACCATTTGCCACAAAATAAACGAAATAAACTATAGGGTGAAATCTGAATGAACCCTTGGTCTATACTAGCAGAGTCTGAGGCTGCTAAAGGAAGAGGAAGGAGATAAATTTCAAGGGGAATGACTAGCATTGTCAAACTTCGGTGGTAGGTAAGATGTGCTGACACATAACTTGGGAAGATTTAAAATTGCACCTTTGAGAAAACCACAGACTTGTAAAACAACATTTCCACAATAAAAGAGTTTTAATCATGTGTTTTCAGCCTTCTTCTGAGGCCTAAAGGATATATGTCTATTCTGTAGGCTCTTATAGAAGTTACTGAATTCCATTTATTTTTTAAAATAATTTTATTATTAGCAATCTTTAAAAAAAAAGAATAGAAAAGCTTCCAATGGAGGGGATGGGATGCAGAACTCTAGAGGTGAGAATTGTGTGGAATTAAATCAATAAAATGGAAATAAATAAAAAACACATAGCACTAAAAAAAAGAAGTTACTGAATTCCTTTAAAAAAGTACTTGTATAAATAGAAATAGCAACACTAATGAATGTTGAAAATCTGACAGTATTAGCATAATGATTTGCAGCCTAGATATGAATTCCAGAGCCAGAGTCACATAGGCATTAGGAGGAGAAATGCAAATTTAATTGTGCATTTCTTCCAGCCATGTATGTTCATCTACTACCTAATCTGTCTAGGGATTTCTTTGTGATTAGATCATTAAGATACAATCATTCTATCTTTTTGGTCTACGTGAAATAAAAGTAGTTTTCTCAAGCAAAGCATAAATCTGAAAGTTACAATGAAAGCATGACTCTACATATCATCTAACACACTTTGAATTAATTTATCAAGTTATTAAAGAAATATCTAGTAAGGATCTACAGCATGCTTACTTAGCATTATTCATTTAATAGGATAGAAGCTTCATGACTCCTGTAATCATGAACACTCAAAATCTTCAGAAGTATTTTCAGTTTGGGAAAACAAGACACATTAATACAAGTTATTCACACCATTTTTCAAACCTAACTTGGGAGATTGTAAGGAAAAAAATTAAAAGACACCAAGATAGATTCCAGTACTTAACATTAAAGATATGTAAAATTCTTAGGAGGACAGAGGTCCCTGAGCCCCTATGCAGAAGGAAAATTACAACATTTATCAGACAAAGTCCAGAGACATTAGTGGGCGCTAAGCTTGGGAAGGCTAGTCAGTGAAACTTTTCCTTTTCTCAACATCAGTAGACTCATAGCTCAGGTGGATAGAACATTCAATATTTGAGAATCTATGATCATCAGAGATAATGGTCTGCAGTCTTCTTTTTTTGTTTTAGTTTTTGATATCAGGGTGATATTGGCTTCATAGAAGATGGAGGTATTCCTGTGTCATCAATATTTGGGAAAAGTTTTAAAAGAATGGGTATTAACACTTCCTTGAAGGTTTTATAGAATCCATTTGTAAAACTATCTGGTCTGGGACTTTTATTGTTGGGAAGTTTCTTGATAACTGTTTCAATTTCTTTGACTGTGATTGGCCTGCTCATGTTTTCTAGTTTTTCTTGGCTCAATTTTGGAAGGTTGTATGTATCTAGGAACATTTCCATTTCATTCAGTTTCTCTAGCTTGGTGGCATATAGTTGTTCCTGGAAACCTTGCATGATACTTTGGATTTTTATAGTGTCTGTTATGATAACTCTTTCATGTACAAATCTATATATTTGAATCTTATTTATTTTTTTAGTGAGTCTGGCTAAGAGTTTGTCAATTTTGTTTAACCATCTGAAGAACCAACATTTAACTTTTGTATGGTTATCTTATTTTCAGTGTTACTTATTTCTGCCCTCATTTAATTATCTGTCTTTCTGCTCTAGGGTTCCTTTGCTCTATTTACTCTAAGTCCTTAGGAGATGTATTCAAGTTGTTTACTTGAGCTTTTTCTTGTTTCCTAATGTGTGCCTGTGTGGATAGGAATTTCCCTCTTAGTACCACCATAGCTGTGTCCCAAATATTTTGATAGGTTGTGTCTTCATTTTCACTTGTTTCTAGGAACATTTTAATTTCTTCCTTAATTTCCTATTTTACCCAGTATTTGTTAAGTAGTGTACTTTTGAGTTTCCATATTTTGAGACCTTTGCAATATTTTGTTTGTTGCTAACTGTGAATTAATTCCACTGTGGTATGAGAAGGTGTTTAGGATGATTTCAGTGCTCTTGAATTTGTTGACACTGTCTTTGTGGTCTAACATATGGTTTATCTTTGAGAATGTAGACTTGAATAGAATGTATATTACAGTTTCTAGTGCTGAAGGACTTTAAAAATGTCCAGTAGTCCTAGTCTATATATCTCTTCATTTAATTTTCTTGTTTCTTTATTAAGTCTCTACCTAGATGATGTGTCAATTTGAGAGAGTGGGGGTGTTGAAGTCTCCTACTATTATTATGGGCTATTGATATATTTTTGTAGTTCTTTCAGTAGATGTTTGACATACTTAGATGGCCCCCTAATTAGATATATGAATGTTAATAATTGTTAAGTCCTCTTGGTTGATTGATCTTCTGAGCACTATGCCTATATACCTATCTTTTATTACTTCATCTATTTTAAAGTCTATTGTGTCAGATATGAGAATAGCTGTTCCTGCCCCTTTTGGGTGGGCCATCAGTCTACTAGCTTGTACAATGGTTTTCCATCCTTTCACTTTTAGTCTGTGTTTGTCTTGTTGAGACAGGTGGGATTCCTGAAGACAGCATACAGTTGCACTGTGCTTTCTGATCTTCTCTGTGCCTTTCAATGGGAAAATTCATACTATTGATATTTTATTGATATTACAGATGTAAGACATTTCAGTTTCATTATTCTAAACTTTTCTGAGTGTTCTGACATACGACACGTTTTTGGTGATGCTGTTATTATTATTTTTTGATGCTATTATTATTTATAGGAGAACTTTTAGAATATCTTGCCAAGCAGGTTTGCTGATAGTTGATTCCTTCAACTCTTGCTTGTCTGAGAAGTTTTTTATTCCTCCATCTCGTCTGAACAACAGTCTATCAGGATCCATCCCTTAGGTTAGCTATTTTGTTACCCAGTTCAGTTACAGTTTAGCTTGTGCAGCTTGCTGGGCTCTTTACTCAGCAATTTAAGCTTTCAGCTCTTTGATTAGCTTGAGATAATTCGTGTTTTCTTTCAGAGTCTCATTTGTTGCTTCTTCCTTTCTGACATTAATATTGATTGAAAGCCTTTTTCATTGAACACTCAGTATATATTTTACTATTCTCTTCTGACTTTTAGAGTTTACATGGAGAAATCTGCTGCTAATCTTATGGATTTCCATCTGTATGTGACTTTGTTTTCCTCTTGCTATCTTCAGAATCCTTTCTTTATTCTTACTCCTTTTCATTCTAAATATGATGTGTCTTGGTGTCTCTAGGTCTGGGTTGATTCAATTTGGGATTCTTGAACCTTTATCTTTAAAGAGGGGAGTTTTTCTTCTATTATCTCTTCTAGTATGCTAACTTCTTCTCTCTTCCTTTGGCAAGCCAATAATGCATATATTCCTTTATTAAAATTAAAAAAATATATATTTATTTATTTTCCCTTTGGTTGCCCTTGTTTTTTATTGTTGTAGTTATTATTGTTGTTGTTACTGATGTTGTCATTGTTAGGTAGGACAGAAAGAAATGAAGAGATGAGGGGAAGACAGAGAGGAGGAGAGAATGTTAAGACACCTGCAGACCTGCTTCACAGCCTGTGAAGCAACTCCTCTGCAGGTGGGGAGCCAGGGGCTCGAACTAGGATCCTTAGGCTGGTCCTTTCACTTGGTGCCATGTGCACTTAACCCGCTGCTCTACCGCCTGACTCCCTCTGGACCCCCATTTTTTTTTTTTTAAGTTTAGTGGATCTTTAAACAGATATTGAGCCCAGAGGCAGGAAAGTTATCTGCTAACACCAGCACATCTTAAACACAATAAAAACTTTTTAAACCTTAATGATAGGAAAGAAAAACATTTTTTTTGGTATATGAGATGTATACCTTAAGCAGTTTTGTGGTTTAAACTTAAAACTAACATGATTTTGATACAACTGTCTGAATAATTAATACACAGAACAACTGGCTAAGCAGTTACCAACAAATATTTGAGTGTGCTTGATGTTAACTTTAAAAATAGAAGAGCTTATTAATTTTACTGGTGACAGCAGTGTCACCAGTAAAATTAATAGCTGACAAAAGCAAATTAAAAGAACCTTAGCATTTCACTAGGTAAGATTTGATGCACCCATCTGGCCCAACCCATTTCCTTATCCTTAGAGTCAAAATAAGATGAGTATTAGCCTATTTTAATACTTTCCTAAGTTCAAATGGAAGTTACAGTATATAGACTCTGGTTTGAGGAACTAGCACAAAGTCAAAAAACCTAAAATCAACTACTAACTAAAAAGGAAAGGAGGGAGGAGGTCACAAATCATTCCAGTTTTCCTATTAAAGCAAAATCAGAAAATTGGCCAAATAGGTTAGTAACTTTCAAAAGCTCATTTAAAAATTGAGCTGTAATTTCAAATTAAAGAACCTGAAGAATTTTCAAATAATCTAGTATAACTTAGAAAAGACAGATCTTTACGAGATCATGTTTCATCATTATTTTGCACTAAATGATAGGCTGACTAATTATGCCATTACCGCATAGACTTTAGAACTGGATTTTTCATAAATATTCACTGACAGTCCAGTTGCTCTAAGAATTTATCAGTTATCTACAGGATATACTTGGCTGGCAGCAATAGCCAGGCCATATAGCAAGTGGAAATATTTCACCTTCAAACATAATAAACAGAGGGACATATGACACGATTGCAGTTGACTAAGGCAGCGGGTAAGGTAGTCATTCTTCACCTACATTTGTAGCTGCCAGTAAACTTGTATACATAAATTTAAGGAAGAAGTCCATACTCGTTGAACTAAAGAAGCTGCCTCTGAGAAGAAAAGGGGAAATAAGAACTGCACTTGCAATTCTAGTTTATGCATTCATTAGCTTTGAATAAGGCAAATAATGTAGAAAGAACAAAATTCCTAGAACCATTTATCCTGTGATGTTGTAAAATCAAAGCAGTATTTTATTAAATGAGTTATTTTGCACAATATGAACATCAGTATAGTTACAATTATAAAAAAAAATTTATAACAAGGATGGACTGATTTTCAGATTTCCAAATCAGAGTCAACTGTACATTTACACAGAATTGTCTTTGCATGAAACCCAAATGGGAACAGCATAAAAATGAGTTTCTGTAGCCCCTTTATTTTTGCTGATCACCAGTCTGTTAGAAAAGCAACTGCAGGTTTGTTACCTAAGGTCTGAGACAGCAGAAGAATCAAAGATATCGTGAATTCACCCATAAACAATTTTATGCCTGAACATGAGCCCATTCTGGAGGAAGTGGTGTCTTAGGATGCTTGCTTTCAAAGTGCTGCTTGAAGGTCTTAGGGTCTGGCATGTGTGTCCTACAGACAGTGCAGCTTTGGCAGCAGCCTTTTGATCATGCCCTTGTTTCGTCTTTTGTCCAGCTTGCTTTTTGGCATTTTTCTGCTGAGATTGAGTCTTCTGCTATCCATAAGCCATATTCGGGCCTGGACAGTCTGGAGTCAGAGAGACCACCCAGTTGGAGAGACCGGGGAGGTGGTGGGAAGGGAGAGAAAGGGGGAGTGCACCCAGCACCGCTTCAGCCTCTTCAACCTGGCCAGGAAGGGCAAGAGGAGCTGGGAACACAACAGCTCGTGCCTGGTACCTTCCACTGCCGCCATGCATGCCCGCTGTCACCTCGGCCTTGGACCAAGCCACTCTGCTTCATGTCCACACATACCACACCATTCTCCTAGTCACCCCAGTGCCCACCACTTCTTTCTTTGTTTTCTCTAATTCATCCTTGGTCTTGCTAATTGTTTTACGCTTCTGTTATTCTGCTCTCACTTTCCTTAGAATCATTGCTTAGGTCAGCTATTTTGTTACCCTGTTCAGTCACAGTTTAGCCTGTTCAGCTAGTTGGGCTCTTTAATCTGCAATTTAAGCTTTCATCTCTCTGATTAGCTTGAAATAGTTTGTGTTTTCTTTCAGAGTCTCATTTGTTGTTTCCTCATTTCTGATAATATTAGTATCAAAGGCTTTCCTCACTCCTGTGCATCTGAATGTTTTTCTCATTCTTACTTAATTCTGACTTGTTGGAATGTTTTTCTGAGTTTCTCCCCTGGTTCATTTATACAGGGTTTTTTTTTTTTTTTTGGTTTGATGATTGATGATTATATCTGATTGGAGTGTGTTTGAATTTGTGTTCTGAGCATAAATGTTCAAGTGTGGTGTGATGTTCAGGTATGGTGTTGGTTTCTGGACCCCTGATTCAGGACATTTTGGTGTGTTTCAAGAGTGGGTGGAACTGTTATTTTAGTGGTGATACCACTGCTTTTGGAAGATGAGAGGTAGGATCTATTGTGCTCAGACAGATGAGAAAAATAGATGTCTGGAACATGATGATGCCTGCTTATACTGAGCACAGCTTCTTAAATCTTGTGTCCTTCCCTCACACCTTTTCAATCCTCTGTTCATGCTTGTCTAGATCCACTTGTGGCTAAGTGAGTTACTTAAGAGGCCACAGTTGTAAATTTTAAGTTATTTTTCCTGTAACTCACTCCCTTAGGTGAAGCAAGATACTTAGTATTCCCTTGTTTTGCTGCTGGGAAGTTGGTTGTGAGTTGTTTTTCTAGTTGGCCTTGGGGACTTCGACAATATCTCGATTTTTCACCTACTCACTCACTAGTGATTAGGAGAGAAAACAGAGATATGATAAGAAAGTGATGATAGGAAAGATAACAGAGATCATAGAGAAAACAGAGATAAGATAAGGGAAAAAACAGATTGGGAAAGGGATATGATTTAGTCACAGAACAGGCATCTCTTTCTCTCCCCCTTTTCTACCCACTGGCCACACATGTCTGTACTCACCTGTGACTTAATGAGTTTCTAAGGAAGTCCTAGTTGTACTTGGTTGAGTTTTCAGGTGATGTTTTATTGTTTTTTCTAGTTTCACAGGAAAGCAGTCTGAAATGACTCTTACTCCATAGCCATGGTTCTGAAAGTCTCCTTCCATCTACATTTTATAGGCATTTTTAAGGTACAAACTCAATTACAATGAAGACTAAAACAAAAATAAACCAATGAGATTACATCAAATTAAAAAGATTCTGTACTGTAAAACAAACCACCTCCCCCCAAAAAAGTTTCCTTACAGGATGGGAGATGTCATATGTCATACATCAGACAAAAGAATAATAACCAAAATATATAAAGAGCTCACCAAACTCAGCAAAAAATTAAAACAAAACAAAACAAATGAATTCATACAAAAGTGGGGAGAAGATATGAACAAAGTATTCACCAAAGAAGAGATCCAAAATGCTGACATGAAAAAAATGCTTCAAATCATTGGTTGTCAGAGAAATGAAAATAAAGACAACCATGAGATACCACTTCACCCCTCTGAAAGTATCATATATCAGAAATGATAACAACAACAAATACTGGAGAGGTTGTGGGGGCAAAAGAGCCCTCCTACACTGCTGGTGAGAATGTAGATGGGTCCAACTCCTGTGGAGAGCAGACTGGAGAACTCTCAGAAGGCTAGAAATAGACCTACCCTATGACCCTGCAATTTCTCTCCTGGAGATATATCCTAAGGAAACAAACACACCCATCCAAAAAGATCTGTGTACATCTATGTTCATAGAATCACAATATGTAATAGCCCAAACCTGGAAGCAACCCAGTATCCAACAACAGATTAATTACCTTCTTTACCTCCTCTTGGATGAATCTTGAAGGAATTATGGTAAGTCAGATAAGCCAAGAAGAGAAAGATGAAAATTGGGTGATCTCATCCATGGACAGAAGTTGAGAAACTAAGAACAGAAGGAAAAACACAAATCAGAACTTGGACTGGGTTTGGTGTATTGCACCAAAGTAAAGGACTCTTGAGGGGGGGGGGTGAGCTTTCAGGTCCTGGTGCAATGATGGTGGGATGACCTAGGTGGGGGTGAGAGTGTTTACAGAAACTGAGTAATTTTGCACATGTATCAACACCTGTATTTACTGTTGACTATAAACTATTAATTGTCCCAATAAAAAATAAGAAAGAGAAAGAGGAGGAGGATCAAGGGAAGGGGAAAGGCAAGGGGAAGGAGAAGAAAAAGAAGAATGAGAATGGAAAGGGGAAGGGGAAGGAGGCAGCCTGGGAGGCAGTGCAGAGGATAAAGCCTTGAAATTCAAGCATGAAATTCCAAATTCAGTCCCCAAGATTGTATTCACCTCAGTGGTTCTCTGGTTCCTCCCACCAAACTTACTCTGTCCCATCTCATAAACATATAAATAAATAATGAAACAAAAAAAATAAACAAAAGGCTGCAAATCAACAAAATAAGTAACAATAGCAACAACAAAAATTTAGGACATGAACTAACTTCATGCTCTGATATTTAACAAGATAGACAAGATGAATTAAAGAGCCCAATGAGTCAAAAAAATTAATAATAAAATAAAAAGAAAATGTACCTTCAAGTATAACTGCAGTAAGAAAGCACTCTGTAATTATGACTGAAAATGTCTCATACTGAAGGAGCAACGTGGACATTTGTATTCATGAAACCCAGAGGTCCCAAATAGGTTGTATATGAGAAGAACTGAGCAGAGGAACATTGGATTACATTGTCAAGCATCAAAGATAAAGAGAAGTTTGAAATCGCCAAAAGTAAAACAATTTGTCACATACATTCAGGTTCTGTCCCTTTGGATCAAATTCTTCCTCCCCCTGAGATTTAATTGTCAAGAGTCACACTCCCTTTAAGATATTACTCTCAATAGTTCCCAAAGAGTATCTCAATAATCCACAAACAAGTCACATTTTAAAGGTAGCCAAATGTAAAATATCAGAACATTCTTAGGATATTATTTCCACTATTTTTTCTTCAAATATTCTCCTGGGTCATTACACTTTGTATTACAAACCATCCTTGGAAGTCATCATGTGTCTGGTGTTTCTGTACTTGCTTGGTTCATTGAGTAAGCAGATGATTCCTGAATGAAAAAGATGCACTACCATTTCCTTTCTTCTCTCCAGTTACCTTCCCTTTTCTCTAAAATGGCTTTTACCCAAAGCTATTTATCTGTATCCAATCCACCGGTTGTTCTCTAATTAGCCCAAAGTATCTCATTATCTGTCTGTGCCCAGTCAATTATCTGGTTACCTGCAGTAGCAGTCAAGAAGGCATCTCCACTGATTTAATTTGTAGGTTTACGGTACTGAGGTGTCATGTGGTCCTTTTCAATCAGAGATTTATTAAGGAGTAAGGATTTATTGCTGTCTCAGCTGACAGTCCCTTCTTTGCTGTCTGATTCTCATTGTGGCTAGTTAAACTTTTATTAAATTTCCTCCAGCAATCTTGACTTAGACCTAGAAACTTTTGTCCTCCAAGGGGACTTAGTGATAGCACTAAGTCAGGAAAGAGTGAGGTGAGGGACTGGATCTCCGTGTGTGTGTGTATTTTTCCATAATCTTACATAATTCCACTGTTCCTGGGTTGATTTCTTTAATTAATTTTTTAATTTTTATTTATTTATTTTTTACTTATTTAAGAAAGGAGACATTGGAGGGTTCCTGGAAGATGGCAGACTGAGAAGCTTCTAGTGGCTTGAGCTCTGACCACATCTCCTGGAAATGGTAGGATTTTCTGCCTTTAGTAGGCCAGTCAATAAGGGGTCCTAGCGGTGACACCAAGGAGGTGACTATAACTTAATTTGGGTTAAGAATTAGAGTAGGAAAAAAGGGGAAAAATTTTTTTTCCTTTTAATTTTTAAGCACACCTCTTCCCCTTCCCCCACTCCCCCATAACCAGTCCCTGGGGACCAGCTCTTAGCAGGCTCCCCTGCTAGGAGCTTCTTTCTTTACCAAATTCCTGTCCCACCAGGGAGTATCATTCCTTCTAAGTCTATACCCTTCTGAAACCTCTGGCCTTTTTTCTTTCTAAGTAGCCAACCCCCCCACCTCACCCTGCATAGATAATTAAATAATTAAAAATAAATAAATAAAAAAACCCTTTCCTTTCACTGCTCTTTTATGACTGTTCTTTTTCTTATCTTTTTCTTTTTTTTCTCTCTCTCTCTCTTTTTATTTTTCTCATTCTTGTCATCCTTTCTTCCTTAATCCTACAGCTTCCAAAGCCACAGCTCCCAGCCCCTACACCACCAAACAGTGTGCTTTTTTGAATTCACTGATACACACTTGGGAATTATTTTGGGGAAGAATTCTAACTCAGTGTGGACTCTCACTGCGAGTGTCTCTGCTCAACTTCCCTTCCTCCTTTAGCCACCCCTAGAATATACAGTGGATAGTAGATTTGCATAACATTTCAGCTATCCTTGTCTAGTCCTGAGGTTTTTTTTTTCTCATTCTTAACAATAAGCTGCCTCTGATCACGAGGTTTGAGGTAATCTGGGACAGGGTTTTTTTTTTTACCCTGCTCTATTTTATTATTAATATTATATAAAGGCATATATCTTCCCCCCTTTAGTTTGATCAGAATTAACTCTTAGGGTATCTTTCATTGCTAGGGTAGTGGGCATCTTATCTACTGTGGGAGGAACTTGTCTCCTTAATCCTACCTCCTCTACAGACTCTCCCCTCCCTCTCCCTCCTAGCTAATCAAAAAAATTAAATTAAATTAAAAATAAAGTAATAAAAAACCTTTCCTTTGACTTTAATTACAGCTCTTTTTCTTATCTTTTCACTTTTCTCTCCTTGTCTCTTCTTTCTTTTTCTTTCATTTTTTTCTTAATCTTGTCATATACTTCTTCCTTCTTTGCCTTTATGAATTTGTGAATTATTTTGGGGAAGAAATCTGACTCAGAGTGGACTCTCTATGTGTGTATCTCTGCTCTAGTTCCCTTTCCCCTCTTGTTACCCCTAGAATATACAGTGGATAGTAGATTTGCATAACTATCTATTCTTGCTATCCATTCTTTCTTTTCTCTTTCTTCTTCACTGGGATTTAGTTACTATTTTTTCACGGACTGGAGAAATTGCTTGGCTAACTGGTAACGATTAAACTGCTTCAATACTTGCTTCAGTTGCTACTGTAATTCCTGAGATTGGTGAGTGCAATTGTCATAAAGGTATTTAGTACAGTGTTGCTTGTACTCAAGACACAACAACTGAGGAACAACAGAGCATAAAAAAAGAAACACATAAATCAAAAAAATGGGTAGATCAAAAACAAATAAAACTGCTACTCCAATGAATGAAGACAGGAGCCCAGAAGAAACTACAAATCAGCCAAAAGTAACCATAGATAAGAAAAGTATGCAAGCAATAATAAACTTATTAATCACAGAAATGAAAACAACATTGGAGGAAAGGAATGGCAGTATTAGGGAAACAACAGTTGAGACCCCCAAGGAAAATACTGATTATCTTGAGGCAATTAGAGAACTGAAAGCTGGAATAGCTGTAATGAAGAAAGAAGCAGAGGCAAGGGAAAGCAGACTAACAGAAGCAGAAAATAGAATTAGTTAGACAGAGGATGAGTTAGAGAAAACTAAGAAAGAGGTAAAAGAGCTTAAAAAGAGATTGAGAGACACTGAAAACAACAGCAGAACATATGGGATGATCTTGGCCTGCCAGAGGAAGAAAGAGAGGAAGGGGAAGCAAACATTCTAGAGGAAATAATAGAAGAAAACTTCCCAGACCTGAATAACAGAAAGGACATCAAGATTAAAGAGGCCCAGAGAGTACCAAACAGAATCAACCCAGACCTGAAGACACCAAGACACATCATAGTCACAATGAGAAGAAGTAAGGATAAAGAAAGGATCCTAAAGGCTGCAAGAGAGAAACAAAAAGTCACATACAAGGGAAAACCCATAAGATTATCTGCATACTTCTCCACTCAAACTCTAAAAGCCAGAAGGGAATGGCAAGTTATCTATCGAGCCCTAAATGAAAAAGGGTTTCAACCAAGGATAATATATCCTGCTAGACTTTCATTCAAACTAGATGGAGGGATCAAAACCTTCTTAGACAAACAACAGTTAAAGGAGGCAACCATCACCAAGCCGGCCCTGAAAGAGGTTCTAAAAGACCTCTTATAAACAAGAGCATCACTATAATACTTGCAATATATCAGAGCAAACAAAATTTTTTTTGAACAATGGCAATACAATACATTCAATCCATAATATCAATAAATGTCAATGGCTTAAACTCGCCCATCAAAAAGCACAGGGTGGGGGGATGGATCAGAAAACATAACCCAACCATATGCTGCTTGCAAAAATCCCATCTGTCACAACAAGATAAGCACAGACTTAAAGTGAAAGGATGGAAAACTATCATATAGGCTAACGGACCACAAAAAAGGGCAGGGACAGCCATTCTCATCTCAGACACGATAGATTTTAAATTAAATAAAGTAATAAAAGATAGGCAAGGACATTACATAATGATTAGAGGATCAATCAGCCAAGAAGACTTAACAATTATTAA